>NW_022900942.1:26067378-26093020 GCF_012274545.1 Fukomys damarensis | reverse complement strand
TTTTTTTTTTTTTTTTTGGTACCAGGGATTGAACTCAGGTCCTTGCACTTGCAAGGCAGGCCACCGAACCACTGAGCTAAATCCCCGGCCCCCAAATAATCTTAATTGCTCTGATATTTAGTATTTCTGTCTTTGGTGCTTTTTTTTCTTGCACAATTAATCTCTTAAATTTTAATGTTTAATGACTTTTAATTCAATAAAATTAAAGTCAACAGAAATTTCACAAAAACAAAACAGAATAAGTCAAGAAGAGACAAGAGATGAAGCTTACCTGTTGGATTCATTTATCCATTACTGATGATAGGTGCACAAAAATCTCATTCCAAAAGCAAGTTAAAAAAATAGCAAGTTAAAAACCCGCAAGGAACAGATCATTCCAATTTACACAAATTCTTCCAGAAACAAAAATGTGAGAACAACTGCTGACTAAATTTATAAAATTAATGTAACCTGGATAACAAAACCAAGTCAACTAGGCCCATACAAGAAAATCTTACTTATGAAGTACAGATGCAAAAATTTTAGCAAACTCAATTGCATGAGGTACAATAAAGTTAAGGCATCATAAGATGAGTTTATCCCAGGAATATACCATCTACAGAAAATCATGTCATCTCAGAAATGAAGATCAATAGAACTTAACATCATAATTTCAAAAAAATAGCCTCTTAGCAAATTAGAACTATCCTTTGACAGAGAAACCTCACACCACCCACACATATTCCTTATAAGCAACACACATTATGGTAAAATTTCTAAAATATTCTTTGAGATAAAGGATATCTAATTTTACCAATTCAACAGTACCCTGTAACCCCATCACTCTGAGAGGCTGAGGAAAAAGGTTCAAGTCCAGCCTGGGAAACAGCCATTTAGACAAAGTATCTCAAAAAATAAAGGGCTGGAGATCTAGCTCAGTACAAAGACTGTGGATTCAATCTTCAGTAAACTAGACTAAGTGAGTCAGAAACTTTAGGAGAGAAGCCCAGCCATTTGTATAAGTGATTCTGTTGCACACAGGCACTTGAGAAACAATACAGTAGAGATTTTAATTAGAACAATGAGACAAATATTAAAAAAACAATAAAGCTCATTTGTGGAGATGATTGCTCTTATAGAAATCCAAGATAAGCTACAGATTATGACAGTTACAGGACATAAAAAGCAATGCAAATCTCAAGTGCATGTACAAAGACCTCCAAAAAACTAAAAAAATTTAATTTTTAAAAGGATATCATTTAAAGTAATATAGAAATTAAAATACTTCTAAAATAAATCTAAGATCTGTAAGTTCTATGGAAAAAGTTAGAAAATCTTATTAAAAAGTTAAACTCCTAGGCCAGGGATTTAGCTCAGTGGTTCTATCACCTGCCTTGCAAACACAAGGTCCAGTGTTTGATCCCTGGTACCAAAAAAAGTTTAAAAGTCCTGAAATAGATAAATATATTATGCTCATGGACATGAAGATATTAATATGGAAATAACAGATTTTATTTTCATCTTTAGATTCAATTATTTTTTGTGGTAGTGACAAACTAATGCAAATGATCAAGAAGAGTCAACTACTTTTTAAGAATAAGGTTGGTGCAATGTCCTATCGGATAGCAACATATGAAAACCGATAGTAGTCTAAATAGTTCTATACTGGTGCAGAGAGACAAATAGGTGAATGGAACAAACTTAAGAATCCAAACAAACAGAAACATGCACATATGAAAAACTGATTTATGATTAAGTGAATGCATATACTGGATGAAGTATTGAGGTCCAGAAAACTGGCTTTCCATGAGATGAAAGTGAGTTGGATTCCTATCTCATACTATATATTAAATCAATTCCAGGTGGTCTTACCAACGCAAATCTATAAAACATTAGGAGGCAGTTCAGGTGGGTATTAAGACAAAAAGTAAGTCAAAGGAAAATATTCATAAATTGAATTCAATTAAATCACAAAATTCCTTGTCAAGACACCATAAAGAAGTTGTGAAAGCTAAAAGAAAAAAATTGATCTCTTACAGGAAAAGAGTAAATTAGGTATCATTAGAGCCTGAGAAGAGAGATAGACACAGGAGGAATTCAGTCTGGTGTTCTACAGCATTGTAGGCTAACTACAATTTACAACAATTTGCTATATTTCAAAAGAATCAGTTAAGAAAAGCTTAAAGGTTCCCATCACATGGAAATGATGGACATTTAAGATAGAAATGCCAATTCCCTGATAGGACTGTATATGAATTATCACTCTGCACACCATAAATATGTACAAATGTCAATTCAGAACTGACAACTGAATTAATACTTATTTCCCTGGGTGACAATTTACCACTTATTTGCTGTGTAGTTTCCTAAGAACATCTGTGATGGTGGCTGCTCTGTCAGCCTGGATTTCTGGGTAATTACAATGAGTACAGCAACATGCTGACTCTGGTTGCATATGAATATGAGTGAAAAATTAAATTTTGGTAATAGAAGCTTTAAAAAAGCAAAAAGCTGGGAATATCCCAAAGGCCTATCAGCAAAACAAACTGATATTCACATACAGTGGAATACAACACTGAAGGGAAAGCAATTATAATTTTATAAATTCTTGCAAACACAATGTTTAAAGGAACAAGACTGCCAAAGCGGGAGAAAGGTTCTGAAGACCAACAATGTAGGAAGTTGGTTGGCCTTTGAAAAATTAATGACTTCATGGATGGATGATGGTGTAGAACTGTCACAAGTCCAGACTGTGATAATGTCCTGTCAATTACCTGCCTTTCTGCTTTCTCCCAGATGCCCTTTATTTGATTTTATACACCAATACATTACTCAAATGCATATATTATTTATCCCAATTTTGCATTATTCATCCTGATTATCTTTCTACCAGACTTTAAATATTGGACTCTGTCAAAATGGTCCTCAAGAAAAAATAAGCTGACAAATAAACTATTCAAGCAAATTTTTTGTTGGATGGGAAGAAACGTAATCAGTTAGAAAGACATTTTTTAAATCAGCTGTTTTGGAAGGAGTTTCAAACCTCCCAAAGAGTCAGACATTATACAACAAATGAACAAATCCCAGAGGGTATTCCTTGGACAAGAAATTTAGGGAAATGCTTTTCTGATCCAGTTAAACAAGTTTCTGAATTGTAAGTCATCTTAGAACTTCAGCATGCTAGCTGGGCATGGTGGTGCATGCCTGTAATCCTAGCACTCAGGAGGCTGAGGCAGGAGGACCGCTGTGAGTTCGAGACCAGCCTGGGCTATGTAGTGAGTTTCAGGTCAGTCTCGATTACATAGTGAGACCCTGTTTCAAAGAAATAAGAACTTCAGCATGCTAATGTTCACTAATGTAAACATACAAGTCAGAGTTAAAACAAGTAGTGCTTTCTGATTGTATCTGACCAGGGCCGGGGATTTAGCTCAGTGGTTCCATCACCTGCCTCAAAAGTTCAAGGTCCCACGTTCAATCCCTGGTACCAATAATTAAATAAAAATAAAAATAGTCTACTGATTGTATCTGACCACCTACCCTTTCCTCCCTTCCACTCTAACATCCCACAACATTATTGGTCTGTGGGACGCAATCTGAGATAAATTCCGTTGTTCCAATACTCTTTGGCTATATACAGCATCTATGCCAAATGTTAGCCCAGTTAACCACTGTTTTCTGTCCTCAGGTGAAGAGCTGCATACTCCAAAATGATTTTTTCCAATTCACATGTAACAGCACTTCCTAAATACCACCCTAAGAACGATCTGATTATCCACTTGAATCCTTTTCTAGTTAATCTTTTCAAGGACTATCTGCCATTTTAAATTGCTAAATGAAAATTTATTTTTAATTGGTAAAATGTGCAGGGAAATTGTTCCACGTATAGATGTCTCTCTAATACCTCTTATTCCTCATTCCATATTTTCAATATCACTTAGACGGTGAGTGGGGCTAAGAAGACATGACCCTACATCACCCTCTCCATAAGATTATCCTTTCTAATTCCTCTATAAAAGTATCATTTACAAGCAAATTAAAGCCTGAAGATTTTCCTGCTTCCCATGAACTATTGGGGGGGGACCCAGTAACTCACAATGATGCTGTCCATTCTCTGCTTTCTCCTAGATCTGTAAGCAAAAATGCTGAAAAATTACACCACCATATGAAAAGGCTATCTTTAACCCAAATCTAAGTTATCTATTAGTTTAGAAATCCTGGAATAACACAATTCCACACTTGGCTTCTGAAAACCAGGATGATGGTTTGTGGAGTAGGTCATGCTGATGCTGGACCATCAGTCCCTTCTTCTGCTCAATGAGAAAATGAAAAAGGCAGACTTCAAAAACTACCTGCTACCTATCAAAATCAGTCCTGCCAAAAGCCACAGCACACCCAACAGCCCTTCTTTTCCATCCTAATCTTTCCAATCTATATCCCATATTCCCTTGAAGCCACTCTACTCTCAGCCACGGAAAAGTGCCATCCAAGCAAAGATGTTACAATGGAACACTTTCATCTCAGGTTTTCTTGAGGCGACATAAACCAGAACAAATTCATCTGTGCTGAGGACTCTTCCTATAGTCCACAGAAACTATGCACTACTTATGTAACATGTACCAAGTAGTTTCAAGCCCAGTTCAGCCAAGCTCTGTTCATCACCTGCCTCACAAGATAGTCTGAGATAGGGATAATTTCGTTGGAGTAGATTAATGGACTGCAACTCCCCCCAACCCATTTACTTCAAACCAAGTAACAAAAGATCACATCCTGAATTTGCCACAGCCAAGGAACTGAGCATTCCCTCAGCCAGATACAGACCTAGGAAAGACATCAGGACTGGGCTTCCCTGAGGCAGATCTTACCCAGGAGAGGTGCCTGGGGCAAGGGATTATCCCAACCAAGAAAGAGTTGTCTGAGAACTAGCCCTGAGGAACAGAATCTGAATGGGCATCAGGGAACATTAGTGAGAGAGGGATGTGGTTCCCCTGTAGAGAGAGGTTAAGCATCTAAAACAAGTCTTCTTAACCTGGGTGTAAGCTTAGACTTCTGAGGAACCACAAATCTCGTGAACTTATAGTAGGATTTCATGTGTACGTGATCAATTCAGAATCTCAAAAGGATCTGTGACCCAATATGAATAAGAACAGCTGATCTGAAGGAATAAATAACCCTCACAATATCTCTCAGCAGAAATTTGACAAAGCTTACGTAGCAATAGTTTCAAAACTATCCTTCCTGATAAGGGTCTGGGGTACAGCCTATCTCTGCTGATGAGGAAATACTGATCTATCTGCTTTTACCATCAGCCAGCTGTGAATGGGACCACGGTGTCACGTAAGCACAGAAGACTCTGTGATGGTGACCAGGTCCCTGAAGAATTTCCTCCAAAAGATTGCTTTCCGCCCATGTGAACCCATGAGCAAGCACTGGGACCATCAGCCTTAACAAAACCATGCATCTGGCTGTGGTCATTCTGTAGGCCTAAGGATGGAAGCATAATTTCCAGAAGGGATCTGCTGAGTACATTTTATCTAATAATAGAAATAGTGACTAAAGCAAAAAGCTAATGTTACTTTTCACAAAAACCTTGGTAACAATTTCCCAGACATTTTTCTTTCATCTCTATTTACAGTTGGCTTCATATCTGCCTAAAAATATCCATCCTGCACTCAATAAATTCAGCCTCAAAATGTTCAACAAAATGGAGTTTATTAAAAGTAATTCCCAAATATACTCATTCCATATTATTTTAGTGGCTATATAATTAGTGGCATGGGAACTGTCTATCATATAATTTTAAAAGAAAAAAAACAGGTTGATCAATGGACCCCAAATTATATTTAGATAGGAGTAAGAAGTCCTGGTGTGTTATTGCACAACAGGGTGAGTACACATAACAATAACATACTGTATATTTTTAAAAGTAGAAAAAAGAATTTTGAATATTTTCACCATAAAGAAATGATAAATATTTGAGTAGTTAAGTTAAATTTGATTTACACATTATACATTTTATACATATATCAAAACTTCATACAGTATACCTTTAATATATAATTTTTATGTTTTTACATATTAGTTAAAATTGATTAAAATTTGGACCTGGGGGTTGGGGATTTAGCTCAGTGGTTCCACAGCCTGCTTCGCAAGCACAAGGACCCAAGTTCAATCCCCAGTACCACAAAAAAAAAATTTTTTTTTTAAATTTGGACCTGGGTATAACTCAGTGTAGAGTGCTTGCCTGGCATGTATAGGTCATGAATTTGATCCTCAGCACCACCAAAAGAAAATTTAACTAAAAATACTAAAAATAAATAATACATACGTACACAATCTCAATAAGGCAAAATGTACATATTAAAAAAAACTTGGAAGGAATATACTAAAACAATAATAATGCTACCTCTGCTTGGATTGTTTTTACACTTTCTAGTGTTCTATATTTTCCAGTTTTTCACAGTGAGAATTTGCTTTTACATTCAGACTAATTACACAATTGATTCTTCAAGGCTTGCTCCTAACAGCTGGGTTAACAGAAAACTGCTTTTCCCTGTAACTGAGGCCAGAGTCATAAAATCAAATGCATGTATCTTATTGCACGCCAATTTTACCACCTGTGAATTGTTACCTCCAATTCATTCAAATATATAATTTTCTAACTAGGCACTTGTGAGGAAGTACAGAATTTTCATATTCTTTTATTATTTGGTATACATTTCAATTGTTTTGATGGAGGTGAATTCTATAAATAAGAAAACGAAGAGCTGGGGATTTAGCTCAGTGGTCCTACCACCTGCCTCGAAAGTGCAAGGACCTGAGTTCAATCCCCAACACCAAAAAAAAAAAAAAAAAAAAAAAAAAAAAAAAAAAAAAAAAAAAAAAAAAAAAAAAAAAAAAAAAAAAAAAAAAAAAAAAAAAAAAAAAAAAAAGAAGAAAGAAAAGAAAAGAAAAGCTTTAAACCTTAAAACTGAATAAAAAGTGACTTTTAAAAATCCTCTTACAAGCCAGGCATGGAGATACATGCCTATAGTTCCAATACTCTGAGAGGCTGAGGCAGCATTCCAAGTTTGAGCCCAGACTGGACAACTTAGCAACTTAAGCACTGCGCTGAAGATGTAGCTCAGTATGAAGGCCCTAGATTCAATTTCCAGTACCACCAAAAAAAAAAATCCTTGTGTGAGAGAGACAGGCACACACATACACCAACACAGAGAGTGTAAATTAGGGAACCTACTATGTTATTCCCAAAGGAAGCAAAATATTTCAGATTCTGTATATAGTGTCATCTCTATACTCTCTCAGCTACTATGTATGAGCAAATCCGCATACACAAAACTATATAACAGGAACAGATGGAATACAGGTGTGATAAGTCTGGCTTCAATCACTGTTACCTCATGAGAACAACAACTTAAAGGAGGAAAGGTTTACTTTGGCTTACAGTTTCAGAGGTTTTAGTCAATGGTCAGCTAACTCCATTACTTTTAGGCCTGTGGTGATACAGAAACATGGCCAAAGGCATGGTGGACTTAAGTTGCTTACCTTCTTGGCAGCCAAGAAGAGAAAAGGGGAAAGAGCCAGAGAAGAAAGAGCAATGGACAAGTTGGAGCCCTCAAGTCACACCTCCATTACCCACTATCTTCACATTGTCCCCCATCTCCTAAATTTGCATTACTTCCTAATAATTTCATCAAATCATGATGTTGTCAATGAATTTATTCACGGGTAAAGTTAAAACTCTTGTGATCCAATCACCTTCTAAAAGCCCTACCTCTAAACACATGAGACATTTTTTTACTTTTTTTTTTCTGTACCAGAGATTGAACTCGGGTCCTTGCACTTGCAAGGCAGGCCACTGAACCACTGAGCTAAATCCACAGTCCTTGAGACATTTTTTTAAATCTAAACAGTAACAACAGATAAATGTGCTTCAAGATGAGAAGAACGTGCAAACACAATAATAAATCCAGGCAGACCTATGTCAGGTCTCCTCATACAATGCAGGGAGCCATGGGCCCTGACTGGACCTTTTTCCTCTTATTCCAGTGGTGGAAAGAAGAACTGAACCAGACAGAACTACTATGTTTTCTTAAAGACCTGGGTCTACACATGCTTGGAGAACCAGGTGGCTGAACATCACAACACCCTGAGAGACCACCCAAGCTCAGATCTTTCTGGAAACTCTTGGCTAATAGTTTTATAGACCCAGGTATCAGCAGACAAAAGAGTAACTTTGGGTGAAAACAAACTAACTCTGGTAGTGATGGGGTAACATTCACCACAACCCAGACTTCGGCTTCAAATTGGACCTAACTGGTCTAGCTCTATCTTGTGTCCTTCTCTTCTTTTGTCTTCTTGTACTTTAACCAACTGTAACTCCTCTCGTGCACAAAAGCTTGGAGACTCTAATACTGTATAAAATGCTGGCATTTTTTGATACTGTTTATATCTGTCTGATCCCTTCTGACACACAAATTAACTGCAGGAATTTCAACACAGAACAAAGGAGAAGGCTTGAGAAGCAGTCTCTTGGGATGTGATCACGATAGGCAAGTGCTCCACCACTGAGCTCCACCTGCAACCCCAGGGCTGTTCTGCAAAGTTCAGTACCCATTTCCAAGAGTGGACAGGAAGCATTCATAAAATGTAGCACACAATTACTGTTTAGTTATAACACATAAAACTATCCCTCTACATATTTTCTAGAGTAGCAGTCACCAGAAGAGTCGTGTGCTGCCCGCCTTTAAGCATGATGGTCCTCCCTACAAAAACTACCTCAATCAGCTTTGTAAGCCCAGCAAATACACGCCATTCATCGACACCTGATGTCTAAAAGTTGACACCGGCCAAAATGCAATATGAATTCAATATGAATGCAATATGAATAGTGAATCCATCACTCCTAAAAGTTACCAAACTGAAAAAAAAAGTCTTGGTAAGTGAAAGCTTTATGCTTACTCGAAGCTACTGTTAACATAATACTGTAACATTATGACAGGCATTTAAATGCATTAGCTTATGACATCCTCATAGCAACTGTTTTATTAATGGGCAAAAGCCTCAGGAAGGTAAGGTCTCCACTGCCCACCGCTACTATCAAGGGGCAGAATCTAGATTCACAATCTCAACTTTCTGGATCCTGAAGCCCATGCTCTCTCAACTGTACTGTCCAGCTACCTCAGGCTACAGTTGCATTTCATGGCCACAAAGACCCCTCTATTCTTCTTTCTCATTAACTGAAAACAAAGGAGGAACTGGATGAGTATAAATGGCTTATATATTTAACCCTTCATGGAGCTGTCGAGCAGGAACCACTACAGTATAAGTGAAGTTCTTAAGAGTGACTGGGGCAGCTGGTGGTGGCGCATGCCTGTAACACTAGCACTCTGGGAGGTGGAGCCTGGAAGACTGCAAGTTCAAGCTCCACCTGGGCAAATTAGTGATTCAGCAAGACCTGTCTCAAAAGTAAAAAAGGGTTGGGATGTAGCTTAGTGCAAAGATTTCATGATGATACTCAGGGGTTTTAAAAACTTCAGGAAAAAAAAGCATAATACTGCTTTTTATGGGGCTAATTTTTATTATCAAAATTAAATATGTTTGAATTGTAAGTTACTATCCAATATCCCTCTAATGGGAAAATAGTAAATTATAACAAAAATAGATGTTACAACTGCATGTTATTTAAAAATTAAATGCATTAGAAGCATTTAATGAACCTGTCATTTAAAAATCAGCCTAGGAGCTGGGGATTTAGCTCACGGACAACCACGCCTGCCTCGAAAGCTCAAGGTCCTGAATCAATTCCGGGTACCAGGAAAAAGAAAAAGAAAAAAAAAATCAGCCTAATACAGAACATTTATACAAAACCAGATTCTAAAAATTGTATAGACAGAAGGCTTTACACATTTCTAAGATTTCATACTAAACAGAAAGAAGCATAACTCAGTGTTTTAAAATGAGGCTGGGAAAAAAGTTAGCATGACCAACAGGAAGTATTAAACATTTTACTCTCTTTGATAGCTAAATACTAATTAGATAAACAATAAAGAAAGAAACATTCTAAAACATCCAGGATGTTTGCTTTTTCTTTTGAGCACAAATCATTTCTCTCCAGTCTACCTAGTGTAGTCATAAATGGTATAAAGAAAAAAGAAAATTTTCACCGTGAAGCAAAAGCTTAGTGAATGTGTGTTCTGGCTGGGAATACACAGCTATATGTCAGCAACATGGTACTATGGGGAGAGAACCAGAAAGAAAGCCAAAGGCCCAGAGCAGATCCTGACAGCAACAACCTGGTCCACCCTTCAGCCTCCTAGCATTCTTGCTATCTCAATGAAAGAGCTTGACCATGAGAAGCTGCCTCTCTTCTGGTGCTAAAGCTCTGTTTGTACCACTGACATTCCCCCAGTCAACATGGAAGTTCAAAGACAAAGTCTGAGGCCACAGAGGACAGAGTCCCTGCACACTGCTCTGTGAGACTGCTCACTTGCCAGGAGAAACATGAGAGAAAAACATGATAAAGGTTGAGCCTTTATCTGAGCAGAAAAAAAAGCAAGCGTCATGAGGAGTTAGGTTTCAAGGACTCATTAAAAAAAAAACTGTTTGAATTATTTCTCTCTATAAATTTTCAATAAAGGGCCAAAAAGTAAATCTTTCAGGCTTTCTGGACCACAGATTGGCTTCAACAACTCGACTTGGCTGCTGGAGCCACAGACTATGTGTAAAGGAATAGGTATAGTTGTGTTCCAATAAAACTTTATTTTAAAAAACCAAGCACAGCCAAATTCTGTCCATGTGCAGCTTTCGCCAGCTCTCGCGAAAGATGATTCCTCTGCATCAAAACATCTCACAAAAGGCTGGTGAGCTGCAAATACACTGACAACCATCACTGGCCAAAGGTCACCTCCACATGACAGTCTTAGGGACTGCCACACATGCTGATGTTGGAGACCCATCTAAGTACACCAGAAATAAACACAACACCACCACTCAGAAAGCAAAAAGAACACCATGTTCACTTCTTATGAAGCCTGCTAGCAAGTCCAGGATGTTTTCACAAAACCATAAATAAACTGGTCTGGTGGTTTATTCCCAATGTCGACTACTCTGTAAATGTGGTAGTCACAGTCACAGAGCATGAGGAGTGGTAGGAAGAAAAGGTAGGGAAGATGAAGAGTCACAAATATACCTTCTGAGTATTTCAGAAAGACTAATGACTATTCCCAAGATAGTGAACTTACACAGTGCCATGTAACAATTAGATTCTCAATAAGCAGGCCTACCTCAAGTGAATCATTTAGAGGATGGGGTAGGATCTGAGGGCAAAATAGCTGACTGAAATTTTCTCTCCTTAATGAAAAGAGAAAGCACATTTTGTACTATTTATAATATATATGGGTGTGTGTGCATGGTTTTTTAATCCTAGGAAGGACTTACGGTTGTGTCTCACTTCACTGCAGAACAGCTGAAGTATTTTGAGTCAAATTTTAGGACAACTGGCTACTTGAATGCTAAATTACTTTTGGGGGAACTTAATAAGTGGAAAGAGGTTAATTTACCTTCCAGAGAATCACTACTTTAATTGGTCTTGAGGAATTTAAGAACAGCACTCTGAGGTAATGAACTCCAGGTCATTAATTTTAGTTCTTGACAGTGAAGAAGAGCACCCGGGCATATTTACATGCATATGCATCTAGTGGGTAATTATTTAATAATTGGCTAATTAATATATATAAGAGGTCAGCATTTTTAATGATGGAGTTGTAAACACAAGGCTCATTACTTTGTCTAGAATTTAGTTCCTTATACATAGATGCTAATTTTGTGGGTATCTTCTACTATAGAAACTACTCTTATCCTAAAGCAGCCTTAAACTTTGCTTACAGAATAAAGAGAGGATCCAAACCTTCACCTCAGGGAACTTCAACATCCAGAGACCACTACTGTCATCTGCCATTCATTAAACCCAAAGATCCTAGGAAGCAGAAAAAATTATTTCAACTAGGATGAATATATGGTCGAGGAAGTAGTTCAGCATCTTCATGGACTCCTCCAAGGGACAATGAAATAGTCCAACCTGGGCCACTAAATGGCTCTATCCTTAGTCTTTCACAGCCTTAAGTTCTACCTTGAGTGTTCCATTTTCTCAGTCCTATCATCTCTAGAATTGTTGTGGAAAAAAATCAAGTACCTCAGAAAGCCATCAATCACAGGCATATGCTGCAATGCACACTGGTTCAGATAGAACCAAATAACTCTGCAAAACTTACAGGACAGAAGACCTAAGACTGGTTTGTATGAGTGAAGGTGGGGAGGGTGTCAAGCTTCCAGGCAGGAACTTCTGTAGTGCAGGAACCAGACAGAGAAACTAAGAAAATGTTTCGACTAAGAAACCCTGAAAGGGAGAAGAGAGAAAGAGAACAGAGACCCCGCCCCAACCTCATCTCTATTGGTATTCTACATGATCAAGAGAGAAACCTGCACAGCTGGTCTCTCTTCAACATGGGGCACAGCAAACTCTCAGAATCCAACAATCAATTTTAAATGGCTACAATCAATTGCTCTGATTCTTCTGTTAAGTTTTAAGGCTACTGAGACACCAATATTTAGGCATAACAATCTTTTTTTAAAGATGTCTGAGGAAGTAATAAAGAATAGATCTATTACAGGCTCTTTGTAATATGTTTTGTTTTGTTTTGTTTTTTGAGACCAGGTCTCACTACGTAGCTGAGACTGAACTGGAACTCACTATGTAGCCCAGACTGGTCTCGAACTCACAGTGATCCTCCTGCCCTTCCGAGTGCTGGGATTACAGGCGTGCACCACCATGCCTGGCACTGTAATGCAGTTTTGAAGGACATCATGTTATAGCTATCAGAAACGGTATATCAGGGCAATGATCTGAGAATGTGTGCTGCGGAAGCAGGTGCCTACATGAATTGTATGACCTTGGGCAGGTTCCTAACCTTTCCTCAGTCAGTTTTTTCATCTATAAAAGGCTCTTCTCTGTTAAGTTTATTCACCTATAAAAGGTGACAGTCTAACTTTTTTAGTTACCTCTTATGACTACTATAAAGAATACATGACTTAAGATATGTAATGCTTCTTCTATGGTACCTGAACATAAAAGTACTCTGTAAATGTTACTAGATACTATTATCTTTTGTTCCAAGAAACAAGATCTGATGCTCAGGGCTGTAGAACCAGAAAGGCTCAGCCAATTTGTATTTCCATCAGCACCATAATGGTGTCCAGATCCCCACAAATATTTATCTTTAAAATTGAAAAAGAACAGCAGTCTGAGCCTATGCATGTCATACAATCCTCTCTCTGAAAGGCTCGCAGTTATGTTTGAGTTGCTGGGTCCTGAAATAAGGACCCAAAGTACTCTGACCTCCTTAGAGAAAGGTTTTGCATAAGTAGTATAGATTGTATTACTGAAGAAATTGTATAAGGAAATGGGATCTCCCACATTGAAGTTGGAGCACATTCCAAAAATGTTCTTAGTGGTTTCAATCAAAAGAATATACATGATTTTTTCACAGGACCCAATTTTGAATGAAAAGCTAGTACACACACTATTATATCCAATGACACTGATGCCTTAACATTGTTTTCCAACAACCAATTTTTTGAAGTGCTCAGGCACTACAAAAGCTCTCAGGCACTGAAAGGCAGGAAGGTAGAAAGAGGGCAATCTGTTTTCAACACTTCTAAGTGTTTACAAGAAATGATTTGCTTATATATTTAGCAATTTTTATTCACTGTATGCAACAGTGAAAGAAAAAGATGTCGTGAAACAAAATCCATCAAGCCTACCTAATATGTACCCAGAAAAGACAACCATGCCAGGGATGTACCTGCCTGTGATAGTGGGATTTCCAGGATATCTGGGTCCCAGTTATATGCAGCTGGACCTGGCCACAGTGCCCATCAACAGATGGCTGTGTCATATACACAAGTACATGGAGGAAATAAGAATGTCTGCCCTGAGTGGATCGAAGCAGAAACTTTTTCCACCACTATCACCAAACTACATGAACAAACACATGGATAAAAGTTCCTGGACCACAGTTTGTTCATCCGTGAAATGAGGGGATGGTGCAGACAGAGCAGAGCTCAGAGGTCCCTCCCAGCTTTAAATTTCTATGTTACAGAGTCCACTTCCCTACAAAACATTTTCCTCTCTCTGGTAGCCATTTCCTTAAAGTCAGGTCACGGAAAATACATGAGTTTAGAGCTCATGCAAGTTTCTCCAGATGACCACTCCAGTGGCTTCCAAAGAGCTCAGGACTCTGCCTGCACCATTGTACTGCTTCGTTCTGCACACGGACATCCAGCTAAGGGAGGCACAGTGGCTTAAATCCAGCCTGCAGTCACTAGAATCAGCCAAGAAGAAGGGATGCCTGTTCTCAATTCAAACAAAATCATTTTACAGACTAGCTACAGCTCAATCCGCCTTTCACACACAACCGTGAAATTACCTAAGCAAGCAAATGATAACTTAGTCCAACATGAGAGTAAAAAAATGTAAACATCCTTTAAACAAAGACCCTAACTTCTCATAGAGATCCCCAATCTTCCTGTTTTGTACTGGTATCAGTCTTGTTTATCAGGGAAAACAAGAATCTCTTTAATACTTTATTCTTAGTGGAGTGTATTCCAATGCCTAGACACTAACTTTAATTGCAGTTCCCAGAATATTTCCCTTTTGATATTCTGGGTATGTTTGTGCAGCGGGCAAAGCCTTTTGGAGCCTAAGTTAAACGTCTGGTATATACAAACTGTTTGAACCACACTAGATAAATACTGCTCAAGTCTTGGATTTAACGTTTCTATATGTGTTCTTCTTATTGCTTCCTTCAGAGGGAAATTTATTTAAAATAATGTCCACTAGGGCCGGGGATTTAGCTCAGCAGTTCGGTGGCCTGCCTTGCAAGCACAAGGACACGAGTTCGATCCCCGGCACCAAAAAAAAAAATGTCCACTTAAGTCAAAGATTCTATCTCCATTTTCTGCTTCCAAAGGATAAATTAAAGCCCACATGATTTGTTTTTCAAACATGATATAACCCAAAAATACTTCCTGAAATGCTCAGAAAATTTGTTTCACGGAAGTAATTCACTGGAACTATTCTCCTGCATTGGAATAACTTTATAATTCCATGTCCAAAAGGTCAACCACAGATTTACAAATGTCCTTTCTATCCAGACATCCCTATACCTGGCAGACTTCAGTACTAAGGGAAATACATAAATAAACACATCTTTGTGAACTATTTCCTCTCGTGACTACTCAATGACTATGGACTGAGATTCGTTGTTTTTTGTTTTTTGTTTTTTTAATGTGTCTTCCCCCCCACTTGACCAAAGCTATTTTCCCTGGAGATGTTCCAACAATATACTGTTAACATATTCCCATTGTGGAATTCATCTGGAAAATTTTGCAACTTAAGAAAACATTTCAAACATGTAACAGTCATCTCTATGGACCTACATACTTGAGACCAAAATATACAGTAAATATTTTTGGTCAAGCTCAAAAGGAGGTTGATGATTTGTGCAATTGAGTTAGCTTATTTGTTTACAATAATTTACCAAAGAAGTTAGGATTCTAGTCACATGCATTTGGTTTAGAGGTTAAGGGTCCTAAGGGTCAAATATACACAGCCCTTGCCTCAGATTGGAGGCTCAATAAATATTTATTGAACAAATGAAAGCTAAATCTTATAGTCATTAGCTGACTGCTCTGATGTAATACATTCAAATCCTTAGAGCCTTAATTTCCACAATGAAAGAAATGGGGCCACTACAAGCAATTCTTATTATTCAAGTAGTTATGTCTTATAAAGTTGCTGCCAAATTAGGGAATACTGAACCACAACTCCTAGGGAAAACATAGGTTCAGGCTCCTGCAAGCCACTGGTCATAACACTTTCAATACATCAATCAAATCATAACCTTGTGCATTATGTTTCTAGTTGAAGACCTTATTTATAGACATTGCTGATTCTTTAAAGTCAAAGTGAACAGAACTGTAACTCATGCTTGAACAAAGCTTACCTACAATATGTACTTTGTGTGTGAGGCCAGCAGAGCCTTCCTGAGCTCAGGAATACTTCACGACACCACACTGGGAGCCATTTTCAATAATGACGTCATCAAAAAAATCTATCAAAACACAGAGCTGCAAAGATGGTAAAAAGATGTTTTTTATAGTATGAGAGCAGAAACAAAAAGAATAGTATCCTTCCTCCTCAGATTAGAACATGCATCCAGGATACTAGGTTCACTGACAGCTCTGTATGTGTCCTCAAAGGACCAGAAAATGTACTGTGAGTACTCAATTTGGGAAGTTACACATAAATTTTAGGTTATGCAAGTTTACAATGTGAAGTACATTATTTATACACTACAACTAGTGAGGATTGGCTACATTTTATTAATTCTTCAAATATCAGCTGCCTCTTCACTGCCAGACATTATAGTAAGAAAGTGACCAGAATATTGCCCTTCCTCTAATAGTCTAGCTGGTGGAAAATGACACTAATATTTGCCCCAATTTACAACTACAAAATGTGATAACTTCAAGTTCTGAAAGACTTAAATGGCAGCTAAGTCCAGGCAGGAGTCAGCCAGGTGGAGAGGAGGCAACGTTGGCAGAGAAATAAATACAAATGCCCTAAGGTGACTCTGAGGGCAACTAACACAGGTAACAAATTCAAGTGTCTTATATATTCTAAAAACTGTACAAATACAAGGTATTATCATAAAGGCATACACTAGTAAAATGATACCTAGAAATGACTTCCAAATTCAATACACTTCATTTGAAACAATAAATGAATAGCTGTAAATACTTTCTGCATATTTCCCATGTGCCAGTCACCAGGCTTGGTGGAAAGAATACAAAGAAAAATGAATGTTCTCACTGTCATGGAATAATTGCATGGGAAAGACACTTAGTGGAAGGTGGATCGTGCACTTGCTTTAATACAGCCTAACAAAAGCAATGGCAGACACTGGGGAAGAAACCAAATATTCTTTGGAGTAGTAATGAAAAGATGCACAGAGCAGATAACAAATGGGCTAGTTTCAAAGATGAAAGTAGGAACTGGCATACTAAGGAAGAGGGAACACAGAGTGAACTTATGTCCCTATTGCCTAGACCAGTACCAGTGTTTGCCTATTACATCAATGTAACTATTGATCATGTCCCTTTCATTTTCAAAAGAGTCCCAATTTGGATGAAAAACTTCTCGCTGATGTTACAGAGTTCTGTGAGGGGAGGATGGAAGAGATGGAGTTATGGATTGGTGTTGTGTGGGGATAGGCCAAGGTAAGAGGATGGCTCTGTAGCAATGCAGAGCTGGATATATTCAGGTTGTTTGTCTTAAGAAAGGTGACCATCAGAAAAATGGGAGTCAGGAAGACAGCTGTATTTCAGAGGCTGCAACCAGGGGCTATTATTAAAGGTAAGAAATAAGCTGTAAGGCAATAGGAAAGGACAGAAAAGACCTAATGCATGAAGTCAGAACTTAGTAATCAACTGTGTGAGCACAGAGAAGGTTAAAAGCAGGGAAAAAATGCGTAATTCTTGTGATTGCCATTTGGGAGGCTTGGTATAGGTACTAACCAACAGCTAGGACACAAGGGCAGAGTAGGAAGAGCACAAAAGAAAAGTATTTTGGATGCTCTGTTTGTGGAGCCTACAGGACTGTCTCAGTCTGTTCCAGCTGTTATAACAACATACCATAAACTGGATGACTTATAAACAGGAACTTGTTTCTTACCGCTCTGGAGCCTAGGAGTCTGGCAACAGAATGCCAGCATCATGCTCCAGTGAGGCACTTCTCCAGGCTGCAGACTACTTCTCACCATGTCCTCAAATGAGTGATAAGAAAGCTCTCTTGGGGGAACTAATCTCCTGCATGAGGGCACAGCACTAATCACCTCTTGTCTTCTAGGACTGTCACCTAAGGGACTCAGTTTCAACACATGAATTTTGGAGGAACACAAACCAAGACCACAGTCAAGGCCTTCAAAGAGAGAGGTACAGAGAAATGACTGGAGCTTCAGAGAAGGGAAAGAACAGTACTTATGCATATAGCAGTTGAGGATAAAATAGCAGAGAACAGGAGAAAGAGGAGATACAGACCAAAAGAAAGGAGTCACTGTAATAACCACAGGCATTATCATCCCCCAGGTACCCTCCAATATTCAACCCTAGGTAAACAAAATGGGTATGGCTATTTAAAGATCCTTCAACATAAACCCTCAGGCTAACTCCACTCCCAGCCCTTTAAAATAGGCTGTCACAATTAAGTACCTCTTCCTATTTGAGAATTAATGACCCCTGACTGATTCTGGAAACACCAACAATTTAAGGGTGAGCGGAGCCAGAAGCAAAATGAAAGCCTGACCTGGGACAGGTGAAACGGAGGTGCCTTGTCAAACAACCTCCCATCAGCTTCCTCTCTTACAAAATCTAATTCCTTGTAGAGGTCCAATAGCAAACAGAGCCCTGACTTCATTTGTTTCATAGTTGTTTTTTTGTACCGGGAATTGAACTCAGATCCTTGTGCTTGTGAAGCAGGCAGCAAAACTACGAAGCTAAATCCCCGGCCATTGGCTTTAAATAAGATTCCACTGTAGTTTTCTCCTCATTCTCTATCCAATGTTTGTATGGAGTCACGCCACACAGAGGGCAAAACAGTTACATGCTGCAGCCAGAAGCCTTAGTGCACTTGTGACCATCTAAAAACCCAGGAGTGCTTTACAGAGGCCTGACCTGCACTGCCTGCCACAATCAACCAAGGTGCTCCCTCTCAGACAGGAGCTTTCTTTTAAGGACATCGACAAAAATCTGTTTCAAGCTAATAACCATATCTTCAAGTAACAGAGTGTTTCCTTTGCTCAGCATTGTAAGCACAATTTTACTAGCTACTGTACAGGAAATGTGCAGACTACTTCTCTGTTCATACACATTAAAGGCTTTCAGTAGTTAATAGCTACTAAAATATCAGATTAGACAACTGGTAATGGCAAGAGAAAAAGGACCATGCAGGAATTTCTTACTGCATTCTAACTGAATAATCACTATTGAGCTTACTAAATGGAGCAATCAAACATGAAAATTCTTTGAAAAGTAGGAGTACACAACATCATTTTAACCACCAATTTATATGGTTCAGCTCCAATTGTATACAGACCCAATGGCAACACCTCGAAGTTCATGGAAACATCTGGGCATCACAGTTAGACAACAGGAAAATGTGCTTTTCTTCTGAAGGCAAAATTTAAAGCTAACCTCTAACATCAGGATGCATTACTCTCTCCAGCCAGCAGTGATGTTTACAGATCTGAGTTGATGGAAACACCTTCAGCCATGTTCTTCCTGGTTAAGTGTTTCCACCACTGAAAAGCATATTGCTCACCAGGAGGCTGAGCAAATGTATATAGTTAGCTGCTGTCTGGCTTGTGGCTATGACTATCAGCTGAAGAATTTGGCTTTCATGGAAGAGGAATGAACACCGGGAACTGAGCGAATCCCTCAGCTCACCAGCTGGTATAGGCTACATCACGTGTAGACCACTATCAGGCAAATGCTGCGGGTGCTGCCGAGGAACAGAGAGTGAATGATCTAGACTACCCTTGGGAAGATTGGTCTCCTTAGAAATAGCAAAACCACTAATATTTTAGTGGCCAGCAAAAAAAATTTCCCTCTATCTTTTGTGAAAGCCAGGAGCAAATGACATTCTGCATGCACAAATGCATCATACACATGAACAGGCTTGCTAGCTAACATGAAGCTTCTGAGAAAGGCACGAGGCATGTTTTTAAAGCTACAAAGTACATTTCTCTACCTCATTAACAATGTACCCTCGCTGCAGAAAAATGAGAACTCATAGATGCATTCTTCTGGGGCCCTAGAGGTAAATTTTGTGATGACTCTATGGACAAAAGCGAGCACAGGGTTAGGAAAACAGATCTAGGACCTGAAGCGAGAAGCTGTTATTGCAAAGAAAAAGTATCTGCAAAGAGACAGCGTGGAGCCAGGGTAGACAGGATGATCCAAAGGGAAGATTGTGTGAGGCTTGTCTCAGTCATGCATGTGTGTCCAGCAATGGGCTGACCCACATCCCATACAACTACACCTCATAACACCTCCATACTTCCAAGTAGGCCTGCCTATTCCTTCCTTAGCAAGAGATTCTACACACTACCCAGCATTCCATCGCCCATGTCAATCTTTTTCTTTCTTTGTGTGTGTGTGTGTGTGTGTGTGTGTGTGTGTGTGTGTGTGTGTTTGTACTGGGGATCCTTGTGCTTGGGAGGTAGACAGTGGAACCACTGAGCTAAACCCCGGCCCCTGCCAATCTTCATACTTAATTTCCAATCCTATCACTCTGATGGATGAACCATTTTAAAAATCATTAAAATAAGACATAAACCTGACAGTGACATTCAAAAGCTACCCCATAATTTGGCCTCAAGCAGATCTCTGCAGGGAGCACCTAAATAGTACACTTCAATGATTACCTTAGGGGAGAATTCTCATTTAAATACCACAGAGTTTGGGTGAGGCAGGCAATAGCTGCTGACAGGTCCTGAACGCTAGGAGAGTATATCTAGTACCTGACAATTAAGTAATTGGTCTGAGGGGAGGATCTTTGATGTTTTATTAATGATATTTCCAGAAGCTGGCATCTGTGGAAAGAATAGAAGGAGTAGGAAGAGATAAGGCAGGAAGGGTAGTCACTCTGAATAACTGTGTTAAGTGAGGGATGAACGTGAGTGGTGAAGGGCAGAGAAAAGGAACTCCCAAAGGCTGTCGTTACTCATCAGCACAGATGGAAGGATGGTGGGAAGGTAAAACAGCATTAGCACTCCAAGAACACTGCTGAAACCAGCCAGGAAAATGCTTACTCCAAAGGCAATAATGAGAAAGCAGTCAGGGTGCTGGTTTTGAGATAAGAGATAAGGAACTCACTAAAAGAGTGGCAAACTTGCACAACACTCAAAAGGATGGAAGGAAAAAAGTAGCAAGGACATTAATGCATGGGGAGCCTGTATGGAATTCTAAGTGAATTAATGTAGGTACAATGTGACTAGAACTTGAGTCCAAGGGCTCCAAATATGTGCAGAAAAAGAGAACTAGAGATATCAAAAGGGGTTAAGCGTTGCCATTTCAAAAATGAGTATAGCCCCATGAGATAAGAAAAATGAAAAATAAAAATGTTCCATGGTGGATGACAGTCCATGGGGGTAGTGTTTGGAGACTGATAACCATGGTGGCTCCTCTGCAGTAATGATCACCAACAATCCTTCTATTCCTGTGCCACCCTCCCTCCATCTGCACTGGCACTGCCTGTCCTGTGCTCTGAACAAGAGAGGGCAGTGACTGACTGATGCCATTCCAGTCTTCAGTAACTTAGGAACATAGGCCTTCAAAGCTTCTGGCTCTGCTTCCCTCCTGATCTGCTGGAGTGCTTGTACCACTGGGCATATCCTGAATGATGGGGCCCAGGTAGAGAGAGGTCAGTTGAAGGACAGCGGAGGCACCCCAGCTGCGGTCAGCACCAAGGCCCAAGACACGAATGAGACTCCTGGCTCCTCCAGCCCTGGCTGAGTCTCCCCAGTCAACACCACATGGAGCAGAGCCAAACCATCCTCCCTGGGCTCTGCCCAAATTACAAACCCACAGAACTCTGAGCAAGAGAATAATTGTTATTTTAAGCCATCGAGTGATGGGGCAGCTTAAGCAGTAATAGATGATGGATAGGATAATGGAGTTCTTTTGAAAGTAACTAAGTAATGACTGAATGGTTGAATTCAGTTGGAAATTTGACTTAATAACTTAAAAACTATGTGACTTTGAGTAAGCTGCTTGACGCACCTAAGCCTTAATGATCTCATCTGTAAAATGAGAATGAAAAATCACTGAAGATTTGAGAAGGGTAATATATGTTGCTTAACCCAATATCTGGAACACAGTAACTGTTCAATACAAACTATGACAATTATTAAAAACAAGGTCAAAAAGAATATTTTTGAGCACAACCAAAACTGTGATAATTTATTATGTGCTTATTTGGAACTGTCCAGAAAATATTTAACGAGCACAATCTCTTCTGTTATTACACAATATTCGCATTTTTAAGATATTTTGTGTAATTGACAACTGTGTTATAAAAATAACTATTCTCATAAGGGAAAGGGGGTTTAGGATCTGTAAAATTTTAGATTTATAACAAGTTATTTTCTGCAGGAATTTAATAAATAACCATAGCTTTTAGCTGGTCAAACCCAGTATTTAATCACATGCAGGTTTTTCTCCAAAAGCTTTTCATTTTCTTTCCTCAGCAAGATTACCATTTTTTACTTCCCTATGTACTTTGTGATCTTTATCACCCACAGCTTTTCACAGAGCACAAAAATCAGAAACAGGATGGTCAATAAAACCCTCCAAGTTAGACTGTAGCTTGGATCATAAGAAAGAATGTTAAGGGAAAGAAACAAAGCCCATCAGCTGACTGGCCAACTTTAAGTAGTACCAAATACCTTTGTCCCTGAGAGTAGTTCTAGTGCCCAGTGAAGAAAGCTTCATCATTAGTGAGAGCTTTGAAGCAACCAAGGTTCTCTAACTCCATCCCATCCTATTGGTGGCATAAAAAGTGATTCCACAGGAGAAACTATTATATTGTATCCTAGCTATGCCACTAAATAAATTCTGCCTATCATTCATAACAGTGATTGGTATATTCAATGCCTTGTTACATATAGAAAAATGCCTTGTTTTCATATAGAAAAACAATAACTAAAGCCTACAACAACTTTATCTGTCATCATGTACACTCAAGGGAACTACTGAACTGGCAGTCATGAAGGTTTCTGGAACTCAGTTTTGATCCAAGCAGCTGTATTCTAAGTGGACAGCTCCCCCATGAAAAAACTATTTCACAAAGCTAAGGAAGACAACTTCCTGTCTCTTCAGTCCATTATCTTTAGAATCCCCGGTGATTGTGAGCATGAACTCATTCTTGAGATAAAGGAAAGTCCCACAATATTCAGAAGGTAAACAAGAAAATCATGCAACAGAGCAGAGAAAGCTAGTCCCTTCAGACTCAGGAGATGGTTACCACTTTTGAGTATGAGGAAGTTCAGACATTCTTGAAATACCATCTGAACACCTAACATATTTCAAGTAGAAGATGCTGCTCAAGGAAGTGTACACCAGACCTAGGGACAGATAGGAGGAATGAGAAAAGCCAGAAAGAAAAGCACCAGGGTTTCTGAGATATCCAACAGAAGGCAAATAAAAAGGAACAACGCAATGATCAAAGCAGTATTTGGTTAGGACAAATAGAGGAAGTTACAAACAAGAGCTCAAAAGTGCAGCCAGCCTGCCTCTTCGCATGTGGGTAAGCTCCTAAAGCAGGCTGTGGCGCAAACAGAAGCAACAGAAATACACAGTCACACAGCACAGATAACCTGGGCAGCATCTTAGGGTCCCAATATTTCAGCTTGGCAGGAGAGCAGCAAACTATACTTTGAAGGTTTTTTAGAAGAATGTTTCTGTGAAATTTGCCATGTGTGTTAAATGACAATCTTCATCACACCATATACTCTTTATGATAACCCTTGGGTAAAATTTCATTTTGGTCAATACAAAGAAGAGTTGTAGTTCTCTTGGGCACTGTTCTGTTTTTACCATGTGGACTTGTGGAGCTGATCTTTTCTCATGGTATGCTGGAAAGCTCAGAGCTAAATGGTCCGCTGTAGTAAGCCTATGCCTCTTCATGGTGTACATTCTTAACTTCAACCTTTGGCTCTACTCCCAAACTTCATGCCTTGTTTTTCTGTTCTTGTTCTTTTTCCCCCCTTTAAATTTACATGATCATCTTCTATTTTATATATTATAAACTATCTTAAATATCTGAAATAAATCCAAGTATAGATTTAAATCCACAAATATGACACATGGCTTTGTTACTGAGGACAACCTTACGGCACAGTAATGCTGTGTATCTACTAGGTCACAAACATAGATTCTGTGGGACCAGACACTGTGCTGAGCACAGGGAAGCAAAAATAAACCATTTAAGCTTGGTCCCTTCCCTGACATTTTGACAGGAAAGACACTTAAAATAAGTTACTGATTGTATAAGAACTGCAACAAAACTCCTTAAAATATAAACCCATTCTTGGTGATGATGGAAGTACCATTCATTTGTGACTTAACAGAAATAGCTTCACAAAACAAACCCACTTCATCTGGGGGAAAAATATTTAAAAGCAATGTTCATATTGAGAATTTCTCTAGTGGGATGACAACATTTTGGTAATGCATAAAAACACATTTCTCAGAGATGCATATTGAAATAAACTAGCAGTAAAATGACATGCCTGGGATTTGCTTTAGAATAATTCAGCTGAGGATAAAAGCAAGAGTCAAAACATTTGTAAAAATTCAGTAAATTATTGATAATTATTGCATCATGAAAATTCACAGTCAAATCTTGGATGGCAAGTAACTTGATCCATGAGTGTTCCACAAGACAGAAAACATTTCTAAGAAATTTTAACCTGATAAAGGAGCAATTTCTTGAAATATGAGTAGTACATCTCACCAATGTCATATGATCACAACTGGTTCTTAACTGCTTTGATACACAAGTGCTTTGGATTACAAGTGGAACGAATTATTCTCACAAATCAAAGTTTTATTGTATATTGTTTCCTTGCATAGTTGGAGTTCTAATCATTAAACTTTATGTCCCAAGAGAAAATATGATCAAAAAATTAAGTTTGAAAGTTTATGATTATGGCATATGTAAAAAACATTGAGAAAGCAAAAACTGCAGGGGGATCACTTTCAGCCATCACATTACAAGCACAGTCTGTAAAAATGCTTCCAAAGGCACACAGTTTAACATGCAGATGAGGAAGGCTGACTTGCTAGGAAGAGGAGTCTAACAGAAAGAAACATCTAACTAATGAGGAACCTGTTGATTTAATGAGAAACTCAAGCAGGACACCTTTCTGTTAACCCGATTGTGTATTCATGGAAAAGGACGTTGAAAGGAAATCTGATCATTATCTGAGTAATTCAAGAAAAGCCTCATCCTTATGTAAGTAATCAAGCTGAAAGAAAAAAAAAATTTAAACACACAGCCGAGTTATGTATCTGTCTTGTCTCACCATTTCCCTCACTGTTTCTAAACAGAGCCAAACATGGAACTTGAGGCAGAGAAGTGCAACGATGCAGACAGTCTGCCTGCCACAGGCCAAGGCACACACCACGTCATCATGAGGGCCCCTCATGCATGCTGGGCAGAATTTCCTTGGTCCATAAGATAAATATATTCAAAAGGAGTTACATGTGTTGAAAAGTTTATAATAAAATCTTAGTAAATATAAGATACAAATATTAAGACCAGTATGTTGGGATAAAAGATATGAGGGAGATTTTATGAGAAACCTTATCCAAGTTGCCTTTATTTCCCACTTTATTAGCATGAGTCTCACCAAACAAACTTTACTTTCTCCTTCTTAGAAAAAGTAAAGGATGGGGCTGGGCATTTAGCTCAGTGGTTCTGGCTTCTGCCTTGCAAGCACAAGGACCAGAGTTCAATCCCTGGTACCAAAAAAAAAAAAAAAAA
>NW_022900942.1:26057760-26067332 GCF_012274545.1 Fukomys damarensis | reverse complement strand
GTATGCTGCACCCTCCTTTCTCCCATTCTGTGGCACAGCACACCCTGGAAGCAGAAGAAAGGCAGGTGGGTAGGAGATGGAAAAGGGGACTCCCGCTGGATTCATAAACCACCAGCCTGCAGCAGAGAGGAGCTGTCTAAAGACACAGTTTCCTCTCTTTAAACAAGGGAGAAGATACTATCAAAGATATTCAAAAGATTCAGCTGACAGCTCACCAATGGCATCCTGCTTTACAGCTGACCACAGCTATGTCTACCAGTCTCCCACAGTATCTTCATAGATGAGCTGTTCACCCTGATGTCCAGCAAATCCCCAGGGCTGGAATCTAAGCCTGTTTCCAGTCCTGCCCTCTGTGAAGCAGTCCATGAACAGACTGTCAGACCCAAAAGGAGCTCCAGCAAAACCACACACTCCCTTGACAGAGGTTCAGAGGGGCATTGGGCTTCAGAGAATCCCCAAAGTCACCCATCCCCCAGTTGAGGCTAGCTGAAGTTCAGCATACTAAAGGCAAAGCTCAGAAGTCACTAAATCATTATCTCCTGATTGATTTGGGTAAGACCTGATACACAGTCATCTTTCTGTATCCTTGAGTGTCCGTTTCCAGAAGCCCCTTTTCCATACCCCAAAATTCACAGAAGCTGCAGTTCCTTATACAAAGTGATACAATATCTGCATATAACTTATGCACATCCTCTCATATACTTCTCTAATTACTTACATCTAATACAATGTAAATGCTATGTAAATAGTTATTTTCTAAGTACAGTGCAACAAGATAAAAGTCTATTATGTGTTCACTGCAGACACAATTTAAATGCTGAACCCAGCATTTGAAATTAGTATCTTAAGGTTTTTTTGTTGTTATTGTTTTTTGGGGTTTTTTTGGTACTAGGGATCGAACTCGGGTCCATGCACTTGCAAGGCAGGCAGCTGAACCACTGAGCTAAATCCCTGGCCCTGTATCTTAAGTTTTAAATTAGTGTATGTGCAGCACATAGCGAGCACTTAAATTTTAAATTTGAACACCAGTAAGGGCTTCCCTAGAATCTGCTAATTTCTTTATTAAGAGCTTTCCAATGAATAGATGAAATATGATACATACTATAAAAGGAAATCTCACGCTATAAAAATGTTAGTACTTCATGTAATGAGTAAACAATGTATCATTAAGGAAAAAAATAACTGCACAATAAAGCCATTTATGGAACTGATAACTACAGTGAAGACTGTTTATATATGCATAGAAAAGATCAGGAAAAAGACACTCCAATCCCTTGGTGGCCATCACCCTAGAAAGATAAGATTATAGAAGAGCTACAGTGTTAAACCTTACACTGCTATGACACAAAACATTCAAGGATCAAATATCACCATCAGCATTTAATAGGTTTTAAGAAGAGAAATCTTTGAACATAAACAAAGTTCCTCTTTTTCTTGTTCCCCTTTGCAGTAGGAAGTGCAGAGCGGAGACCTTAGTTTTGTCTTCTGGCTTTTTTTCTTAATTTATCAAAAAATCCCTTCAGTGTCCTGTTTCCAAACCTAAGATTTTCCCATTCTTAGCTGGTTAGGTCATCCAGGATAGTAGAAAAAGTGGTGATTCCCTCTTCTTATACTTTCCTGAGAAAATAAAATTGCTTTTCCCCATCATGAAGACATTTTCCTTTGGGTTCCAAGTCTTTTGATTTTGGAGTGCTAAGAGTTGTGTATGAAGCCTTCATGTGTTCGTGGCATAGGACGTTAAGTGTGCTTCCAGCACCTGAGCTTTATGAAAAAACACAGACATCACCTCATGGTATACCCAATGTCAGATGCGAGGGCAATCCAACAGCAAGTCAGGCTAAGCAAAGAAACAGACACATAAGTCCATATATGTCATATTTTAAAGGCTAGACACCAATAGATAACTGTAACTCAAGCTACTCAGAAGGCTAAGGGAGAGGGACTGCTTGAGCCCAGGAGTTCGAGATCAGACTGGGCAACACAGTGAGAAAGGAAAACAAAGAAATTCACCTGAAGAGGAAAGGCTTGTAGATGCAGGCAGATGCAGGATGTCCACATTGCAGCATGCCAATCTGTGCACACAAACCCCCACCTCACCCTGTTGAATGCCCAGACATACTCCAAGGTATGTCAAGACTTCACACAGCTCTTTCTCCAAGATACCAGGGGACCAGTAGAGCCACTTGGTCCAGGCGTCTCTTTCAGCTACTTTAACAGAAAAGCTCCTCTGATTGTAATCTACATGTGTTCCAAGACCCAAAAAAGTGTTTTTCAAATGTTGGAGGTCTCTGGGAAAGGACTCAGAGAAAGATGCAAGGATGACAGAGACATCCACTAGTTTGTCAGGCATCCCCTTTAATCCTTTTATGACTTTTCCTTAAACATCCTTTCCTGTGATATCCTCTGTATAGAGGGTCATGTTCACTCTACATACCATCAAACTGACTATATTTACTCAGAGGTCACTTATCAGACCATTTTGTGTCTTGCCAGCCTCAAATTCAAAGGACTCTCTTTAATAAGAACTTCAAGGGCACCTCTATATGTAAGCTACAACTGCATTTCCTTATAATCATTGTATGATTTAGTCAGCCTAATCACTGTTCTAATGCTCAAAAAACGTTATACACATAAAACTATGTACAATGTATAGACATATTTGGGGACTGCCTGGTTCTAAGTCATGTGGCAAATCGAAGGCTTATATTAGAACTACTCAAACCACAGAAAGCATTGTTTTGGGCTGCACAATCTTAACTCAAGCCCCTAAAAAGAACTGAATTTGCTTTAAGTGGGGATTGAGGAGGTCTGTTTTCAGAAGGGAGGACTACAGAGCCAGGAGTTGCTTACAGATTGGTTAGGAAGAGAATCTTGGCCAGCACATGGATTTCCTATCATACTATGTGGGAAAAACAGTGTTTGTGTTTGATACTCAGAAGGAAAGAATAACAGAGCCTGACACTGGAAAGCTTCATTTGTAATATTCTGAGCCATGTTTATATTTTGAGTTGGTTCGTGTAGAAAAGCAACAAAGCAAAAAATTTTTAATGCATTAAATGTTACTAAGTAGCTCCAGACAGTAAGCTGAGAGCCTGCAATACAAAATGAAAAGTGATGGAATTTACAGCATGAGATGTGGAAACAATCAGCTTAAAAAACTGAAACAACTTATTAAGAGTGTTAAGAGGATTTCAAGCTAAAACTTATCAGAAGAGGCGAGAAGGTCACTACATATTAGTTAGGGAACAATTCAACAGGAAGAGATAACAATTTTAAATATATGTGGACTGAATACTGGCATTCCCAACTTCGTAAAACAAACACTAGTGTGCCATTTTTCACCATCAGTTCTATGAAAAAGCAAGATAGATCATAAAAAGAGCTGATTTTATCAAATGTTTGAAATGTAGTATAAATGATCTAGGAGTTACAGTGTATAAGTATACCCTATGAAAAAGCAAGATGGATCACAAAAACAGCTGATTTTATCAAATGTTTGAAATGTAGTATAAATGATCTAGGAGTTACAGTGTATAAGTATACAGCAAGCTAAGCTGAAATCACCATCATTTTAAAAACTTTTTCTTTTGTTTTTTGTTTTTGGTATTGGGGATCAAACTTGGGTCTTTGTGCTTGTGTGGCAGGCCGCAGAACCACTGAGCTGAATCTCCAGCCCTTAAAAACTACTTTTAATTTAAGATATTTAGCACTAATTGGGTTTTCATTGGCTGTTATTAAACAAGGCCATAACAATCTACCCTTCAAGAATCTTGATCTCTTTTCAGCATTTTATTCCTCTGACTCCAATACTCTTGAGAGACAATGAATTTACCTGTTCTTCTGAAAAGTTAAGTCTCAATGAGAAGGGGAAGAAAAGAGAGGGTAGGGAAGGAAAGGGATTTCTCTTAAAAATAAGAGAATCAAAGAAAAAATGGAAATAGAGCTTTTGCAAGTGGAAAGGGAAGTAAGAGGTGGAGCAAACAGGGATAGGAAGAGAAAGGGACAAAAAAGAAGCATTAAGACACATTATGTACATGTACAGACTCTCTATCATAAATGTACTGCAAACATGGAATAATTTTTTAAAATCAAATAAACATCAACAATAGGGGCCCTCAGTAGCCACTTTCACAAATAGATTAACTAGGCAAAAAACAAAAAATGAATATCAGAGCTGAACAACACCTCTGAACAAATGGATTTAATAGAGATCTACAGAGTTCTATCCTAGCACAACAGAATACAAGTTCTTCCTAGCAGCACACAGACCATTCTTCATAATAGACCATATACTAGCCTACACAGCTTGCTAATAAACACAGGAGAATCAAAATCATCAGATCATAGTGCATTAAGCCTAGAAATTAATGGCAAAGGAAACCACAAAAACTTTACAAACACCTGGACATTAAATGCCACATTTCTGAACACTCAATGGTTCACAGAAGAAACTAAACAATTACTAGACTCAAACAATAATGCCAGAACAATATATCAGAATTTATGGGACAAAATGAAAACAGTCCTAAGAGGGAAGTCTATGCTATGAAACTCACATTAGAAAAACAACCCAACCAAAGAAGTGAAAGACTTCTAAAATGTACAGTATTCTGAAAAAGGAGATCAAAGACATAAGAAAGTAGAAAGATATTTCCTATTCCAGCATAGGCAAAACAAAAATGGCCATACTTCCAAAACTGAAATATAGATTTAATGTAATCCCAATCAAAATTCCAAAAGCATTCCTCACAAAACTAGAAAAAATAATCCTAAAATTTATATAGAACCAAAGAAGACCTACTGTAGTAAAAGCAGTTCTGGGCAACAACAGCAAAGCAAGAGGCACTGAAATCTCAGACCTCAAGTTATATTACAAAGACACAGTGATTTACAAAAAAAAAAAAAAAAAAAGCACAGTATGGTACTGGCACAAAAACAGACAGAATACAGATGCAAAAACAACCCAGACACATGTAGCCACCTGAACTTTGACAAAGGGGCCAAAAACATATGCTGGTAGAAAGATCGCTTCTTTGGTAAATGGTCCTGGGAAAAATGGCTATATTCATACAGAACAGTGAAGCTAGACCTATATATCACCACATACTAACTCTAACCAAAACAGTTCAGAAACACTTAAACTGATGGAAGATAAACAGAACCATAACTGCACAAGAAATATCAAGAAACAACAAATGGGATTATATATATCACCACATACTAACTATAACCAAAACAGTTCAGAAACATTTAAACTGATGGAAGATAAAATAAACAGAACCATAATTGCACAAGAAGTATCAAGAAAACAAGTGGGATTATTAACAGCAAAGAAAATGACAGTGAAGAGACAACCTATAGAATGGGAGAATATTATTTCCAGCTATTCTTTTGATGAAGGACTAATATCTAGAACACACAAAGAATTAAAAAAAATCAGACTAACCAAAACAAAAGATCCAATCAAAAAAACGGGCAACTGAAATGAACAGATACTTCTTAGAGGAAGTACAAATGGCTAATAACTACACAAAAAAACGTTCAACATCTTTGACCAACAGAGAAATGCAAATTAAAATAACTCGGATTCCATCTTACTCCAGAAAGAATGGCTATCATCAAGAAACAATGACAAATAAATGCTGGCGAGATGGCAAGGGAAAAACAAACCCTTCTCCATTATTGGTGGCAATATAAACTAATACAATCACTACGGAAATCAGTACGGAGATTCCTCAAAAAAAAAAAACAAAAAAAAAAACTAAAAACAATTTAATTTAACCCAGCTATTCCCCTTCTAGGTATCTTCCAATGAGTTTACAGACATCATGTGATACATACATGTCCATGTTTAAGGCAGCACACCTCCTGATAGCTAAATCTTGGAGGCAGTAGATATCTATCAACAGATGAATGGTTAAAGAAAATGTGGGAGTTATACACAATGGAGTACTACTCTGCCATAAAGGATAAACTGAAGTCATTAGTAGAAAAATGGATGCATCTTGGGAACATAATGTTAAGTGAAATAAGACATATTATGAAAAGAATAAATGTCTTACTGTGTGGCAACCAATCTTAAATATCTTATAGTGTAACTTCTCTTATGATAATTCCAAAGTAGCACAAATAATTAAAAGAGCAAAATAAAAGGCAGACAATAGAAAACAGGGAGATAGGTTTTTTTGTAAATGGGAAGGGGATCTAGATATGCAGAAGAGGGAGAGGGGAAGAAAATATTATGTTTCTTTTTTTGCGGGGGATGGCACTGGGATCGAACTCGGGTCCTTCAGCTTGTGAGGCAGGCAGCAGAACCACTGAGCTAAATCCCCAACCCGATGGAAACATTACGTACATCATGAATGTAATCATTGTGTAATGCAAACATGTAATAACAAAAAAATTTTAGAAGAGTGGTATATCTATCTCCCTTGACCCACCTCTACCCACTGCATGTGACTACCCTCAATATGACTCAACACAACCTAGAGACACCCAGAGAGACAAAGCAGGATCCAATCCTAAGGGATGGGAGGCACTAGCAAGTTGATCACACAGCAAATGCAGACTTCAGCCATAAGTTTCCACTGAAGGATCCGAACCTGCAACAACTACTAGGGACATGAAAGTGACCTAGGCTTACTGGCCACAGAAATCAGAAATGGAGATCACTCACCCAGTTACAGGCAAAGAACTAGGTTGCTTGCCACACTGTGCCTTCTCCAAAGCAGGGGCTTTGCTACATATTGGAGCCATGTGAGAAGGTTTTTAAATTCCTGGGGTCTGGCACTCACCTCCAATATTTCTGATGTGGCTGGTCTGGTGTGCAGCCTAAGAAAACGAGGACTTTTAAGAGCTTCTTAGGTGATTCCAAAGTACAAGTAAGTCTGAGAATCATGGATATCACCTTGAAAACAGGAAGCAAAGGGCTGAGAGATAGATCTGGAATGATGCTGTGAGGCTTGTAACACTGCTCTTTAAAACTGAATGTGCCCTGGGATTTTGATTCAGTGACTCCAGGATGAGGCATTTTTAAAAATGATAATCTTACTCTAAGTGGTTAGAAAATAATCTCCAACATCTGGCCATCAGAGAAATGCAAATGAAAATCACCCTGGAAAAAGGTTCCACAGAAACGAAAGTTACAAGCAACATTGTAAGATTGTCCCCTTTATTAAATGGTACCAGCATATGATGGGTTTTTTTGGGGGAATAGGGGAGTGTTAAGTCTACTCTTCATAATTAGTTCAACTTGTTTCTTGTCAATAGAATCGACAGCAGTCCTCCTTTCCTCTACACAACATTTTTTATCCTGTCGCTGGCAGGAGAGCTAAATTGTCATAATTTCCAGGCCTTTAAAAAGGGCCTAGTGGCTACAAAGAACAGACACTGGAGTCAGGCTGCCTGGCTTTGAACCCTGGCATCACCACTCACCTGCCTGTGGCCTTGACATGTACCAGGGCACTTTAGGTGAGAATTTGCTACAGACAAGTTAGGATAGTTTCTGACAGAACAAGTGGTACACAGGGCAATCTGACAGACTCATCCATGAGTTACATACACAGTGCCTTTGATATTTACTTCTAGTTGCTCAAAGTTTTTTTGGTTTTCTTTTTTTTCTTGAATCTACTTTTGTATTAAAAACTCTTCTTCCTCGTCCTCTTCTCCTTCTCCTCCACTACTGAATTCCAGATAAAAACTGTTGCCAGGATAGATGACCTCAACATAAGCATGAATCTACTGTCTCAAATTTGTCTATGTTCACCCAACTAGGCCAGAGCATCTCCAGAAAACTGATAGATGCAAATTAACATCACATTTTTTAATAGAATTTTTAGCTTCAACCAAACTTTCCCGGAGATGAGTTCATCAACGTCACACTCTAAATTCTTCTAATCTTGTAGATTCTGTAAGAACTACATCCCAATGCTTAATTTTTGTGCTCAGGGTCTCATGCATGCTAATCACATGCTCTGTCACAGGGCCACCCCCACCCCCAAGAGTCTGTTCTGCTACAAATTTGCCTCAGAACGGGATTCGTCAGCTTGCACACAACGTGTAGCAGCTGGCTTCACAGGCTCTGTGGTCTTGGGGAATTCCCAGGAAGACAACCTCTGCTCTTCCCGGCTATTTTTCACTGCAATACTTGTGAGCCATGTTTCTGTAGGAAATTCCAAAGTGAAGTATGGACATGTTACTCAGAGTGATTCCAAACGAAAGCAGAAAGGTAACAGTTGCTGAAAAAGCCACAGCATGGTCTCTGTGCTAGTTTTTAGACAGCCTCCCATCGCCAAAGATAGCATGCCAGACATATGCTGAGGATTACAAAACTCACGTTTGCAAATTTATCAACCTTCACAAGTTTAGTCTGCCTGTATCTTAACCTCTGTTAAGGCTGAATAAGTTATAGTGCGCATGTCATCAAGGTCAGAAGCTCTCACATGACTTTAACAGAAACATCTTTATTTCACACTTCATCTCCACAGGATCTTTTCTATTCATGACCTCCTTTTTAGGCTTACATTTTTCTTTCTTGCTCTACTCCACATCCCTCCTTTACCTTCCTAATACGTCAGAAGAATTCTAACAACTTCTTTTTTTACCTTCACCAAAATATCCTCAGATTTTTCTTCTCTCTTCAAAGTGTTTCTTAAATTCCTTTAATTCTCCACTACTTTCCCGTCATACTCATTGTCAAAAGTCATCACTATTTAAGGAGTCTCCATAAAGTTTATGTAATAATTTGCATGGTTAAAAAGGGATCAGACTTTTAAATTCAAACTTCACTGATGTGCTATGAAAGCAATTTGTGAAGTGGAGTACACCTGTAATCCCTGTCCTCAGGAGGCTGAGGCAGGAGAATCACTGTGAGTTTGAGGCCAGCCTAGACATGGAATAGTTCTTAGCCATATATGAAATGTATAATTACAATTACGATTTGAAATACCTTCATTAAAAATGGCTGTTTTTCTAGATCTGATTCTCCAAATATCCACCACTATCTATCATTAGATTTTTGGATGTAAAAAGTTTACTATATAAATTCAAAACATGTTAAAGTACAGAGAGGGGGCTTCAGATCAGAGCCATGTTATTATCAATGTGCAAATCAATAACAAGGACAGCAGAAAGTCACAGAGGCAGCTCAAGGACTGCCCTACTGCCACAGGAAGGCTTGTTATAGAAACACAGAAGGCAAGCAGTACATTAGTGGTGCTTCTTCTACTAATCAACTTCTTAAACACTGACGAGCTATACTCAGCATTATCATTTAGGAACGAAGACTTCTTTTGAAAGTTCTAGCTCAACCAAAAGTCATGACAAACTTCTAAAGATCAGGAAACCAAGTCATAAATCACATTTGGCCAGCAGAGTCAAATGCAATAGATCATGATGACACACCGGTAAATGACCTTGTAACAAGGTGACTAAATGATGGCCCCCAGAATCACATCCTTGAAGACTCAGACATCTGAATGAGGTATCCTAGAGATGCAAAACCCCACTCCTAATTTTTCTATGAAGATGGCACTTTAAGAATAGGAAACTTTCAAAAAAAAAAAAAAAAAAAA
>NW_022900942.1:25997905-26057618 GCF_012274545.1 Fukomys damarensis | reverse complement strand
TCTATAATAAATAGGAAATTTCAACAGCAGACTTGGAAAACCTGTGGGGGAGGGGCAAACAAAGTTTCCTCTTTTTTGTCTGTTCCCTTTGCCCTTCAAACCGCAGATTTTTTTTAAAATGGGGATTTGTCCCACTTGATTGAGTGAAATTCTAAAAAAAAAAAAAAAAAAAAAAGAAAATTTTCTGTAAAAGGCCTGATAATAAATGCCTTAGGATTTGGGGGCCAAATTAAGTATTCTGTTGTATGTTTTCTTTTTTCACAACCCTTTAAATCCACAACTGTTCTTAGAGTACCAGTGGTATAAAAACAGGCCAGTCCCTGTTCTCTCCCAAACTTCCAAACCCATGTTCTGCACAGCACAACGAGTTCTGTCTCGCTGCCCACACTCTGTACATATGGCCTCCCATGGAGCAGCCACTAGGGCTACCAACTGCCCCTCCTATTCCCAGAGGACTAATGGAGCTTCACTCCAATGGGGCAAATGGAATATACCACAGTTGTGGTCAATAAGGAAAGATGAAGGATAGGTGTAAAGGCTGTGAACTGATGTGGTCCAGGTTTTTGAAATCATCAAGGGCACAGTAAGACGAATAGCTCATAGCGTGCCACAATAATCAAGAAGGCCATCTGTGCACCCATCCAAGCTCTCACACCCATGCATCTTGAAGCCAGAAAGCTGTTGCAACACTTTGCCCAGTGGAGATTAAGCATGTAGACATCAATGACTACCACCCTATCTCAGCATGGAAAAAGATCGGCCAAAATGGTTCAGGTGAGTTCATTACAACAGATCTATGATGCATTATTAAAAGATATCAAGCAATATGAGAGCAGAGTGCCCTCTTATAACACCACTCAAAGTCACTGTCAGAAACTGGGCTGGGGGTATCTGTCCCTGGGTGGAGCAGTCCTGACGCTGCCATCCACCTCACAGGTCACATGGGAGGCAGTTGGCCCTGTTTGTAATTCTTTCATATTCCAGTAATTCTTAGAAGCAAGAAACTTGTGGCACATGCTAAGTTCTTACTAATTTTTCTGCAGGAAAAAAAAAAATCACCACTGTCTCAGGGGGCTTGTGTCCCTGCTTGGAGCTGTAAGGTTTCTTTTGCTAAAAAGATATAGCTGGGCTATAGAAAATTTCAGTAGCTTAGCCCCTAAAATGTGGCAACCAAATGTATGCCAAAAATAGCTATCTTTAAGATGTCCCAAAAGACATTTTTAGTTCAAAAGTCCTTTACTGAAAGATAAACTTAATTAAAACCCACAACTTCCATGAGAACAGGAGTTTGTTTTGAGGGTTGGCAGAGGGGTTCTTTGCCCACTTTATTCACAGATATAGTGACAGGCACAGAATTATGCTTGGTCCATTGTAATAACCAAATATTCACAGACTGAAAATCATCAACTGTAAAATTAGGAAATGGCTTCATGAAAAAAAAAGACCAGCTTGGCAGATGAGGAGCTGCAGATGCCAGAGCCTGTTTACTTTTTCATACCAAAATAAAAGCAATAAACTAGAATAGAATGAAATCTTTGTCCTTCAAGATACTCAAGCAAAGCTCCAATGCAGGCAGAACCTCTAACTCACAAAAGCAGCCTAGGTCCCGCTGAGCAGGAAGACAGATCTGGGGAAGCTAGACAACAATGAAGTGGAAACATTGAAATGCAACCCTTCTCCAGAGAAAGCAGAGTTATCCAGAATAATGAGAGAGTGCATTTGGTTTTTCCGGGTGTGCCTGCCTCAACTTCTTTTAGAAAAGATTAACTAAAGGCAACCATAGGAAGTCAGGCAGCAACAATTTCAACAACAGAATAGCAACTGGATCCAACCTCCAAGGACACACCAGTGAAAGTGCAGCCTTTTGTGGTGAGTTCAACTGTTAGCTCTTGCCAATTGCTGTGTATTGTTCCTCTGAGAAGGCATGAAAAGTGATATAGAACCTGGCCTGGGACCACTCTCCACTTTCCTCGCCCCTCCACCACCTGTTCTTGTGGGGGGGAGGGGATTCCCCCTGAAACTTCTGTCCCCCCCTTCAAAATCAGTGTCTGCGGCACAACCAAAATGTGGGCAGGAACCCACATGTTCTTGTCGGGTATTATTTAAAATAGCAAGTTCACAGAGCCAACTGGGGCTGCCAGAAGGGTGCACCTGTAACGCATTAGCAATTAAGGTAAGACAGTCTAGCTGGGAGCCAATGAAAACAACTGCACCACCTCACAGAGGGATGGTTAACCCCTTGTTTCCAGAAGAGCATGCATGCCTCTCTCTCCCTCTCCCTCCCTCCCTTCCTCCCCCACTCTCTGCCTGTAAAGGGTGCACACTTGGGACAGCAATAGAAACCCTAAAAGCAAGGCCTAACAGATTAAAGTCAACTCTCAGCATTTTTCATCATTAACACTAAGTTCTTTAGTCATTCAACAAATATGTATGGAGACACCACGCGATCTCAACGTGAGCCTCTATGGATAAGGCTGTGAATGAGGAGAAAGATGGCCCATGCCCTTAAAGAGCTTTGCTCCAGCCAGCCCACCACAGAAGAAAAGGTTGCTGTCAGCATGCCTGTGATTCAGGCCTTGCTGCAAAAAACCATCCTCTCTGTTCTACAGCTTCTGTGCCATTTCTTCCTTAATGGTAGGGCATGGATGACTGGGAAAACACATGCCATCCAAGAGGGGAATCAGATGCTCTAAATGAGCCAACAGCTATTCACAGGGCTGCCTTTGTGCCTGTCCTGAGCTATGCTGGCCACAGAATGGGAGGCAGCAGAGAGTTGAGAAACCAGACTGGCCTGGGTCTCTGACTTCTTGTTTCTGCCAAGACCCTTTTATGATGCTGGGCAGGAGGCAAACCTCCCAGGTCCTCGGTGAATTGCTGTAACTTTAAAATCTAACCAATTGTGCCTTCTACCTGCTCTATAGTCATGAGTAAGATGCTTTGAGTAGTCAGAGAGGAGGCAGGAAACAAAGCCCTGTGCAACTTTCCCAAGGTACTTGATTTCTAGGCTTACTCTACATTCGGAAACATTAGAAAAGAGTCATGCTGACCAGTAAAGAAATGGCTGTGGTCTAGATATGTTCTCTCGAGAATGTCTATTGTAAAGTTGACAAAACTCACAAAATTTAAATGAGTGTCCACTAACCACCTACTATAAGCACTTCCCAGGCCACAATTCACAAGACACAGTGGTGGAGGATGAAAATCATACAATACTTCCCTGTCTCAGACTGCTCAAAGCTCTTTATGTACATCAACTCATTTAATCCACACAGCTATCCTAACTTCAGTACTAATACAAGGCTTAGTTCACAAAGGGGGAAATTAAGGCCTAGAGACTAAGAAACCAGTCAAGGTCACAAAATAAGCAATAGAGCTAGGATCAAAGTAGAGCAGAATTTGCAACTGTATATATGTTTTGACACAATCAAAGCCCATAGTGACCCATCAGAATAGTGCTTTCTACACCTTCCCGCAGATGCATCCTTAATGGAGCACAGTGCAACTCTAATGAAGCAACCTCTGGCTCTACAAATTCTAAACAAACAGATCTGCAAAAACACCAAACCAGCTCGCATGCAACACAGTTGCATTACCTCAAAGAAGAGGAGTTTCGGGAGTCTCCATGTCACTTGCTTGAGAGCAATCCCGAGTAAGATACCACCGACCAGACAAAAGTATGACTGAGGGGCAGGTGGGCCACAGGTACCACTTGGTCTCCACTTAAAGGTCCATGAACCAAAGACAAAAACCACAGGCATTTCTCTAAACTGTATTAAGTAATACACCCTTAAAGACCAGTCCTGGAGGTGGGCGACAGAACCACTGAGCTAAATCCCCAGCCCTGGAAGACAAAGTCTTCTCTTGTCCCAAAAGCTCTTCTTTCCCACCTATCTGTCCCCCACCATTAATACAGTGTGAATAACATGACAGAACTCTACTGTATACTGTTGTGTATTGGCTACAATTTTAAAATCTTTGGCCTAAAAAGTAAACCTGTAAACTACCTGAGATAAGGAACGGTATTTTATTCTTTTGTACATAAACATTAGCTAGGGCCATTTCAAGTTCACAATAGATGCTCAATAAATCCTTAATTAAGGAATCAGAAAAGCTTTTGGGATATTTATTGAAAACAGTCTCATTCAATAAAGAGTAGATTTTACTGATGTTTTCTATACAAACATATTCTCTTATTTCAAGAAAGCTTTTCTTATGTCATTTTACCGGCATAAAACCCAATAAAGAAGTAAATACAAACCTCTGGTTCAAACTACAGTTTGGAAAAGGAAAAAAACAACTTGTAGGAAGAACTTATTGCGACAGCAAGGTAACAGCATAATGGCTTTATATGCTTGGTTTAGCTATAATGAATAGTTCACATAAATCACACCCAGGCCCTGATATCTTAACTACTGGTAAGGGTATGTCCTGTATCAGATTAAAACACTGAACAAATATGTTCTCTTATACTCATTAAGTTGTAATGATCATTCACAAAAAAGTGTTTATTAAACTTGGGTCATTGGCACAACACACCTTGGGGGAAGAAAGTCTACAGAGATCTTGACCTTGCAATTGAGATAAAATCCTACAAAGAAAACTATTTATGTACAAACCAGTTCAGCACATATTATAAAGTCAGTTGTCCAAGACAGACCTCAAGGCCAATGGATGTGGTGGTGGTTTTGTTTTATGTGGCACTGGGGATTGAACCCAAGGTCTTTGAACTGAGCTATATGCCCAGCCTTTTTCTTTTCTTTTAATTGAGTTTATTGGCACATTTTAGGTATACAGTACAGTTACACTCATTATTGAGATCTTGTACCTTTACATGACAGGTCTTGGTTCTCATTTTTTCCCCTTGTCCCTGCCCTCCCTTCATTTCTTTTCTTTTTTTAAAACCCTGGGTCTCATTAAGTCCTTGTGAACTTGAGATCCTCCTGCATCAGCCTTCTAGAGTACTGGGATTACAGGCATGCACCACCACAACCAGCTGTTAGTGTTTTCTATGAAACTAATTGAAATTTATAGCCACCTGAATTTAGTGTCCTGCCTTACACAGATCCCAGGACCAGAAACATTCACTGGATCTGTAGGCACCTTGGAGATGATGAAGGGCCCTGGCTTTAAAGCCTGGGTTTGAGTTTGGGCTCTTATGTGTCAGAGTTTGAGACCCTGGGCATGTTATTTAACTCCTGATTTTTGACCCCCTTTTCTGCAAGACTGAGATCAAAACAAAATGCTACAGAGTGGCATTAAAAATAACACACAGAGAATGGTGCCAAGTACCAGGTAAGTCCCAAATTGTCATTATTATATAATAAATATAAACAGTCAGGAGAAGAAAGGTGATACTTAGGTGAAACCAGGTAAAACAAACGAGGAAGTAACAATATTCAGAGTCGACCTCTTCTCTACATCACCTATTAGTTCTCAACACATTGTTTGGTATCATGCAGATCAAATTTATTTCGTCTACCATACTCAGTATCAAATCTACTTTCCAGCTGAGCATGGTGGCTCAAGCCTGAATCCCAGCACTTGAAAACTGAGGTAGGAGAATCGCCAGGGGTTTGAGATCAGGCTGGGCTACACGGAGAGATTTCTGTCTCAAAAAAGCAACAAACAAAAAATCTACTTTCTAAAACACTAGTGACTTTTTCTTTTTTTAAAAAAATCTTTCAACAAGATCAGATTTTTCACTTGTACTTATGCTGAAAACCGTTCACCAAAACATACCTGGAAAAGAGTAGGATTCTACCTAGTCTGAGAACACTGGCCAGGCAGTAACACACATTACTTGGATTGGTTCAGAGGAACCCTCAGAAAAGTCTGTTTTCCTAGCTGGCTACTTGTTTTTCTCCTTTCAAATTAGTAGGGAGTAAGCACCAATTTCCCACTCAACTGCAGGGGCCTCCGGCACCTTTGGATCTATCCAGATGGGTCCGCACCACACCCTGAGGCTGACGGCCCTCGTTTCTAAGGTAGTGCTTCTCAAGTTTCAATCCCCATCTCATTCCAATAGAGATTCTGATTCAGGGGGTGTGGGGAGTAACCTAAGATTCTAAGGAATGTTCAATGAAGGTGTGCCCACACTTAGAAGCAGCAAAGGGCTACCGGGCAGGACAATCAGAGCCCACGAACCAAGGACACAGCATTCCACCATTCTTGGGACTCAAAAGCAAAATGAAGGCAGCAACTTCCACCTGACTTTGTTTTGAAGACATTAGTAAGTTACAGAATAATATAAGCCAGTGCAATATATATTGACATCCATAAGGAAAATATAAAATAAAACAACATACACAAGGACTGTTACCACTTTCTCCAGCTGAAAATATCCTCTCCCAGCCCCCAAATTCAACTTCTTTATTTTTTTCTCTGACATAAAACATCTCTGCTACATCACAGGCTTCCTTTGGGTAGTGAAAACACATTCCAAGATGATGCTGGCATCTCCAGTTAAGATAGGATAAGAGAAACACAACAGAGCTTTAAGAAATCTGGAAAAGTTGGCAGTAACAGTGTGACAAATAGAATAATCAAGCACCCAGGGTTTCTCCAATACTGACACGCATTCTGTACTGTCACTGATTTATGTGAAGTCTGACCTTTACGGAATGAACAAATGAGCAAACCATCTCAGAGACACTTTCCATGTTACATTAGAGGCTTTGTAGAGCAGTGATAGGAAAACAATGTGTCCCAAGAAACCAAGAATTATCATGGCCATGTGGATGAAACACAGAGCTGGAACCAGGCAAACAATCCTACTGCCAACACCGCCAGGTCATTTCACCAGCTGGGTGACCTTGCTCATGCAGTTAACCCTCAAGTCTTCCACCTGAACATACTACTTCATCCTCTACACACATCCAATTTAGTATTCACCCCGTGTTCCCGAAGAAGGGGCCCTTCCTGAGCCTTAGAAGTGACTGTTGATTCACCTAAGTCAGTGGTGGCGAACCTATGGCACAAGTGCCACAGTGGACTGTTTGTATCATTGAAAGCTCTAAAAGATTCGCCGCGATCACAGACGTAAGTGATGGTTGTCATTCCATTCCCATTGCCAAGAACAGATTTTAAAACACAAGCATAAGGTGTAACAGATGGTACTTTTGTACCACTAAACGGACCAGCTGTGGAACCACTTTAATCTGAGCCCTTTGAGTACAGATAAGACCTTGATACTCAACTACTTTGAAACTTTCACAATTTGGTAGTTGACTCATTTTTACGTGAAAATTTGTCCCAGTGCTCATTGTTTGTTTGGTTCTCCACAAGGAAGCTAAAACTTACCAGTGACTTGCTACCATTTCTAGTCAAAATAATTTGATAATTGTCAAAACCAATTAGTACCAAGTACCAAGGTACCACTATATGTGGAATATAGTTTCAGCCAAAAGCATTATGATTGATCCATTGGCAAGACATAATGAATAGCAAAACTCTTGTTTCAAGTTCACTTCTGGGAACTGATATATTATCTTACACTAGCCAATAGTTATTCTGGTACTCCAGGAGTGACTCTCAGGGGCAGTCTGACGTGAGTACTAGGACCTCACCTAGTTCCTTTAAAAGGAGGCAGTCACAAATACCTATGGCATGTGTCTCCCGCATCCAAGAAGAGAGCAGGAGAGAAGACAAGAATTCAAAGACTGAATAAAGCAACTCAATCCTCACACTTCGGAAACTCTTGAAGCAAGAAAGTATTGCTCTCTCCTTCAGGGAATAAGAACCACCTGTTCTTACTGTTCCTACCTGGGAAGCAATTTAAAACTAGATTTTCTAGCCCTGTTCGGCTTCAGTTTTAACAAGGGCCAGGTGCCTGCTGTAACAAGCACCCAGGTGGTTCCGTGGACCGTATTTTCAGAAAGAATATTTGTCTTCTCCAAATTTGAAATTCCGAAGTTTGTAGTTTTCCCTCAACACAGCCACGTCATCCATCCATAATCCCCCCACCTTTCTACCACAGAGGCTTGACTATGCGTGATAACTCTGTCCCGACACAAGGTCAAGAGACAGCCAAATGCCAAGTATTTCCTTGTTGACTTTGTATTTACAAAACAAAACGCAAACGCAAAAACAGCCATTTGTCTTGGCCATGCCCTGCTGTTTACACCCAAGGGCCAATTCACTCAATGCTTTCCCCTCTTCCCTCCACTGGAGCGTTAAACACAGTCAGGACCTCAGGGCACACCCGGTAGGCGCACACTCGGTTGCCTGGCAGTGCCCGGGCGCACAACACGTCTGTTCCCAAGGAGCATGCGCCCCGCACCTTCGCGCACACACGCGGTCCCCACTTGCAGAGCCGAGCTGCCGTCCCATCCAGTCAGGAGGCGCTTACCTGAAGCACGTGGTGAGCTCGCCCGAGGGCTTCAGGCACGGGTACTTGGTAGTCGCGATTTTGTTTTCTGAGCAAATTTCTCTACGAAAAAGGTGGAGAGGAGAGGCTGAGCATGGTGGGGGGTGGGAGTAGTGTGTGTCCTGGCATCTGCCTTCGGGCGCTCGGGGCGGGCGCTGGTCCCCGTGCTCCTCGGCCGAGCTGACTCCAAGGACAGGGCGAGCAGAGCGGACCCAGCCGGAGGCCGAAGGCTGAGGCAGCGGTGCGCAGGATATCACAGCGCCCGACCCACGGATAGGGGAGCCAGGTGAAGGAGGAGGCTGTTACCCAAGAGCACAGTTAGAAGTCGCCCGGGACAGCTGAGCTGCCGACCGGTGGCGGGAGGAGCAAGGGCGCGTGAACGGCCGCGGAGATGGGCAGCTGGGGGCCGCCCGCACCCCGCCAGCCAGGCGCAGCACGCAGAGCTTCTCGCCCTCCACTGGGGCTGGCGACGCTTACCTGTCGGCGTCCTCCGGCTCCTCTCTGTAGGTCCACGTGTGTCCCAGCGCCAGGAGCAACAGCAGCGGACCCAGGCTCCTGCGCAGCCTTCCCCTGGCCGCTCCTCCTCGGCTGGAAGGAGGCGGCGGCACCATCAGGGAAGCTCCCGGCTTCTTCCCCGCGCCTGAGCTCGCTCTCCCCGCCCTGAGCTCTGCTTCGCCGCCGCCGCCGCCACCACCGATTTCTCTCTTCCCGGCAGGGGGCGCCAGAGAGCAGGAGCGCTTGCTCCACCTGCGCGCGGCTCAGGGGCTCCGGAGGCTTAGCCGCAGGGGGTGCTTAAGGTGAAGAATAGGGCTAATAGGAGAAGAGATGCTAACTAGCAAACTCCGCAGCGAGGCAGGTAAAAGTGGTGCCTGTGGTTCACGCCCGGCGCGAGGACCCGGGGCCCAGGGACACTCCGGCTGAATTGACTCTGGCTCGACTTGACTCCGGGCTCTCCCTTCCCCTCGTCCCTCTTCCTCCTCTGAGAGAAGAGCGCGGGGTGTGGAAAGCAGGCGTTGTTTGCATGTTGCACCGGGGTCGCACGCCCAGCAGGAGGAGGAGGAGCCGATTTTCACCCGGGGGAAGGGGAGGGAGGGAAGGAGAGGGGCTAATAAGCTTCCTTCCTGTTGTCTGTTGACAACAAGCCCAAGACCAAACCTACGTTTGCGTTCCCCCCTTGCAGACCTACACAGGGCTCTCAAGGATCCCAGGTTTTATTTTTGCCCTCAGAATAGAGCTGGAAGTGTGAGACAGCTAGGGCAGGGAAGGAGCGCGCGTTACTCTCGGGTCCTGCTCCCTGTGAGTCTATGCAGCCTTGCTTGTAGATGACCTGTAAAATCCGGGGAGAGGACAATTGTAATTCTTATTAATTGGCATCTTAACGCTGTTGCACTTGAGGAGTTTTGTCAAAAACAAATTCGTGACATAGACGTTCACCACAGAGCCAAGCAAGTGAATATGGGCCAGAAAGTGGTTGAAAGCTAGAGGTTTGATGTTAATGCCCATTCCCTAACAATGCGTTTCGCGTCCCAGGACAAGGACAGATTGTAAAGTGTTCGCAAGTTACCCGTGTTAAGCAGCTATTTTGATCAACACAGTATTTTAACTGCCTAAATTATCCCACGCGTCACATACATATTGACATTTTTGTAGCAATAACATGGGCATTCTTCTGTAGAACCCTACATTTTTTCAAACGTCTTCAATATGTATGATTTTATTTGATTCTCACAATATCCCTTGAACCTAAGCATCTCATTTCTTAGTTCAGTGAAGTGGATTTTCCTACAAAATTTACGTAGAGATGGGAGACATAAAGCAAACTTGACATTAAAATATGGTGCTGCTAGTTAACAAAACCTAATTTTCAAATGGTAATTCAGCGGTCACTTCAGAATCTTACAGAACTTTTGAGTAACAAATGAGGCATCAGGAAAAAAAAAACAAAAACAACAAAAAAAGAACACCTGCCTTCAAACCTAGGCGAAGTGGTTTTGTAGGTGAATGACCAACCTCAGACAGTTAGTTACTCTACCTTTCTGAAATTCGGCTTTCTCAACTGTAAATGGAGGGCTCTGCCTCAAATTTTATAATTATCAAATGAAGTGTATAGAAAGCAGCTTTGCACAGTGGGCATGTATTGAGTGCTCAGTAGACATTTAACTCATTATTTTAACATTATTGTACAGAAATTTAGGTTTTAGGTTTCTTTCCTTTCTAGCTATTTACTATCTAGATGCATAGGAGTCTCTTTGACAATTGTTTGGGTTCCAAAAAAGAGAAACCTCACTAAGCACATGAAAAATAAACTTGTCCTGGATCTTAACGAAAAATGCATTACTTTAAATTGTCACAATAATTTTTGATCCCATCTTGGAAGGAAGAGCCATCCTGCAGGCAGAAAGTTCCATTTTTATTTTCTTTCCAATCCCTCTATTTTGGAATAACTTGCATTCTTTTTTTTTTCTCATCTTGTTTTTTCTACTATTCTAATGTGGCTATTAGGTCTACAAAGAATAGAGTGTGGTGTTGCAGAGTGGAGGCTTCATTAAATGGTACTTAGTAAGCCACATGTGTGAACATGCAGATTTTCAAGGAAAGTAATGCAAGCTGCAAAATGATAAAAGCTGAACCACATCCATAACGTGCAACTGTGTGGCACAAATTTGGTGTAAAAGTCTGCTTTGCTGCCTCCTTATTTTAAATCGCTTACACTGAACACCTATGAGGATGAACACTTGGGAAAATGCTGATTAAGGAAATGGGCCAGATTTGACTGGGGAGCAATCTCATGGGTGGGTGGTCAGAGCATTTCTGCAGGAGGTGAGCTGCAGCTAAGACCTTTTGAAAAACCGTTGCCTGCAGGCCTGGAATTTCAACCCATTGGCAGCTTCTGACAGCAGACACTTAGTGCTGGGGGTGGGGGCTGGGCAAGAGAGACGGTGAGGTGGAAGCAGATGAGGATAGCCATTTATGGAGACCAGTCACTGAAGAGGTAGACTTCCCTGCAAAAAAGCAATCTGCATTTGCTTACATTGCAGCCTGCTTGGGAGATGCCAGTGCTGAGGCTGTGTGTGGTAGAAACCTCAAGAGCTTTAGCTTTTCTCTCTATGTACCCATACGCTCTGCACAACTCTGTCCAACCACAGGCCTGCTTCTGATGCTCTTCCCTATCCCCTTATGTATGAACAACTAGACTAGCATGAGAGAACTTGCCCCTTGCCTCTTTCATAGGAGTGTTGCTGTGATTAATGATATGGACCTAAATGCTCCTGGAGGGAGGCCTTGTGTGATTATTTCTTTTCAGCATACCACTCAGCAATGTTTTCCATAAAGCCCTGTCAGTTGTCCTGAAACAAACCAGAGAGTGGATAGTTACACAATTTACCATGTCCTAGGGGGCTGTGCCTGGGGCTCCCTAGTAGAATCTGTCTTATAGGTTAGATCCCTGATAGAACAGGTATTGTTAGGCAGTACTGCTGATTGTTTTCTGGGAGCCAGTGAGTTTGACTGGCTGGAGAAAAGAGGCCAACATTCAAAAGCAAAGCAAGGCATGAGGGTGTAGCTCAGTGGTAGAGCTTGAGAAAAAAAGGAAGAAAAAGAAAAGAAAAGTGAAAGGAAAACAATGGTTAAAAATTAGGCTGGCCAAGGTACTTGATTTTAAGGAACTCCAACATCTTATTTGAAGAAAATCTGCACAGTATCAGAAAAGAAAGATAAGTTACAGTACTGCAAAGAACAGACCTCCACATTTGGGACATTTCAGTTCCCTATTTGTTTACATTTTTTCCATAAAGATTTATGGCCCACAAAAATATGCTATTTTATAGTGTGTGTATAATATCAGACAAAGCAGTTATGATAAAGGAAAAATCAGGATTGAATAATAAAACTGAAGTAATGGTAATATTGAAAGTACTGTATAAGCAGAGAATCCTGTGCTATATTTAAAGCAGATCACAAATCAGTTCTCAGATTCTCAGAAGTCAATTCAGGATAATTACATGATCAGTTACAAGAGTTAAGGTAAGTGTAGAGGAAAGGCCTATAAATTTCTTTTTTGAAATGACAGCATTTTCCTTCTGGTCTTCCTGAAATGTAGAAAAAGTCACCTAATTGTAGAGCAAAAGACTTTTTCATAAAAACAAGACTCAGCAAGAGTGAGTAAAGTTCATGCTATACAGAGAGTGATCAAGATAAGCTACTCCTAAAATAAGCCCTGATAACTTTCCTTCAATTTCAGTTTTGATTGACATGCAGCCAGGTCTGCATAGAGAATTAGGGTTATATCTGAAAAGTGCTAAACCACACCAGTCTCCAAGCCATTCTATGGAACTGCGTGATGCAAAAAGAGTCAAAATGTTTTTAGTACAATGAATTTTAAAGACCTAGTTTTGGGGTGTATATATTACCTCCACACAAAGCTAGTCATAGCTTTAAATTGTACAAGTTCTGAAAGTTTACCAAGGCTATGGGTCTCTGGAATTTTTTCTCCCAAGCAGGAAAATATGTTGAATGTCTATATCTACGATAGAATCTCACAATTTTGCCCAATTTTAAAGCAGAAGCAATTGTAAAAGATTAGTTGAATTTATGTGTTAGGGTCCCTTGTTCCTTTGCTCCTTTTTGCCTGCCATGAACTATTTCTCCTCTGCAAAGCCACCCTGCCTTGGAGCCAGCTGATTAGTGACTGAAACCTCTACAAACTGTGAGCTAAATAAACCTTTCCTCCTTTAACTCTGTCAGGTATTTTGTCTCAGCAGAGTGACTAAGATTCCATCCATGCTATCTCATCTAATTTGCTGTCCATAAGAAATTTGCTTTGTCAAGTGGATGGCTAAGGATAGAGACACATTGTTATAGAACAGCCCAATATAAGTAGCAGAATTGACTTTGGTGTCATTAACACTGTGCTTTACTCCAGATGTTGCTCTGAGAACAATAGTCAAAAAATAGAATATATATTTCCCCTTAAACAGTGACTGTGTTTCTGAGTAGTGCCTATCCAGTTTTTACATAGCTTAAATCATGGCTCAAATGTATTCTGGGAGATGACTAGTTAAACATGTGTGGCACCAAATATGGAGTGGTAAAAAATACTCTCTTCAAATCTACCCACTAAAGACATTATGAGTTATTTGGGGAGGGGGAATTTGAACCAACAGTCTTGTACATGCTAAGCTTTGTGCGCTACCATTGAGCTACACCTCCAGCTGTTGGTCTTTTCTGCTTGAGTGGCACCTGAGAGTTTGCAACAGTGTGCACAAGAAGCCAACAGTTTCCGGTGGAATGGTTAGATTTAAAGAAAACACAGCAGTCCATATTGTGTAGAAAAATCTTGGAGTTCGAGTTAAAAGTTTGTACATTACAACAGAATGTAGAATAGATTTCCTAACCCAAATGGAGACGCGTTCATGATATAATGCAGGAAAGTTACATTCCTGCAAGGTACTAATCATTATCATTTTCTGTGACTTTGACATGAAGAATTTTTAAAAATATATTAAGGTCTTGGTACACTTAGACATTTGTATCAAAGTTCACTAGAGGATCAGATTTAATGTAAAATATATAGATATAAAAGATTTACTAAGTAGGCATACCTATAGAATCAGGAGAGGAAGAAGACAAAATGGCCGCCATGCACTGGACAATTGGAGAACCCAGTTGAAAGTCGAAGGCCTGGAGCTCACTGCGTGTCTGCTGTGAGTCTGTGTTAGTAAGACAAGTGTCTGTGTCAAAAGCCTGAAGGACATGGAGACAAAGACTGGAGCTCCTCCAAAATAATAGAAAGGGAGACTTCTTTCTTCTTTCCCTTTTACTCCATCCGGGCTATAAGCCTCTTGGTTGGTGCCACCCATGTGCAGGCTGGGTTTTCCCTCTTCAGTTTTCAGGCTACATGTTCATCATCTAGACACACCCAGAACTGTGTTCCACTAGTCCAACAGATGTTTCTTTTTCCATTCAAGTTGTCAGCACAATTAACTATCACAACATTGTTCTGAGCACTTTACAGATTTTGCCTCAATTATCCTTATTGCAATGTTCTGTCGATGCATCTTATAATTTCCTATATTGATACTATATTCTAGAGGTGAGGAAAACAAGGCAATGGTTTTAATTAAATGCTTGAAGCACAGAGTTATAAAGGCCATGTTGGTCCTATATCCCATGCTCTCAACACTCCACTAAACTATACTGGTAGTTTTGTCTTAAAAGGCAGACTATTTCCTGTATGTTTGACCACGGATGTTATAGCTTGTATCTGTATGTCACCCTGAGGCCTCATGTGCTCATAGGTGGAGCTTTTTGGATGTCAATGGATCTAGGGCATATGAATATGGATTAAGGATGTGTGATAACTAAATTAGTCGACTAATTTGTTTAGTGTAGTTCTGGGTAAGGGTAACAAGAAGGCCCATGCAGAGTGCAAGTGACATCAACCAACCAACAGGCTTGTAGCCTGGTTGGGATAAAATGGAAAGGAAGCCTCCATGCTGCTACTTTGCTTCCTCCTGACTACCGTGCCATGATCTGCTTCCCTTCTGCCATGCTACCTTGCCTTGGAGCCAGCCAACTCTAGGTTGAAACCTCTATAAACTGAGAGCAAGAATGAACCTTTCCTCCTTTGACTTGTAGATGTCGAATATCTTGTCTCAGCAATAAAAAAGTAACTAAGACAAGGGACAAATGAAAACAGCCAATAACCCTGAGAACCTACGTAGTTCATGCTTAGGAACAGCCCTCCTTCTGCACCTCTATGCCAACCAGCTAGACTAGTAATTTCCTGCCTTTGTATTGCCTGACCTCTCTCTACAGCAAAGCTGAGCTGTGCCACTGGTCCCATCCTCATGGAGAGAAATAACTGCTGACTGAGAAGAATGAGACTACGTTTCAAAACTCTTGGAGTTTTGCTGCTTTTATAAGTCATCCAAACAGTTCCATCCCTGGACCTGAGAAAAGTCTTTATCAGAACTTTCACAGAACCCAGTAATTAAGAAAACAGCATTTCTGCACTCACCACAAAGAAATGTCTAGACAAGATAATTTCAAAACTTCACAGTCCAGCATATTCCGGTAGACTTCCTTCTGATTAGAAACCAATTCTTTGAAATCTTATAAAGAAGAGCAGAAGGTAAGCAGTTACAACCAAGGTTTTCTATCGATGGTTGGAAGAGCTTTGAATCAATCTTCCGCTGTCTCTTCCCCATCCCAATCCCTCCCCCCAACAACACGCATCCACAACTCTCTGAGGTTGTTGGCTTGTCTGCAGTGGATGGTTTAAGATCAGTGTGGTTTTGCATTCTTCAGTCCTAATCTTTAACAACAGTGCAGAATCCCAAAGGAATGCCAGATAAAATGAGCTGACTTGGTTTAGTTTCACTTAATTGGTATGCATCCCTTTTTGTTTCTGGTGGATTAGGATAATTGTTTACCTTCTTTCTGCTTGATCAGTGATGTTTAGACCTGAGTGTATCTCTTAAAGATGTTTACTTGGTGTGAAACTTCTGATGAGAGTCATGAATGGTCATTAATCAGAAAACAAGTTCAGCGCTCTGGAAGCGTCTTTCAGTCCCAACATTTATCTGTGGTATAATTATAATGAGCCTGAAAGTTGTATGAACACAGTTTGACACAGATTTGGCTTTTGCATCTTCACAGCCCAATAGAAGACTAATGGGCCCTGACCTTGCATGTCAGTAACCCATCAATGAACCCTCTCAGTAGCACAGTTTGACACAGATTTGGCTTTTGCATCTTCACAGCCCCAATAGAAGACTAATGGGCCCTGACCTTGCATGTCAGTAACCCATCAATGAACCCTCTCAGTGATCACCTCTGAAGTTGATACCCTCTCTGGCCAGCGTCATCCCTTGGACAGTGGTCCCTGATGTTCTTTTGGGTCTTTTTCTCTTCTGTCTAATTTCTGCTTGTCTTCCTGTTCATTCTTATTCATCAGTCATCTTGGCTGCCATTCCTCCTGTGGTGGTCAGATGCATTCATGTTCTAGCCTGCGGCTTTACTGTCTTCTCTATTACTTTCTTTCTGCTACTCTATTCTTCCTCAAAATATGCCCTTCCCCCATCAACTGGGAAGCTATTTTGTTACCAGTGGAAATTTAGCAGGGCCTGGATACGTCTTTAGTTGTCACAGCTGGAGTCAGTGGTGCCTTTTCTCACTGGCATTTAGTCAGGAGAAGATGGTACACTCCTAACCATGCCACCATGCCCAGAGTGGTCCATCTCCTTCACATGGGGAGTTATCTGGCTCAAGATGTCAGTGGAGCTGAGGCTGAGAAATCCTACTATTGACAGTCATTTGCTGACCTCTCTCTCCACTTTAATTTTTTTATCTCCTGTTTCCAAATCCCAGTGGCTTAATTCTTTCCCTCCGAATGCCTCCCTTTCACTTTCTCGCCCACCTGCTCATTCTTGTACTTCTTACCTCACCATCCTTCTACTCATTCTCCCTCAGGCCTCTATACTTAATCCAATCTTCCTCTCTTTCTACCTTTGTTTTCATGGCATAGTTCAGCAGCTACCTCATGTCTCAGCTGTCCTGGCATGAACCCAGGATCTGTGAAAATATTTTTCTTAGAATTCTGTTTATTTTCAAAGTTTTCACAAATCTGAAGCAGCCCTTGAGGTCCATGCTTCTGGTTTCCACATTCCTCAAGTGTATCACATGTGTCTGAACTGTGTAGCCACACCAGCCCTCTGCCTTGACCCTTTTGGCTCCTTCCTGCCCCTTCAGCTCACCTGAGGCTGGCAGCAACAGAGGTTGCTCATGTCTTTTCTGCATTATGTTCCCCATGCTTTCGTTGGTTTCAGTGATTCTTCTCCCATTGTAAGGGAGGGAAACAATACCTTTGTCTATCTTTCATTCATTCTCTTTAAAAATGGGTGTTGACTAGATGCTAAGCACTGCTGGGTATTGGAGTAACTGCTGTAAACGAGAGAGAAACTGTCTCCAAGGAGCTACAAGTCTAATGAAGAGATGAGCGAGGAAAATGTCCATGCCAAAATCAGTGCTGGATGTGAGAGGAAAGAGCAATGTGAGCTAAAAGAAAAACCTCTTTTGTTAGTTTCCTACAGCTCCTATAACGAATTAGCACAGATTAGTGGCTTAAAACAATGCATGTTTATCTTACAGTCTACAGGTCAGGATTAAAGTCAAGGCATGGCAGGGTCAGTTCCTTCTGCAGGCTCTAGAGAATCATGATCATGCCTTGCTCTTTCTGGATTCTGGACCACCTGACCGTGGCTCCTGAACCCAGGCTCCATCATCAAAGCCAGTGGTACAGTATCTTCTAATCTCTCATCCCCTGCTTCCTCCATCACACCTCCTGCAACTCTGTCTCTCTTTCCTCTCTCACATAACAACCCTTGTGATTATGCTGGCCCTACCCAATAATCCAGGATAATCTCCCCATTGGAATATTCTTGACTTAGTCATTTATGCAAAATCCCTATGTTGTGTAAGCTAACATACTGACAGGTTCTGGGGAGTAGAGTATGAGGATATCTTGGGGGAGGCCAAAATTCAGTCTACCACATACCTGTCATTGCTTGGGGAAGGCAGCTGGCTTCTAAAGAGTAGTGTGCAAAGGTTCTGGGGAAGTAGAAGGTCCAGCATAGGTTGGGACTTGCCAGAAATTTGATATGGTAAGGATGTTGAGTATGTGTGTGTGTGTGTGTGTGTGTGTGCATGCGTGTGCGTGCATGCATTCGTGCATGTGCACACTTGCACATATAAGAAGAATCAAACACTCATGCCAGAAAGGAAGGTTGAGTCAAAGTTCAGAGCTTCTTTAGTAGAAAATAGGGTCACTTAAGTGTTACCCAAATTCTGAGTTGCTTTTAAAGCTGTGCTGTTGAGACTGTGGTACTGGCAACCTCTGGCAACTGAGCACATGAAATGAGACCTATCCAAATTGAGATGTCTGGTAAGTGTATATACTTAGTAAAAAAAAAAAATGCATGCTACATCCTATTCAACTTTATATGGATGGCATTTTGGATATATTGGGTTAAATGCAATTTATTAATAAAATTGCTTTCACCTGTTTCTTTTTACTTTTTTTAATGAAGCCACTGACCAATTAAAATTGTCTAAGTGGTTCTCATTACATTAATTTTGGACAGTGCTGGTCTAGAGACTCAGGAGGAAAAAATGGAAGTGAGTGAACTCAACAAGAAGTGAGATGGGCTAAAATTGTAGCACTGTTGTGGAAGATAGGGGGAGATGTGTGGGAATTCTGTGAGTAACTGGGTAGGTCAGCAAAGAGATGGAGAAGTTGAAGACTCTGGTGCTGTTTTATGCAAGTGGGTGGAGGTAATAAAAGGCAAGTTCCCTTTAGGTGCATAGATTGTCATGGAACCAGGACACAGTGGCATCTACTCACCAACACTGTGGAAATCAAGTAGGTGGCCTGCAAGCTCCTTGTCCACCCCAGCCCCAATGGTGCAGCTTTTGCAGTCTGACTTATTCTTTTAGTATTAAGAACATACATAGCACACATTTCCTTAGCATGGAGGCCGGGAGACAGGCAGGGTGACACCCTTTTATATCATACTAATAACTGCCCCTCACAGCCTCTTGTCTCAGCCTTGATCCCTTCTACCAGCCACCCAATCTCTTCCTTGACCAAGGCACAGCCCAAGATACAGAGCTGTGTGAGTGCCGTGTATTTGTGGTCTTGGGAACCAGCTGCATCTATTTCTTCCCAGAGGCTCCTCAGGCCCTCATGCAAATAAAACCCTTGTAGGCTATGTCTAGATGTGCCTCAATTTTCTGAGTCTGATTCCTAATGACACACTTTGTAAGCTCCTACATATGTGATGAAGAGAAAAGAGCAATTCTGCAGGGAAGTTAGTGTTAATTTACAAATGAGCAAACACCCCCAGAAAGATTGTCACATCCTGTTGGCATTTGGGGGACTAAAACTCAAACCTACTTCCAGCACCATATTTTTGTTAGTTTTGACATTGTTTGGAGGTTTTTGTTTCGTTTTTCTCAAAATACCTACTGGTCCTCCCAACCCCCATATTATAGAATACTAGGGAAGTTATAATACCTTCAAGAGTTTTTAATCTCTTGATTTCTATAAATCTGATACCTTTCAAAAATACTATCAGTCATTCCTTAAATATTTGCAGCAGCGATGAATGTTTTGCACTGTCCTACAAACACAAGGGATAGAAAATGTAAGACAAAGCACTCAGCAGGTGCTACGAAGCGAGGTGTCATTGCACCTGTAGTCCACGTGGAGGCTTACCTAAGACTTCATGCAAAAAGGATTCCAATAAAACTGGGCATCATGGCACTTGTTATCATCCCAGTACTTAAAATGCCTTAGGCAGAAAGATCACAAGTTTGAGCCGAGCCTTGGCTACATAGTGAGAACCTGTCTCAAAAGCAAATAAACAAGGGATTCTACCAAAAGTAAGTGTGGAATTATTGAGGTATTCTGGACAGATGATGTTTACAGATCAGGATGCTGTCACTCTGAGGAGTCAGGGCCAGGTACATTTGTGGTTCAGACTTTCCAGGGTCCCATTGTCTGCCTTGTGCCCTAACCCCAACCTGACGTGGCACAAGTGAGATTAGAGTGGTAATAGCCTGCAGTTCATTGTCAGATGGGGAGGGGCGTGATGTGAAGTTGGCTGTGGCTGTCTCCCGAGTCCCCAGGTATTAGAGATAAGGGGGCCCTTGTGTTTCACATCAAAATTATTTGCTGTTGATAGCAACTAATACCGAGCCAGGGCTCAAATTCTAAAGCCAGGCAGATCCAGTATGTCACTGAGCCTCTATTTCTTCATGAGTAGACTGGAAATCATAACATGGCTTCCTTCGACACTCATGGAGAATTAAGTAATTAGACACATTTAGAACACTCAGAACAGCAACTGGAATGTGGTAAATATTCATGCATTTATTGTTATTAATAGGATGTTGTACTTAATCAGGGAAATGCCTTGTTAAGCTTCAAAATATTTCTGGTCATTGTAAGACACAAAATATCTATTTCCTAACTTATATGGGGAAAGAGTAAATGAGTGGGTACAGTGACTAGAATTTGTAAAACATCTGTAGTTTGTCATTTCACCATCGTGGGTGATAAGGAGGTGTGACAGCCATCAGAGGCATTAGATGACATCGGAGAGAAGATCTGACAGGGAGAACATTTTAAGTGGTAAAGAAAACCTATGCTACGATGCATGAGATCATTATGCATATCGAAAGTATAGCAATAACATTAATTTTGAAAAGACCTATGGAAGAACGTGGTGGTTAGGGTGCAGCAGCAATTTGATTGGCTTTGTGATCTGCCTGAGGCATTGGAGAAACACATTTCTGTGTGGGCTCTGTGTCTGATCCCTCTCCCCTTCTCTAGCACTGATTCCCCGTTCTGCTTCGTGGGTTCCTTGAACCAAGCATCTTTGCCCCAGCACACCCTTCTGCCATGATGTTTCTGCCATGGAGCTGGATGACTGTGGGATGAATCCCTTTAAAATGTGAGCCAAATTAAACTTCTCCTCCTTAAGTTGTGGGTGTCCAGTGTGGTATTCCAGCAACCAGAATACCTGACTCATACAGAGGGCCAGGGGCATTCAGAATTTCTCCTATCTTGTATGTTTTTCTCTGGAAATCCACCCTGAGACCATAATGGTCCTGAGAGGAGTTTCTTTTTAAACCTTTATCTTAAGTGTGTCTTTTTTAAACCTTTGACATAAGAAAGATCTGGGATCAGGTGTAGGCCAAGAAAGCAAAAGGCCAGAAGGCTTATTCATTTTCCTTGAAGCCTTCTGCATTGAGCTGTTGACATGTGTGCAAGCAACTCAGTGTTGAAAGAGTGAATGAACACATGAAGGAACAGTGGGGAGCCCTTCCATGGGAAGGGTACAGAGGGCCCATAAGTTTAATTCCAGCCAGTCTTCCTATCGAATGAACAGATGAATGAACTGTGAAATGAAGTGATCCAGTTGGACACACACAAAGCTTAGTGGAATTGCCACAAGAATCCAGGCGTACCACATCATATCCCCTCCCCTAATACCATCACAGAAGACCTGCATTCCAAAAAAGTCCACTGTAATTGGAGATTCCTGCATTTGACCCCAAAGCATAAAACAACCCATGACTCTCAGGAGCAGTACCCGTTGTGACAGCTCCCTGGCTCTGTATTTATTTATTTCTCACTTTTTGCAAAAACACTATCAACGTTCAATCAAGTCTCAAAGAAAAGGGTCAGGAGGCAAGTGGTTTAAACTGCCTAAACTAAACAGTCCTTTCCTGTGAAAACTACTTTCTTTCTCTCAAGGCCAAACTGTTGTTCTCAATTCTGTGGGTGATACACAAATCAGGGAGAGCCAAGTCCTGTTGTTGCCATAGTAATCTCTCCATGACATGACATCAGAGCATCTCTGGAAATGAAGACAACGGTGACAGTGTGACAGTTCTTGGCACACTGGTAAGATGCTTGCACCACACTATGAAACTCATAGCCTGAAGTAACTGTCTTGAGGCTGGCATTCTTTATCTGCTGGCCCAAATGCTCTGAAATACAAGGTCAAGAGCTACTTTTGAGGAGATTTAAGGAAACAGCAAGATTCACCAGAAGCCTTCAAAATGTTGTCATTCCTGTAAAGGGAACTTTGGTGTAGAAAATGTAATGGTAGAAGATTTTTTTTTCTCCGTGAGTTCAAATTGAGACTCATAAACATTCAAGAGCCCTATCTGCATCGTTTATTACCATATTTTTTTCCCATAAGAAGGATTTTTCCCCCTACGGCTGCCTGGATGCCTTGAAAGAGCCATTATCCTGTTTTGTGATGCCACTATCTATTGCCAGGCCAAGGTGCTGGTGCCAGACTAAGTAATGCATGCACATTCCTCACATCTTTGTGAAGTTAACTGGCTCTTGGCAAGAGCAAGGGCCTCCCGGTGTCATTCTCAGGATTGAGTTTTTACCTGTCATGCCTCAATGACAATTCTGGCAATCTTTTATCAGTTGTTCACGCAGCCCAAGTACTGTTCCAAGTGATTTGCTAGTGTTAGTCATCATACTAAGCCTGCCAGGTAAGTATTATCTCCATTTTATAGTTGAGAGAGCAGAGGCACTGAAGGGCACTTACCCAAAGCCACATGGCCAGTAAGTGACAGAGCCAGGAATCAGAGGCAAATTGTGTGCTCTTGGAGAGCCTGTACTAGTGCATAATCACTACCATATCTGGCTGGCCCAGTCTCTTATCTGAAGAGGCTATTTATCAGAGTCACCCTCTGGGCTGCTACTCTCCTGCAGAAATCTTGCTCCCATCTCCCACCATTGTTTTACTGATAGGTCCTGCCTCCCTCAAACCCCTGGAAGTCTGCAGCAGGCTGAGTCATCCAGCTGGGCAGCCTGTGCTTTGCCTACAAACAAGTTGTGGAGTTCCTTAAGAAAGAAGGAAATTAATCAGAAGTTCAGTGCAATGTCCTGTGGTGGTTTCTTGCCATTCACAATTAGCTGTCCAATTTGGGTGATTTGTAGCACCAGGATTCTCGGTGCAGTTCCTGTATGACCAGGCAGCTCTGCTAAGCTCTGTATGCACAATTCCAGGCAGCCATCTCTCAAATTCCTAGAGTTGAGAGGGATCTCAGTGAGCAGATGGAAGAGGGTGACAGCAAGAATTACAATACCCAGAATAAACTTCAGCAACATGCTCTGGTGAGGGATGTACCCAGGAACAGTAAGAGGACATGTTGCCATATTATTTACAAGAACAATTTCAGGACCATTTGTCTAGAACCTGAGGTCCAAGAGTAAGATTTCAAAGCAAGGGAACCACGGATTTAGCTCAGTGGTTCCATCGCCTGCCTCACAAGCACAAGGACCTGAGTATGATTCCCAGTACCAGACAACAACAACCAAAAACAAAAAGCAAGGAGCCTTATAAAACTTTGCATAGGTCTTTCAGGTCTCATGCATAATACATTCCTAGTGAGTAGTTTTTGAATAAAAAAAGACTTATTTAGGGCATTATGGCATTTTTCATGTACATTTCTTATTTATTAAATGATACCACCATGGTTGAAGTAAAGGATCAGATTATATTCATTTCACATGCTGGTTAGAGAACTATTTGTAAAATCTTGTCATCATCATTATAGACAGCCACTCTGGGTATGAAGACTGAAGGTCAGTACATAGCTACCCAGTTCAGCTCATCCCCCATCTGCCATGCCCTCAGCTATACTGAATGCTATAGCATAGATTGGCTCTCTGTCCCTGCCCTCTGGTTTTTATTTATGATTTCTAGTAATGTAGCTTCTGAGGATTTCCAGCTATATACAGCTTTCCTGAGTATAACACAAATAGCAGGAGGCCAACAGGGTGTACAGGTACCTTAAAAAGGATTTAGCAGAATCCTAGAGATAAAAATAGTACTGTAGACAGCTAAGTCAGGTAGAAACATCAGACAGGGCTAGCCCCTCAAGGGAGTCAGGGCAGAAGATGAGAACACATTACAACTGTGGCTAAAAGCACATCTGTTGAAGGCCAGGCCTCAAGATAAAGATGGAATGACTAGGCCTGCATACCTCCCCGAGGGATAAACAATGTATTATAACTGGCATTACCTGGTCCAATGAAGTCTATATAGACATCAGTCACCCCAGTGATGACCAAGACCTCCTGATTCATCTCTTCCTTCAAAGATCATTGTTCTTTCCCTATATCCTTGCTATGTGACCTACTTCCCTATTAGATCAATATTACCTAAGTAGCTATATTTGTTTTTATTTTTTTCCAGCTTTAACTGAGTTTATTGGTACATTTTAGGGATACAGTACAGTTACATTCATTGTTGGGATCTTGTACCTCTACATGACAAGTCTTGATTCTCATTTTTTCCCCTTACCTCTGCCCTCCCTTCACCCCCTCCTCCCCTCCCCATCTACAAACACTTTATTTTCATCTTTTCATTCTCTCACATTTTTTTCTTTTCCCTTTTTACTACTCTTCCCCTACCCATCCCACCTTCCCTACACCTTTAGCTCCTTTCTTCCCATTTCTAAATGTCAGTAAACTTATTAGAATCTTATGCATTGTTGCAGATTATTTACACCAGGGTAAGTAGCTATATTTGTAATCTTATTGGTTGATCACAGTTTTGTCCCATGTTGTACTCACCTCATGGTTTTGTACCCACCTCATGATTTTGTTCTATACAACTTCATCTGTGAAGTGGGGTGCATGTCAGTTCACTTTTGGGTCCCCACCTAACTCTCCAGCTGTCTCTCCCAATAAATATTTTTCTACTCTTAACCTCTATTGTTCCTTAGAATTTATTCTTAGATTTTTGGGAAACACAAACTCAGTGTATCTGATATCCAGCAGGTAGGGGTTACATTTGTTTCCCCATATCAGTAGGAGGTAACAGTTAACAGTATTGTAATATATGTAGAGGTACAAGATCCCAACAATAAATGTAACTGTACTGTATCCCTAAAATGTACCAATAAACTCAATTAAAGCTGGAAAAAAAGTATTGTAATATAAATCAAAGAGCTTAAGGAAAGGATTTTGAATGTTCTCATCACAAAGAAATGATAAATACTTCAAATGAGGGATACCCTAAATATCCTGAGTTGATCATTATACAATGTATACACATATCAAAATATCACACTGTACCCCCTAAATACGCACAATTATCATCTGTCAATTAAAAAACAAATAGTGCACTAGGCAAAGAACTGACCTCAACCCAAGAAGAGCTGTGGGAGCTGGCTCACTGGGTGGGCAAAGGGCTGATTAGAGGCAGGCAGAGATGAGAAACTACAGCCCAGTGTGCAGCCAGCACAGAGTTGGGGTTCGTCCCCCTCTCCGTGAGTCTAGCTTGGTGCTCACAGCTCAGTCGTTAGTTTGTCCTTCGTGTAACTAGCAGATGGCTCGTGGGTTTCTAGACCCTCTGAATTTCAGTTGTCCCTGAAGCTCTCTGTGGCCCAGCTGCCTTACCAGACCTTCTCAGTCTGGAAGAGGGAAAGGAAATAGAATTAAGAATCCATCATCTCCTTTCCGTTTTGGCCCAGTTCCACTAGAAGCCTGGGCGGGAGAGGACGTTGGAAGTGGTAGCTTGATGAGGTGTTGTGATTGTTGGAGGTGGCCTGGTCCCCGCTGGGAAGTTACTGAAATCTGGGAGAGGTCTGCCAGAGGGGAGGTGAGCCCACAGGGAGGACACTGGGAAGGGAGGCATCTGCGTACTCTGCACTGAATGGTCTCCTTGCTGGCCACCACTTTCGTTGGGGAGGCCACCACAGTTTTCTTCAGTGCTAGGGATCAAACTCAGGACCTCCCTACTAATGCTAGGCAAGCATTCTACAACTGAGCTATGTCTCCAGCCCTGTTATTTTATTTTTTGAGACACGGTATCACTAAGTTGCTATCCTCTTGCTGCCAAGTAGCTAGAATTACAGACAAGCACCACCATGCCTGGGGCAGAGCCTGTTTTAAGGATCAGAAAAAACACAGACCTTTTATGAAAATCAGTGCCTTGAAACAGCGCCTTGCCCCATTTCTCAGGGTCAATGGGTCTGACACGGAATGCTATCCTCTGCCCACCATGGAATATTAGTTGAAAGCCTTGAAAAGCACTTCAGAGGTGATGGCATTAGTGAGCCATTCCTCTCCATCTCTCGATTCCTCACCAAGGAATGCTATCTAAACAGTGTTCCACCACTGTATAATTCAGTCACGAGAGCCATTTGGTTCTTTTGTTTGACTTAGCTTTTTGAGAGAGTGTTTCCATATGCACATGATATATTTTAGAAACAAATCTGAAAGGAACCATGGTCCTCACAGCAGGCCACTGTTGTGAAGTTAAATCACAGTACTCTGACCTCAAAGCACATGTTTTGGCAGTAGCCACGGCTGGCCAAGGTTGCTTCTACTTACTCATCTTCCTCTAGGCTCCCAACATGTTTTCCTGGAATATGCTCATGTGCGTGGGGGTTGTTTGTAATCTCACATAATCCTCATTCTCACACAGAACACAAGCAGAGCTTGCTCTCCATGGGAAGAACAGCAGCTCATGTGAGTGGAAGGTGCTTGGCACCCTTGCTACCTCTTATCTGTGTCCAGTTTAGAAGAGGCTTGGCCTCTAAAGACAGGCTAAGCGACAATGGCCCACCATGTAGATATCGCGTCCTGTCCTTCAGGACTGCTGGTTCAGTCTGTACCTCACCTTCAGCACTGACATCATGAGCAATCTGGACCAAGGACAAGGACAGTGTTGGAGGCTCTGCTTGGATGTGGTGCTGCTAGTAACATCCTCATTCCTTCACTTTACTACATGTATGACCGAGCTTACCCTTGAATCTGTGGTAAATTCTGGAATTCCAACAATGGCTGGAAACAGCTTCAGAATGATTTCAGAAAAGGCAGGAGAGACATTTTAAGGGTACTATTTAGAGAAATGAGAATAAACCAGACCTAGGAGGAGCATATGTTTTGATTTATGACAGCACTGTGCCACTTACTAGCTTTGGGCCATGTACAAGCAGCTTAATCTTCCAGTTTCCCAATCTTTTAGATGAAGGTGAGCTCCGTTCCCAACACATAAGATGGCTGTGAATTTAGCGAATACATGGAAATCCTTCAGGGCGGGCTACTCAAAATACAGAATGTGCTTAGCAAGCTGAACCTATGTTTCTGTGAGTGTACACTCCGTGATTACAGAATCCATAAACCAGCATCCTAATTTTATACAACACTTCAGGATCATAAGAAGGTCACTTACATATCTCTTGTGTCATATTGTCTTCCGAGAAAATGATGTACTCTTATGATTTAGATCTATAATGTCCCCCCAAAGGTTCATATAATCATAGGTGGGGATTTGGGAGGTGCCTGGATCACTGGGGTCTCTATGCTGATTTGCTTTTATAAGGTGGGGCCTTGTAGGAAGAGGTGGGTCTGGGGCTGTGACCTAGAAGGTTATATGTCTTTCCTCAGCTCCTCCCTTCCCTCTCTGGTCCCTGGTTGCCATGCCATGAGCAGCCTTCCTCTGAGGCAGGCTGTTTGTGTGTTTGAATTTGCTAACCACTGAATGAAACTTCTGAAACTATGAGCCAAAATAAACTTCTCCTCTGAGTTATGGGTGTCAAATATTTATTTATTTTAGCAATGAGGAAAGTGACTAAGACCTGTACCTACCTCCAGGGTTGGACAATCAATTGAATAACATTTAGACAGTGTTTTAACTTCTACTGAGAGGTACTCTATGAACTCAAATTGTCATTCTACTCCCTCATCAACATAAGGGAAAATTATCTCTGTAAAAGGCAAAAGATTTATATGATCTGAAGAGAAACCAGAATATTGGAAAATTATCTTAGAAATCTACATTTGCAGGTGTCTTTGTTGAACTTGTTCCACAAGTATTTTATAAGGCCACTTTGCCAGAGAGCTTATTATACATACTACAAATTCTCAGTCTACCAAGGGTATTCTGTGAGCTTAGATGATCGGATAAAGCATGCACAATTCATTCACAGTTAATGTTTGTCTGTACTTGATTTATTACATGACAATTAATCAGTGAGTTTTGGGGGTTTATAGAAATGCTTTTTTTTTTTTTTTTTGGTACCAGGGATTGAACTTGGGACCCTGCACTCGCAAAGCAGGTGGCAGCACCACTGAGCTAAATCCCCAGCCCTAGAAATGCTTTTAGAAAACTCCTAGTGGCCAAGAATTAATTAGCACTAATGATGAGAGGCTGGGGATTTAGCTCAGTGGTTCTGCTGCCTGCCTCACGAGCACAAGGTCTCGAGTTAGATTCCCCAGTACCAAAAAAAGAATGATGAGAGTAAATAAAAGAAAACCTACAACCAGAATGCGCTCTTTGGTGACTCAGGACATCTCCAGATGGCCTGCAGTTGAAATATTCTGCGGCAGACTTTTCTAATCAAGCCACATTCTGGGAAATATCTTCTTTTCTTTTGGCTCATTTGCAACCGAGATGGACTCAATTAGCTAAATCATGCATCATATGAAGAGTTAGGAAAATGTGTCCTAAATAGCTGTGTCTCCCTACATCACACAGTGCCATTATACTAGGTCATATCACTAATACTGAAATTCAGAGAAAGCTAGGCGGTGCCCAGAAAACAGTAATTAACTCTGGAGGGTACCCGTACTGATGTTGAGACTACCACAGGTAGGTGCCATCCTCTCAGAATGCTGACTTGATCCTTTTGAAGTTTGGAATTTAAACAGAATATGTGTTGGTAAATGACCAAAGGGAAACTTTCCATTGTTATGTTAATTAAAGCCATTCCACAATTGCAGGAACATGCTTTTATTATTTATTCACTGTTTCCAGCTAAGCAGTAGGAACAAATACTCATATGGGGTACTGGAATTACTGAGGATTTAACTTTCCATTTCCTGATGTTATGGGTTGAAGTGCATCTTCCAAAAAGAAATGTTGAAGTCTTACCCCCCAGTACATCAGAATGGGACACTATTTGGTAATAGGGTCATTGCAGAGGTAACTAGTCTAAATCAAGTTTTATTAGAGAAAAGTAGGCCTGTAATCAATATGATCGGTGCCCTTATAAAAAAAGAGAAATGACACAAAGAAAGATGACCATATGATGACAGAGGTAGGTCGTAGTGATGCATCTAGAAGCCAATGAATGCCAAGCGTTGCCAGAAACTAGAATAGGCAAGGAAGGATTCTCCCCTACTGGTTTCCCAGAAAGCATAGTCCTGCCATCCCTTTGGTTTCAGACTTCTTTCCTCTGCTACTGTGAGACACTAAATTTCCATTGTTTTAAGCTGCCAAGTATGCGATACTTTGTTAAGGCAGCACTAGGAAATTAATACACCTGGTTGCACATTTTAAAAAATATATTCAGCGTTGGTTTGTAGCATATGAAAAGCAAGTTATAAACATTCAGAACTTAATCCTTAAACCATTTGCATCTGTTTATAGTTTAAGCTTCATCAATACGTAAGTATGGCCACATCTGAAGTGGTCAGCCAGAGGGCTCTTTAGCACTATATGCAGCCCAAAAGTGCTTATAATGGAAAGCAGTTACCATTGTAAAATGTCAGGTTTCTTGATTTAAAACCTTAATATGCGTCTTTGTCTGGCTATGTAATCACCAAATGGAATATTTATCATCCTGTCAGTACTTAGAAAAAGATCACTGGAAAGTATCACTGAAAAGCATTACTTTTAGTCCCAGAATAGTAAATAATCCAGGTACAAACATTTAAAGAATTATTGTGACTTTTGTTGGACTTGAATTCTGTGTCCTGTCCTAGTTAGCCTAGAAACAGTTGAAAAACTAGAAATAGTTGTTTTAATCACTACTTTTGCTGGTAAAATTTGTGTCAGTCAAAATTGAATCAACAGCTGGGATATAGTTCCATATTCTTTAATCAATTTTTAGTTGTTTTAAAGATGTGCTTTATAAACAGTGCAAGATTAAGAGATGAAGATAAAATAGTTTAGTAAAGGACCGCTATCAGAATATTTGAATGTTACTAATATTTTGTTTGAATGTTACTAATATTTTGTAAAATATAGCTTGTGACTTGGGAAAGGCTTAATATGTACTTTGGTGAGAAAAATCAGGATGAGAAATCTGTATACGGTAGGATTCCAGTTAAGTAAAACAAAATCTGTGTATAGAAAAAATGTTAGCAGATAATGGTTGTGTAGTAGAATTTCAGACAAGTTCTGTGCTTTTCACTATTTTCTAAACTCTTAAGCGAAAATTTCTCCTATAATCCAAAACCAATTTAATACCAAAAGGAATTGCACCTAAGCATTAAGAGTAATTATCTGTAGATTGTAATATTATAGATAATTTTTCTTTAATCTTTTGTACTTTGCACATATCCTAAGATTTTTAAAAATTTCATAATGAAAGAAAATAAGATAAACGTGGGTATTTACATTTCAGAGTTGCTTTACACTAACCCATAAAACTTTTGAAATGATGTCACAAGGAACCACCGTAATGCCATTGCAGATTGCATAGTCGCTCCCGCTCCTCCTCCCCGCTTGTTTCCACACTTGGCCATGTCACTTTGTAGATCATATTTCTCCATCGCATTGCTGTGAGGCTTGGCCATGTGACTTGTTTTGACTGATGATGTGAGCAGAAATGATAGTGTGCCAGTGTGCCTGCTCCCTGACTTGCACGTCTGCCATAAGAACCTTCAGGAGCAGCTGCTCTTCAGCCTGGGTAAAAAAAAAAAAAAAAACAACAAAAAACCACTCATATGAAACAAATCCAAGTAACTCCAAGGAAGAGCTGAGTCGAGAAAACCCTGCCACCTACAACAGGACCACCTGCTGGATCCAGCCTAGAGCAGCCACTCAGTCAACCCAAGAACAGGAAAGAACCTGTCTACTGATGAGAGGTTTAGAGTTCAGGGGTGATTTGTTATGCAACAAAATTAACCGAACAACTGCTACTGATGAGGACATTATATGGGGCTGGATAAGCAATTCCCCATATGTGGATGTCTGTGTTCTTATATTGCAGCTTAAAGTATAAGTAGCCCTTCATTTGTTCTGAATCTTGATGAAGTTATCTGTGTGTCCATTTTTAGAGTACATGTGACAAAATATTAGAATACTCAGACTGTCCCCTTACACCACTGTCTTCCTATTTGTTTCTGTAACCCAGTTAAACCCATTAAACACACATTCTCTGTCATATTCTGATTCTCACTGCGGAATGGTATTCGGGGCCATAATCCTCAGTTCACTTTAAGAATTCTAAAAATGTTCATCAAACCGCACTATTCTTTGGTATGCAGGCTGGCATTGTCTCACTTTGTATCAGGGTTTCTCAACCTTGGCACTATTGGCACTTAGAGCCACATAATTCTTTGTTGTGGAGGCTGTCCAGTGTATTATGTTTAGCAGAATCCCTGGCCTCTATCCATTAAATGATAGCAAGCACACACTCCCCAGTTGTGACTGTCAAAATTATTTCAGCCATTTCTAAATTTTCCAAGGGGAGAAGATTACCCCTAGTTTCAAAATATTTCTTAGAGGAAACTGGGATTCAGTTTGGTTAAACTGAAATTACAATGGTAGCCATCAATGAAACATAGTTTAAGATCTAGTCTTAATAATCATTCAGCCTGTAGTAAAAGCAGCAAGATCTTTGACCTTCAGAACTTCTGGTGCTTATAGTAAAAAATACAAATATTGTCATTTTTGGGAAAAACCCAAAAGCTATTATTGGCTTGACAGGTATATTTCCTAAATCTATCTGCACTTATTCTGAAGCCAGGCAACACCTTTACTGCTCACAACAACAGACAACTTAGTGAGACAGGCAAGACCATAAGCATTTTATTTTTAGGGTACAACACCATAGCCAGCTTAACACTTCATAAAAATGAACAGTGAATAGCCAAATTTTAACTATCAGTGAGGAACGTCAAATACCACCTTACTCAGAAATTCCATTTCTATCAAACAAAGGATGAAGCAAAAGTTTAATTTCCTGACAATTTACATGCCTCAGCAGGAATGTGGGTAAGTTCCAGTTAAGTGTTGAACCTGACTACAGGACATGTGTTTGAAATAAATGTCAGAAAAAAAGCTGGTATTCATGATTAGATCCTTTTCAGTGGAACTTGGATAAGCTTGACCTACCTTAACCTTGGGAAATCGGGTACAAAAGTTTCAAATCCTCAATGCAGTCTGAGTTTGGGGCCTCCCATTAAAATTACCTGAGTCTCAGTTTCCTCACCTAAAGAATAAGAAGACTGAACTGAACAGGGCCTGTGGCCTCATCAGCTAAAACATTCTATGAGCTTTAGAAGAGTTCATTTATGAGTGAGGGCAAAGGTTTACATTTAAAAAAGGAATTGGCTAGATTGAGGACTTTCTGAAAATAAGATTTGACTTATGTGTCAAGCAATTTGCCCAAGGAGGTTTTCACACAAAGCAGAAAAAGATTATCAAATTCAGTAGAATGATTCTTTCCATTCTTTTTTTTTTTTTTTCAAGCTGGGGTATTTTTATTTATTTTTATTTTTATTTATTTTTTTAGTTTATTGGTACATTTTAGGTATACAGTATAGTTACATTCATTACTGGGATCTTGTACCTTTACATGACAGGTCTTGGTTCTCATTTTTTTCCCCTTGTCCCTGCCCTCCCTTCACCCTCTTGTCCCCTCCCCATTTACAAACACTTTATTTCCATTTTTTCATTTTCTCATATTTTTTTCTTTTCCCTTATTACCTTTCCCCTACCCTTCCCACTTTCCCTACACCTTTAGCCCTTTTCTTCCTATTTCACATTGTCAATTATTTCATTAGGATCTTATGTACCATTATAGTTTTTCACACCAGAGAAACTATTTGGGATTCTTTCCATTCTAATTGGAGGTCTATCAGAAAACCCAGATAAGAGAAATAATAGAGTAAAGAAGGGTTACAGATAGGTCTCTAGACACCCAACAAATTTAAGAAGCTATGCCCATTGCACAAAAAAAGACTGGTCTTTTGAAGACCAAATAGAGAAGGATCACATATGTATTCATATCACTAAGTCATCAAATAAAATGGAGAAAAGCCCTGGGGAATTATGATGGATAATTAGGGTTGATTTTTACAACCACTAGCCCACATATGGATCTATTGGATATGATTTGTGGTGAATTTAAAGAAAGAATTTCTATAACGTTTACTGGAAAGTGGTAGAAAATGTATTTCTACTAGAAGGTATTCCTTATTCATCCAAGTACACGCTGCAAGGGAGAGGAACCTGCTGAAGAACAAGAGAGAAAAAATATTCTTCCCCTGTGACAGCTGTGCAGCAGCTAAGAGAAAGGCGTGGTGGGGGGCAGCTCTAGAGAAAAGAGTCTGACAAGGGCGCTTCAGAAACCAGAGGCAGAAAACGTGGTAGCCTCACTGGGAGGAGGGGTCATCACACTAGCATCCCAAGTGCCAAGAACAGATTCTGTATGATGTTCACTACTGACAGGACACACTACTAAAGTGCCCAGTGCCTCTCTGCCATAACCCCGGGCCACACTGGAGCTCTTCAGGAGGGGAGGTTTCAGGCTCAGTACAGGTGACCACGATGCTCCTGCCGCACAATGCAAGGTTTGTTTACTTAGACTGAAGATGTTGTCGTGGGATTTCAACTTCTGATTTATTCATTATCTTACTATCTTCCAATTCTGCCACAAAGAGATTAGAATTTGTATTCAATTTATGCTTGCAAAGATTTAAAAAGAAAACCAAATGCACATAAACTGATCACGGGGAAATGACCCTGGGGAGACACTGCAAATCCTTTCTGTCACATGCTCCGTAGGTCTGCCTTCTCGTCTCTTCTGGACATACCACAGACACTTTAGTTGAAGTGAATGGAGAGATCCAGCACTTGGAAAGAATTGATACTAACCTTGTTTGTTCCTATAAACAACTCATCTTTTTGCTCAATAAAAATCAAAACTGACAGCTTGTAAAAAACAGAAAACACAAAATCCTGGACTGTGTTTAAGGGCTGATTGATGTTTCCAGATTCTTATGAGGATCCTGGGGGAGAAGCCTATTTAGGATTCCACGGTGTCAGTGAACAATACTTGTCTGGAAAACCTGCTAGAAATTAGTCAAAATTTTTTCCAATTCGAATTCCAATTCCAGTTTGGATGGATTGAAAGATTTTTGGGCCCATAGAACAGCACTCGTTGAGAAGTCAGCTTACATCATCATAGCTCAAAATGTTTTATGCATAATTCTGTAATTAATAATGAGATCAGATGAAATAGCAGGGATTTGAAATTTAAAAGTGGTTTTAATCTTCTTAACACTGGACTTGGGCATTTTTTAAAGATACTTGACTTTAATAGACTTTAGATATGTCTATCCAGGGCAAATAAAGATGTAAACTAAAGTGCTGAACTCCATTGCTTTTTATTAAGCCATTATAAATCACTATAATTATATGAAGCATCATTTATAAGTAAAAAATACAGTTCTCAAAATCACGCCATAGATCTCCCTATTGTGTACCTGAGCAAATTAGCTAGAGTTTTATATAATGAACAGAAATATTTGTTATTTTTTATAGAGAAATCTGAATACTCACTGAATATTTACAAATGGATAATTGGATTTATTTTAACGTGATAATGTTACCATACATAATTCTTCTAATCCTCTTTTTAATTGTAACACCATCCATGAGATATCAGTTTCTTTGTGTTTTGTTTGTTTGCTTTTCCCATAACCCAAGGAGGAAATACTCTCAAGGAAATTCTATCTAAATAAATGTGGCAATTGGGCTAAGGAAACTAGGTACTCATGGTGATGACATTATTATGAGCATGCTCACTTAAGTTTCTTTGCTTTCTTGTCTTCTGCTCATTCACTCATTCATTTATTTAAACATGTATACTGAAAATGAGAATCAAGACCTGTCACGTGAAGGTACAGGATCCCAGTAATGAATGTAACTGTATTGTATACCTAGATTGTACCAATAAACTCAATTTTTTAAAAAAAATGTATACTGAAGGGCTGGGGATTTAGCCCTGGCAAGTGCAAGGTCTTGAGTTTGATTCCCAGTGCTGGAAAAAAAGATGTATTTGACTGTTTACTATGATTGTTTTGGAAAAGAAGACAGAAGACAAACCCAGGACCTACCCTCATGGAGACTAAAAATAAATAAATAAATAGAAGCTATATTTGTTGCAAGCTCCTAAGTTCAGGCACCAGGGTAGGTACTTAACATGGATTGTCTCTTATTTCTTTCCATCTGATGAGGTACATAGCTCCATCTTACAGATGAAAATATTGAGACTCCAAGGTTAAGTGTCTTGCTCAGTGTCACACCACTGAATGTCGATAGAGCTGAGATTCAAATCTGACTTCAAGACTATATTCCTAATTACAATACTGCCCTCTCTTTTTTCCTAAATTTTTCCTCAATACCAAACAATCCATTATTGTTAAATGATTTGCTTTATGTTTGGTGCATAAAAAATCCATGTCCCTGCCCTTGTCAGGCAGCCAGATCCCAAATATGACCCAAGCTTACCCATTTAGCCAAACCCTATTCTCTGTGTATATCACTCTCTCCCTAACCTGTCTTACTTCTTCAGCCTCTAACATTACATCATATGTCCCCCTCCTACCACAAGTATCAAGTTATTTTGTGTGTTCATCTGATATTTCACATTTGTCTTATGTTCCAAAGTAGGCTATGAAGTTTCCCCAAAGACCTTTATTTTCTTTTCTCTCATATTTGCCACGGAACTTGGTTAAAGAGTTGAGTGTTCAGGAAATTACAATTGTCTTCTCCACTGCTAAATTGGTACTATGATCCTAAAAACCCTAATAGAGTCATAGAAAGAAAAGGTAGGTGACCTATTTAAGAATCAGAAAAGAGACTGTTTTCACTTGCCTGCCTTTCTCTCCTTTAGTTAATCACTACCATTGTCAAAACTGCCTGTGTCCTTTGTGCAACTGGTTTTACAATGGTCACACAATATTGGTTTACATAATGCAGACCAGGCTTGCATCTCTACTTAAGCCTTTGGGACAAGGCCAAAGCTAAAGATCCCTGGGACATCCACTTAGCCTGAAATTGAAGGACAGAAACCTAAGGATCTATCACTGGTTGTCTCCCTTTCTGATAACCCGCAGACCTTTACATTATTCCTCTGTGCACTTAATACTTAAAGCCCTGAGATGTCATTTATCATAGCCATGCATTCTACAAGTTCCTGTGCAATGATATGATATACCTCAGCATCTTGGAGCAAGTGATCTTTCAGTGACTTTTCACTGGCCTTGAATTTACTGAGTACACCTCTTGATTGGAAGCTGCAATGTTTCAAAAGGTATTGATAGTTACTGGCTACTCAAAGGAGTCCAAGGCAGCGAGGAAGTCTTTCTCACTTTTGGATGTTTCGGCTGAACTCTTCACTTCCATGCTGTACATTTCCATGGTTTCCCTTTTGGAGTATCTAGTGCTGTGTGGTTGTAGTCATGGTGTTGTAGAAATGCCTTGCTAACTTATGAGAGAAGTTTTGAGACAGAGAGATCTATTGGATTCCATTCATCCTCCATCCATCACTATGGTATTCAAAACCTTTAGCACGATCCCAATGATGAATGTAACTGTACTGTATTCCTAAAATGTACCAATAAACTCAATGAGAAAGAAAAAAACTCTTAACCACAAGCTAAATCTTGTACTACTTTAGCTCCTGGAGAAGAGGAATAAGAGAAAACTAAAGATGGTCTATAGCCTTGGGGGCAGAGCTGGATAAAATGCTTTGTATGCCCTGTAGATGAAAGATGCTCTCCTGGAAATTTCTCCTTAGGTGGTTTCTGGGATTTCCATGGGGAGACCAAGACAGAGCTAAAAGTTTATCACTGTTAAATTTCTCCTCTTTCTCACCTCTGCTTAGGCTGCTCACATCCCATGCATTCTGCTGTGGGGAGGATGTAAATCAGTATCTGCACCCTTCTCTTTATCCTCCACTTTCACACAGGAAGGTGATAAAGCATGTCTCTATGCCATAGGGAGGGGCTTTGCAGTATTTTCTTTTCTCATCTTTCGCTCCATCCTTTAGACATCCTGGTAGATAATGTAGTATTTATGTCCACTCATGAAAGAGGATTCCAAGTTATCACATAGGAGAGGGATTAGAATTCCTCAACCATTGACTTAATGTGCCAAAAGGCTATTATTCTGTTATAAATTTTTTCTGGATTTTCATCTCTCTTCATGGTCTAGTTTATCTTCACTGGGTCTTAGCCAAAAGGCCAAGAAGCTATTAGTTTATCTTACAAGACTATTCCCTATTTCTCCACTCTGATTCCTCATAGACTAGGATTCTGTGAACTGCTCAACCACTTCCTGACCACATATTTCTTCATTTGGAAAATGTGGATGAAGATTGCCTCATTTATCAACTCTTTCTACTCATCTCTCCTGTAGCCCTCAGCTTTTTGTTTGGCTTTCTGCAGTTGATGGTTATTGTTTCTTGAGCTAAACAGAGTTTGTTATATATCTCTGGGATTTCTTTCCTTTCTGATCTCTCCATATTTAAAATTGTTGCCCATAAGGAGTTCTTAGGAATCATATTTAGTAGTTTGGCCTCACATTCAAGTGGTCAGACAAGACATTAGGTCACACTCTTAATCATCATCAGAATGAAAATGTGTTGAAGATTTATTGGACACCATCATGAACTCAATTTGCCTGGCCAAGAAAGATGTACTTTTCTAGGTAAACCAAGCAAATGAAGTTATCCAATAGTCCATCAAGGAGAGCTAGTCTGATGATTTAGAAAGAAAAAAATTGGACATAATATAAAATATCAATTCCATAAGAATGTCCCCAGTGGAGTCATTCTGTGGTCATCGTGAACTCTGATTGCAGGAGAAGGTTGGTGACACATAAGTTCCTTAGCAGGGAAAAAAATCTGTTGACATTTTTTAAAATATGCTTTCGGCATGAATGGGTGTGTTCATATTTTTTACCATGTGAATAAAATGCATACTTACTGAAACCTAACATAAACAAGATTCTTAAGAGTTATGGTACAAAAAAAAATCACTAACTGTGCTGTCTTCAGGATGCCTTCTTGGTCCCCATCTCAGTGGTGCTGAGCAAGGGATTCAAGGGAAGGTTATGAACCCAGAAGACTTGTAGCTTTCTTCTCCATCATGCAAATCATATTCACAATCACTCTCTTCAAGGCATTTCTCTGAGTCCCATATCCATTTCATTGGATTAAGAAATGTCCAGCAGATTAATTAGAATGGGTTCAAGAGTTTCTGGGTGGGTCACGGAGGCATGACCTTGGGTGCTACATATGGCCTCTGGACCCTTCCTCTCTGGCACTTTTCACCTACTCTGCTTCCCAGCTGCTATGCACTAAGCAGCTTTGTTCTGCTAGACCTTTTGGCCATGATGTTTCTTCCTTGGCGCTAGCCAGCTATGGACCAAATCCCCTGAAATATGAGAAAATTAGACCTCTCCACCTTTAAATTTTGGAAGTTTAGTATTGTGTCTCAGTGATGAGAAATCTGACTAAAATACCTTATGTGCAGATTTTTGTGTGGACCAAAGTTTTCAAGTCAACCCTCAAACAGAGTGATTGTTAATTCAATTTTATTAAAAAACTGCCAAACTGTCTTCCCAAGTGGCTGTACCACTTTTGTATTCCCACCATCAATGATTCAGAGTTCCTGTTTCATATCCTCTCCATAATTTATCTATCATCAGCATTTTGGATTTTGGCCTTTATGAAGGTGCTAATGGTATCTTGCCTTAGTTATTTTTCTCATTGGTGAGATAAAATACTCAACGAATACTCAAAGTTAAAGGAGGAAAGGTTTATTTGTCTCACAATCTGTAGAGATTTCATTTCATAGTTGGCTGGCTCCAAGGCAGGGTGGCATGGGAGAGGGGCATTGAAGAAGAGAAATAGTTCATGGGAGATGGAAGGCTGGAAGGCAGAAAAGCAGCAAAGTAGTGAGGAAGCAAGCAGCAAGCAGCAACAGCAGCCCTCTTTGTATCCCTTATATACTACCCAGGCTACCTACCTGTAGGGCAGGTAGCACCCAAACCCATGGTGGGCCTTCCCATTATCCACACTCAGAACTATGCCAAACCAATCAGTAGACTAATTTAATAATCACACACTCTTAATTTCAGCAACACACACTCTAGATTCAGCCACCTCTGAAAAACCTCCACCTATGACCAAATGAGGCTTTGGGGGCACATCTAGACACAAGCCATAGCCTATTTCGTTAGTCTAATTTGCATTTCCCTGATGACATATGAGATGGAATGTCTTTTCATCTGTTATTTACCATCTCTATATCTTCTTTGGTGAGGTGTCTGTTGAAATCAGTGGCCTATTTTTCAATCTTGTTTTCTTATTGTTGAATTTTAGGAATTATTTGCATATTTTGGATGACAACCTTTATCAAGTAAATCTTCTATAAATACTTTCTGTTGGTCTGTGCCTTATCATTTTCATGAGTGTCTTTTGTACAGCAGAAAATTTTCATTTTAATAAAGTCATATTATCAATTTTTTCTTCCATGGATTATGCCTTTGGTGTCATAGCTGAAAGCCTCTGCCTTATCCAAAGTCATCTAGATTTTCTCTTGTTATCTTCTAGAAGTTCATAACTTTGTATTTTACATTAAAATGTAAAATGATCTAATTTTAGTTAGTTTTAACACAGGGTAGATGGTCTAAAAAGGTCTGTGTCCATTTTTTTTTCTTCTCTTTTCTTTTTCTTTCTTTTTTCTCCTTCTTTCACATATCAATGTCCAGTTTTTCTAGAACAGGTTATTTAAAAGACTATCTTTGCACCATCGTATTGCTTCTGCTCCTTTGTCATGAATTATTTGACTGAGTTTGTGGGTCTATTTATGAACTCTCTACTTTGTTCTTCTACTTTAATATTGATTTGGCTATTTGTGGCCTTTTGCCTCTATATAAACTTCAGAATCAGTTTGTCAATGTCTAGAAAATAATTTGGTGGGATTTGGGTTAAGAGCGAATTCCTTCCTCTCTTCCATCTTCCCTTTCTTCTTCCCTCTCTTTTTTGTGGCGTGGGTACATGTGTGTTTGTGAGTCATCTGCTCTGTGAGGCAGTCTAATTGTGACCCACTTCCCCTCAGAATGGCTAGATCAAATAGGTTTTGTTGCCACAGGACACCAATAAAGAGGCCGGAATTGGGAAAGTGTTCTTATATAACTGAATATTTAGCGTGTCTCATCACTTTCAGCCACTAGTGACGTAATAATGAAATCATTTTTCTTGGGATATCTGAATGCAAAAGCATTTTAGAAATGGATTCCAAACCTTAGAACCCCAAATTGTATTGCATCACCAACTTGCCTAAAGCAAATATTAAGTCCTTTTAAGGAGTAAATACACATTACTTGGCACTTTTAAGAGACCCAAGAAATCCAGCATTTGTGTTACAACTATAGAAAGAATTGACTCATCCTATGATGGATATAAGTCTCATAGACTTGTGGCTAAGAATATATGCAATATTCTATAATGTCTTACAGTGAAAATTGTCACTGCAAAAAATAGTCACAGCCTGAGAGGGCATTTTGTTTGACTTAGGAGGATGCTGCTATCTTAGGTGGCCAAAAAGAATGAAGGAAACTCAGGCCAGAGTCATCCTGATTAACACTGTGCAGCTAGGCTGGAAGAAAGTATCTGAGCCAAAAAAACAACCTAGACCACTTAATTAAGCAGATTTCTCGTACTTGTTAATTTGGTGATTCATTCAACAAATTCTCTTAAAAATATCTCTGGTTCCAATTTTATCACTTATGAGCTATATAACCAAGTTATATACCCATTATAGTGCCTCACTTTTCTCACCTGCCAAGCAAGGATAGTGTGATTTCCTCTTAGTGTGATTATAATTTTTACATGAGTGAATGTGTGTAAAATACTTAGTAGTATCTGGCCCCTTGGAAACACTTATCTTTAGCTCTTATGATTATTCTTGTGCTCCAGATACTGTGCTATTCAGCAGTCCAAGGTATCTTATTAATTTATGTGCCAGGATGAATAAATGTATGAATGTAATTACTCTCTGCCCATATAATTACTTATCTGTATTAATTAAAGTTTCATGGCTATACAAGACCAGAAAAATCGTTTTGTACAAGCCCTTAATGTTATGGACAAGAAAAATGAGGCCCAGGGATATAAGGTGTCCTGCCTATGGTCATGGTAGGAGACCCAGGACTGTGAGTCACATCTCCTGATTCCCTAGCCAGTGATTCTGCAGTTCCCTTTGCTTCCTCCCTGACTGCATCTGCCAAGGTGATTGCTTTATGTACTTAGTCTTCCACTAGGGCTCTGCTAGCCCTGTATTCCTAGAAGTCGAGACAGGAAAGTGAGGACAGCTTGTTCTAGTCTGAGAACCTTTGTCCCTTACTCTATATTATTGCCTTATAGGGTGCTATGAGAAATTGTACTTATTAGGAACTGGAAAAAATGTTTAATACAAACATAAAATATATATAGTTATTTTCAAATATATGCAGAGTTTTCTTAGTAAAATATATTTTAATCCTCATTAACTTTTAATGAGCATTTCATATAGTCACGTGCTGCGCTAGACACTTTCACATAGTCTGTTTAAGAACAAAGTGCAGCCGGGCGTGGTGGTACACGCCTGTAATCCCAACACTCGGGAGGCTGAGGCAGGAGGATTGCTGTGAGTTTGAGACCAGCCTGGGCTACATAGTGAGTTCCAGGTCAGTCTTAACTACACAGTGAGACCCTGTCTCAAACAACAACAACAGCAACAGCAATAAAAGAACAAAGTACATACTTCTCAGATCAGGTATCCATGGCCATAGATCAGGCAACACTGCACTGAGAGGGCTGATTTACTGGGATGAGTTATTTAATCTTAGAGGGTTCAATTGTATATAGTTGTTCCTGTCCCACAGGAGTAACCATCTGGGCCAGTATATTAAACAAAAATAACATGGATTCATTCTAACAGATGAACAAAAATTTCTTATAAATTGCCGATGTCATGGTCTATTCCTTAGATTAACTGGATTTGTCTTGAAAAGCACTGATATAAAAAGTTAGTATTTTATAATAATGTCTTTCAATGATAATAATCACTGTAAAAGAAACTTTATAGTCAGTTCTCCCTAGTTTGAAAAGTTGTCCTAAGCCTAACAGTAGCTCAGAAAGCCAGCCCATTCTTCCATAAACCCTCAGCATCCACGCTTGGAGGGAATGTTCTATCTTTCAAGATATTTTAGTGTTCTTCTGAGGGGTCTTGTGTAGTGACCTATGAGAGGGATCTGGACTCTTTTATCTAGGGCTTGAGAAAAAGATTGTAGCAAGATTCCAGCACATTCCAGCAGACCACTCTCAAATTGTAGCACTTCAAACACTTTATAAGTGAATGCTTGAATGTTTAATGCAGTAGCCCAAATGGTTATTCTGTGAGACAGGAAAAACTGGATACATTTGAACTTTCAAGGAACTCATCCCAGTAAGTCACATCACTCAGAGAAAGATTATGCTTTAGCATAATCTTCAAAGTTCCAAATATTTTGAATGTATTTTGGAACATGATTCAGATCTAATGTGATAATAGTATTTTCATTTTCTGATTGTTAACACAAGAAGTTGTGAATGTTATCATTATGTATATCTATAATGTACCAGTAAAATAAAATTAAAAAAAAGAAGTTATCTTTCTTGTCCTACACAAAGAGCCTAGTGTAATGTTAGGGGGCTTAGCTACTCTACAGAAGACAATTCATAGTTTGCTTTTGCAGATAACCTATTATAACTACTTTCATTTTACACAAACATCTTCTGGCTATAACAGGATTGCAATTCAACCTGATAATTTATTAAAAATTTATTCTAGCAGGACATAGTGGTGCATGATATAATCGCAGCTACTCAGGAGGCTGAGGCAGAAGGGTTGCAAGTTTGAGGCCAGCCTGGGCAACTTAGCAAGCGTCTATTTCAAAACAAAAAATAAAAACAGTTAGGTACATGGTTCAGTGGTAGAATGCCTCACATGTGTGAGGCCCAGGATTCAGTCTCCAAATCACACATACAAATTATTATATCAGTTATTTATTTAAATCTAGGGTCAGCAAATGCTTTCTGTGAAGGGCTAAATGGTAAAATTTGGCAGGGGAGGTAACAGGGATCGAACTCAGGACCTTGCAATGACAAATATTTTAGACCATGGAAGTGATGTGTTCCATCCATGGTGGAGCAATGCAATCACTCCATTCTTCCAATGTAATTCAAAACAGCCATAGACAGTTCATAAAGGCACGGACATGGCCATCTCAGTCCCAATTATTTCATTCTGATAGAAACCTAAATTTCATATAATTTCCATGGGTCATGAAATATTCTAGTATTGATTTTTTTACCCAACCACTGGAAAAATGTGAAAAACCATTTCTAGCTGACAGGTCATACAGAAAGAGGGACAGAGTTAATCAGAGCACCCACTTTGTCAAACCCCCGTCTACATGATTCTCATAGAATAGTTGGCTGAGTCACAGGATATTTTCACTGACTGATTTATTATTCATTTTAAAGATATTCTAGTATCCCAATATGAATTTGGAGGTAACTTTCTATTGGAATCTTAAAGATTTTAAAATATACTTTGTGTGGTTTACAGTATAAGCCATTGTACATGTCAACTTGTCTAAGCCACAGTGCCAATTCCTAGGCCAAACACTGGTCTAGATATTCCTGCGATGGGGATTAACTGTAACATCAGTGGACTTTGAGTAGAGCAGTTTACTCTGCGATGTGGGTGGACTTCATCAATCAGCTTAAGGCCTGAAAACAGGTTGACCTGTTATGGTTTATGATTGGGCTATAAAGTCGCTAACTTCATCAGTGAATTAATCCACTGACAAGATCATAATTTGATGGCATTGGGAGGTGGTGGAAATTTAAAACTTGGGACCTATTTGAAGGGAGTGAGTCATAGAGGCATGACTTTGAGGACTATTTTTTGTCCCTGGCCCCTTCCTCTCTGGCTTATTTTTTTCTCTCTGCTTCCTGGCTACCATAAGGTAAGCAACTTTTCTCTACCACATCCTACTGCCATGATGTCTCTGCCTTGCCACAGGCCTAAATGCAATGGCTCCAACTAACCTTGGACTTAAACCTTTGAAATCATAAATCAAAATAAATCTATCTTCCTTTCAGTTGTCTTTTTCTGGTGTTTTGTAACATTGATGAAAAGCTGACTAACACAATTCCCCTGGAGAAGAAAATTCATCAGGCAAACTGTGTTTGGACCTAAGCTACAGGATCAATTCTTCCCTGGATCTCCCATCTTGTAGCTTTTGGACTCATTAGCCTCCACAATTGTGTTAGGCAATTTCTTTAAATCAACAATATCTCTCTGTGTGTCTTTTTTGTCTCTCTTTCTCTCTACCCTCTATTCCCCACAACTATTCCCTTAATACAGACATTTTTACTTCAGTTATTGATGACATTACTCCTTGAGTCCCTTTATGGAAGCTTGAGGTCCAAGTCAAGAAATTTATTGGATTTCTCGTCTTAAATCTCTTTGCAAATTTATAGCAATAATGAAGGTTTATAATACACCCAGGAAAGCTCAAAGTGGTTTTGCATCAGTATGACCAATGCACCTTTTATTCCTTAGTATCTAATCTGACACTTCTTTATTATTGGCAGTGTGTCCTTCACTTCTACTATATTTTGAAATTAATATATTCTTTAGTATACGAGACTTAAATATGCTACAGCTGAAGTCTGTCAATACACTCAAGCTCATTAATAGTCAATAAATTAAAGTAATTGGCCCATGTTGTATCTTTTAGTCTAATTTTGATTTTCTTAAAGTGTGTCCTCTTTGTCACAAAACTGGTCTCTGAAAAAGAACTTTTGAAGAAAAATAAGTTTGGAAAGTTCTGCATAATTAATGCCACTCATGAAGAGTGGGAATACATATGGCATATTAAGGATTTGAGAAGCCCTGTAGCAAAGAAACCTGCTCAAATTTGCTTGGTTCAATGTTTCCCAAATGTATTTGACTGCAGAAATTTTCACACACCCCCAGGATCTATTGGAACACATTTTGGAAAATGCTAGCCACATAACTTTCTTACATCCTTAAGAGTTATTACAAGGCTAGAAATAATATTTCCTTAAGGACAAGCAATGAATAAAGAAAAGCACAAATTATTGTATTTTGTGAAACCTAGGAAACAATCAAGGTACCGATGATCTCTGATAAAGACAGCTGGGTCAGTTAAATAAACTAGTCTGTGTTATCTACTCTTTGTTTAAATTTAAATATAATGTCTTCCCTTCATGGTCTTTCTATACCTGGCTAAGAATACAGGTTTTTATTCCTTCTGTAAAGCTAAACAGTTTTATATTTGATTCCAAGTCTGAAAAAAGGAAATGCAATATTCCTCCCTTTTGTTTTGGAAATGTCTAATAATGATAAATGTAATTGGGCTATCAGAATGAGAAGGGAGTAAACCCAAATCTCCAAGAGGGGAGGAAATTAGGCCAACAGTGAGGCATCCTGGTAATCCTGGTACTTGGGAGACTGAGGCAGGAGCATCACTGTGTAGTTCAAGGCCAGCCTGAACTACAAAGTGAGACCTTGTCTCAAAATAAAACAAAACAAAAACCAAGAGGAGGGTTGGGGATTTAGCTCAGTGGTTCCAGTGCCTGCCTCACAAGAGCAAGGACCCAAGTTCAATACCTGGTACCAAAAAAAACCAAGAGGATTAAGAACCAAGATACATTATGTAAAGGTACAAGATCCCAATTATGAATGTAACTGTATTGTATACCTAAAATGTACCAATAAACTTAATTTTAAAAAAACCAAGAGAAAAGGAAGTAAGTCAGTTTCTTAGTTTGTGCCTTCAGGGACTTCTTTCTACCCCTCCGTACATCCCGTGCAGTTCTTAGCTGTGGAGAGCAGAAAGCTTGCATAGAAGTTGAGCCTGATGTTGCATGAGTCTCTGCTGAAGCTCTCCAAGCCCACTATAAAGCAGTGAAAGGGTGCTCCTGGTGGTTAGTAAGGAGAGGTCTTGTCCACCACACCCCTTCTCCTCTGCTCCTGCAGACCCCTATTCATGGGAGTGCACCTGTAAACACATCAGAATTCTCAAGGGCAGCATAGTGGGCCCAGCATCCCCACCTTCTCACTGCACATTTTCCAGCAAGACCAACAGAGCCAAAGCTCCAGATTGCTAACTTTGCCCTAGCTAGGTGGTTCACAACCTTGCTACTTATTAGAATCATTTGGGTAGCTTTCAAAATATCCAGATGCCTGGGACCTACTCACTGTATTTCTAATTTATTTGTCCCATGGTCTGTCCGCCAGGCTCTGTAAGTGCTGGGAACACCTGAGTGACTCACTCTTATGTGCAGCCAGCCCTGGGAACTTCTCCTTGAGATACCATGGATGGGAGAGGGTTTCTTGACTCCTCGTTCTAGGAAACACATGGTCTACGTCATAAGAAATACTTCTACATGCTGCATACATATTACTCCCTGTTGATCTTAATTATGTGGAAGAATGAAGGCCCCTGGATTAAACAATAAATAAACATTGCGTTATGTATATCTGAGATCATATGAGTGGGATAGAAAGAAGGCTGCTTGTTTGCTCTGGGTTTTCATCTTGGACAAATATAAGCTGAAAGTGTCTCTCCCAGCACAGCCTGCCTCTTTGACGAGGCCTCTATGTCTCAGCCCTGGGAATTCAGTCTGCAACTCTCTGGTGACAACCACTGACCAGGCTGGCAGAGATCCTATCTCTATTTAAACTGCTGCCCAGAAACTCCAGCCTGGGGTGGTCAGCTCACCCACCTGCTGCTAAAATTTATCCCTCTCTCAGAGCCTTGCCTGGCAATATTGTTTCAATTTTTTTTATTCTTTGGAATTTTCAATTGTATTTTTACTTCTTTTGACTTTCCAATTATATTTACTGTTTACTTTACCTTATTATATTACTTATCTCTTTTTACTGAAATGGCTTTAAGAATTCGAATTCTAATCCTGGATTTATCTTTCATTAGCTGTGTCTTTACCATTAAGCTATTAATACAAGACTAACATTTTTCAGGAGAGAATAAATTGCTCAGTTCTAGAGATACTCAGAATCTTTTATACAAGGAAACACAAACTTAAAGCATAAACAGCAACATACTTGCTGCAAACAAATCAGGCTTTTGCAATCCACATGAACTACTGAGAAGAGGAAGACATCTGGGTTAAGAGAAAGACTTTCAGAGTGATCTTGTCCACTTTCATTCTAAAAAAAAAAGACCAAATGACCATGTTGGGTTATTGCTCCTGCAGACCACAAAGTGATAGTATATAAAAGCCATCAACAGACAAGCTGTTCTTTTTTTCCAGATCGTTCTGTGTCTCTCTCATTATATTTACACCTTCCTGATTTTTCTTAATTATTCGACTGACTGGGCATGTGGCAGAGCAACACATATGGAAGATGTTTCTCATTGGACCTTTAACATCCTCCCAAGCTCTGGATAACAGGCACTGCCTTTACCAGCCAGCCTCCCACTTACTCCAATAAAGGGAAGGGAAATTCAGAGAGTCTGGAGCTCTTGAAGAAGAGTTCTTAGGAGGAAACACAACTACAAGTCTTTAACATTTTGGAAAAACCGCCAACACAATCTTCCTCTTGCATCAGTCCAATTCTATTGATTCACTTCCCAGAAGGATGGGAATTCAAATGATACATCCTCTGTTGGAGAGGAGTCAAAAGTTTTGGGTATTTGTTTTGGCTCTGTTTTGAAAAATTTCCTTGTCCTCTCTGGGGACAGAGTCCTCATCTGCAAATAAGGAAGGGAGACTAGAAGCTCTGTGCGGTCTCTCGCAGCTCTGACATGTTAATGCATCGAATGTTTCCGTGATTCTCCCCGTGTGTATTCTGCCCAGCTTCTCTATCACGGTCGCCAATGATGAGATAACTGAAGTGTGGATTATGCCCAAGAAGTCTTTAAGAGAATGCTTTTTAAAAAGCATTTAGGCCAGATGATATTTCCATTAAATTTCTTTTAAAATTTCAAACGTAAGCTTTTCCAGTGTGATATATATTGCTCAAAAAAGAACAGAGAAAGATGAGGGACTTCCAAGCTCCATTTCTGAAACTATGTATTTCCTAACAGTATCTGGTAAAGCATCAAAATGATATAACTCTATATGTAAAAACATCATTTAGGCACACTGTGACTTGAAATCAAGGATACATGAAAATAACTAAATTAAGCAAATTCATAGAGGCAGAAATTAGACTAGTGGCCCCAGCAGAAAAGCTGGGGTTAACATCAAATTTGAATTATTTAAACTATTTCCACAATGCAGACAATTAAGTGCGTTGTTGTGGATGAGGGTGCTGGTGGTAAATGTTCTCTGATATCTTATACAACAAGCAAATTTCCATTGGAATACGGAACTGTTTTTTGACAACTATGCAGTCACAGTTACGACTGGTGGGGAGCCATATATTCTTGAGCTTTTTGGTACCGCAGGACAAGAAAATTATGACAGATTACAACCACTGAGTTATCCACAAACAGATGTATTTCCAGCCTGTTTTTCAGTGGTCTCTCCATCCTCATTTGAAAATGTGAAAGAAAAGTAGGTGCCTAAGATAACTCACCACTGTCCAAAGACTCCTTTCTTGCTTGTTGGCACCCAAACTGATCTCAGAGATGACCCCTCTGCTATTGAGAAACTTGCCAAGAACAAACAGAAACCCATCACTCCAGACACTGCTGAAAAGCTAGCCCACAGTCTAAAGACTGTCCGGTGTGTGGTGTGTTCTGCCCTCACACAGAAAGGCATAAAGAATGTGCTTGATGATGTGATCTTGGCTTCCCTGGAGCCTCCAGAGCCGAAGAAGAGCCGCAGGTGTGTGGAGATGTGAACATCTCTCCAGATCCCTTTCTGCACAGCTGGTGTTGGCATCACGCTGAAAGCAATATTTAAACCAAGCTAAAGATTAAAAGAGCAATAATGACAAATGCCCTTCACCTACCCACATGTCACTCGTGTGAGACAAGACCAATAGGTACGACCCCACCCCTCCCAGGACTAGTCAATTTTGAGTAATTGTGATTGTCAGAAAAGTGATCAGTATTAGTTTTTGTTTTGTTGTTTCAAAAAAACTTTGTTGTTCTTGTTGCTCGAAAAGTAAGGCATGCTTGTGATGACTCTGTCACAGACTAATCTGAATTGTTGAAGCTGCTCCCTGGTTCCACTGGAGAGTAATCTGGGACATCTTAGTATTTTTCCCCTTCTTTTTTTGGCTGGGGCAGTGTATGGGGAGGTTTGTTTTTTAGTCTTGGTTTTCTAATTCATTAGCCAGTGGACAGCCCTTAGGAGAGGAGGACAGATTGATTCCACATTCCACTTCCTAGGTCTAGTTTAGAAAAACATTTTCCCCACCTGGTGTTCTTAGGAAGGAATATAGTAAATGCCTCATTTAATAATACACTCCTTTTTGAAAGTTGCCTTTTTTCTCTCTCCACGCTCAAGTAGATCCAGTATTTGATGAAACTCATGAAAGTGGGTAGAAGCTGTCTTGCCCCTCCTGTTTTCTAGGATGCACTATATGTGACTGTAACTTTCTTTCTTTCTCTTTTTTCTTTTTTCCTCTCTCTCTCTCTCTCTCTCTCTCACTCTCCTGTACCAGGAAGACAGGCATGGCAACACTAAGCTACATCATTCCCAGTCCATCAAGGAAATTTGTTTGCCATTTGCTAATTGTTTACAGTAGCTTTAACTTCTTTCACTGATGAATGAAGAAAAGTATTGCATCTTTTGAAATACACTAAATGAATTGAGTTTGTAATTTTAAAATTTCCCCATTAGTCATTGTCTTATATGCTTAGTATAGATTTGCAACTCAATGGTGTTTGATGTTCCTAGAACTCAGCTGAAGATCTGACAGGAAGAGGAAATAGTAGGGGTGATGCTACAAGACAGCTGCTTGTGGAATAGATGGAGTCCTCCTTCAGGTTGTGAGGATGCAGGCTTGCTTCACTAAGAAGCTGGGGTGGGTGGGGGTGGGGAAGAACACTTACCGACATGGGGATCCGCTAGGGGAGTCCGATTATTTCTGTTTTGCAGATGAGGAACTGTGTAGGAACTAGTTGAGGTTTTCTAGTTTAATAAAAAAAAAATCATACAAGGAGACTTTTTAAAAATTAATTTTATTGCTACATTTTAGGTATGCAATATAATGACATTCATCATTGGAAATTGTACCTTTACATAATATATCTTGGTTCTTATTTTTTCCCCTTTTCCCCACTCTCCCTTCAACCCCTCCACCCCTCCCTATTTACAGACTGTGTTTGCATTTTTTCCTTTTCTCATATTTTTTCTTTTCCCTTCTTTCCTTTCCCTTACCACTCCTACTTTCACTTCCCCTTCCCCCTTTGGACCTTTTCTTCCTATTTCACATTATCTATTATACATTTTCATCCTTATCTGTACTTTCAGTTTCTCACACCAGACAAACTATTAGGCATTTACATATGTGTGTCCTATTTATTTCCCTTAAGAGTAGCACACATTTAGCTAAAAATGTCTCTAGTTTCTCATTGTTTATGGCTACTACTCCATTATTTTTTTAAAAAAACAGATCTTTATCCAGTCACCAGTTGATAGGCAATTGAACTGTTTCCAAGTTTTAGCTATTACAAACTGTGCCGCTATATACATGGGTGTGCATACATCACTGTGGTGTGATTCTTTTAATTCTTTTGGGAAGATACCCAGTAGGGGACTAGCTGGGTCAAGTGGGAACTCTAATCCTAGTTTGTTAAGGTGTCTCCATATTGATTTTCACAGTGGTTGCACCAGTCTACACTACCACCAACAGTGGAGAAGGGTCCCTTTTTCCCCACAGCCCTGCTAGCATTTGTTATTGGTTGATCTCGTGATAGCAGCCACTCTTTCTGGGGTGAGGTGAAATCTCAGAGTTGTTCTCATTTTCATCTCTCAAATGACCAGAGATGCTGAGTATTTTTTCATATGTTTACTTGCTATTTCGACTTCTTTGTCTATTCACTTCAGATCCATTTTTGGATTAGGTCTTTAAATTTGGGACGTCTGATTTTTTAAAGTTCTTTATGTATTCTAGATAATAGACCTTTGTCTGAGGAACAGCTGGTAAAATTTTTTTTCCCACATTGTGGGTTGTCTCTTCACACTGTTGGTGGTTTCTCTTGCTGTGGAGAAGGTTTTTAATAAGAAGAGATCCCACTTGTTCATTGTGCTAGTTCACTTGCAACTGAGGTTTTCTTCATGAAATCTTGGCCTATGCTAGTGTCTTTAAGAGTTCTGCCTAGCCTCTCTTCCAGCCAGTTTAGTGTTTCTATTTTAATATTTAGATCTTTAATCCATTTCAATTTTTTTTAGTGCATGGCAAGAGATTTAGGTCATTTTAATCTTTGGCAGATTGAAACCCAATTTTTCCAGCACCATTTATTAATGAGGCTATCTTTCCTCCACTGAGGATGGTTGGCTCCTTTGTCGAAGATGAGGTGGCTGACTATATCTGGAATTGGTTCTGCATCTTCTAATCTATTCCATTGATCCTATGGTTTGTTTCCTTGCCAGCATCATGATGGTTTTTTTTTTATCTTTAATTGAGTTTATTGGTACATTTTAGGGATACAGTACAGTTACATTCATTGTTGGGATCTTGTACCTCTACATGACAAGTCTTGATTCTCATTTTTCCCCTTACCTCTGCCCTCCCTTCACCCCCTCCTCCCTTCCCCATCTATAAACACTTTATTTTCATCTTTTCATTATCTCACATTTTTTTTCTTTTCCCTTATTACCCTTCCCCTACCCATCCTACCTTCCCTACACCTTTAGCTCCTTTCTTCCCATTTCTAAATGTCAGTAATCTTATTAGGATCTTATGTATTATTGCAGATTATTCACACCAGGGTCATGATGTTTTTTATCACAGTATCTTTGTAGTATAGTTTCAAGTTGGGGAATGTGATACCCCATACCTTGTCTTTGTTGCCTAGAATTGCTTTTGCTATTCTATGTCTCATCTTGTTCCAAATGAATTTTTGGATTGTTTTCTCAAGGTCTGTGAAGTATGCTGCTGGAATTTCAATTGGGATTGCACTGAATCTATATAGAAGTTTTGGAAGTATGGCCATTTTCACTATATCGGTTCTGTCTACCCAGGAGCAAGGGATATCTTTCCATTTTCTGATATCCTCTTTGATCTCCCTTCAGAGTGCTACAGTTTGCAGAGTAAATTTCTTTGATTTCTTTTGTTAGGTTGATTCCTAGGTATTTCTTTTTTTTTTTTTTAATGCTATTGTGAAGGGAGTTGTTTCTCCAGTTCTTCTCTCAATGAATCTGTTGTTCATGTACAGGAAAGCTATTGATTTTTGTGTGTTGACCTTGTATCCAGCTACTCTACTAAATTTAGTTATTAAGTCTAGAAGACTTTTGGTGGAGTTCTTGGGGTCTTCTATATAGAGTATCATGTCATCTTCAAATAATGACAGTTTAACTTCTTTGTTTCCTATCTTTATTCTTATTTCTTTCTCTTGTCTAATTGCTATGGCTAATGTTTTCAAAACTACATTGAACAGGAGTGGTGATAGTGGACAACCTTGACTTGTTCCTGATTTTAGTGTGAAGGATTTCAGTTTTTGACCATTTAGTATGATATTGGCTGTCGATTTTTTATATGTGGCTTTTATTAGGTTGAGTTAGAGACCATCTATTCCAATTTTCTGTAGGGTTTTTATCATGAAAGTATTTTGTTTTGTTGATGCTTTTTCTTCATCAACTGAGATGATCATACAGTTTTTGTCCTTGGCTCTATTAATATAGTGCATTACATTTATTTATTTGTATATGTTGAACTATCCCTGCAACCCTGGCATGAATCCCATTTGGTCAGGGTGTATGATGGTCTTGACGATCTTCTGTATTCTGTTTGTCAGTATCTTTTTAAGGATTTTGCATTTAAGTTCATTAGTGATATTGGGCTATAGTTCTCTTTTTCAGTTGAGTCTTTCTCTGCTTTGGGGATCAAGGTGCTGCTTGAATGAGTTTGGGAGTATTGCTTCCCTTTCAATTTCACTGAAGAGTTTAAAAAATAGTGGCACTAGTTCTTCTCTAAATGTCTTATAGAATTCAGCAGTGAAGCCATCAGGGCCCGAGCTTTTCTTAGTTGGTTAGTTTTTTATTATGTTTTCAATTTTGTTGATACTGGGTTGTTTAGAATTTTTGGGTCTTCTTTGTTCAACTTTGGAAATTCATACATCTAGAAATTTTCCATTTCTTCTGTGTTTTCTATCTTATTGGTGTATAGGTTCTTGATGTATGTATTGATGATCCTCTGGATTTCTGCTGGGTCCATTGTAATTTCACCCGTTTCATTCCTAATTGCGTGGATTTTGGTCTTTCCTTTTTCTGATAAGGTTGGCTAAGGTCTTGTCAATTTTGTTTATTCTTTAGAAGAACCAACTCTTTGTTTCATTCATTTTTGGTATTGTTCTCTTAGTCTCCATTGCATTAATTTCTGCTCTCATCCTTATAACTTCCTCCCTTGTATGAGTCTTGGGTTTGTCCTGTTCTTCTTTTTCTAGAAGCTTGAGGTTCAGCATCAGCTTATTTATATGAACTTGCTCTTTTTTCCTAATATGAGAATTCACTGATATTTCCCTCAAAAGATTGCTTTGTGTCCCATAGATTCCAATATGTTGTACTGACACTGTAATTTGATTGTAGAAACTGTCTGATTTCTCTTTAGCTTCCTCTGTGACCAATTGGTTATTCAGATGTGTGTTCAATTTCCATGTGTTTATGAAATTCTTGCAGTTTCTTTTGCTATTGATTTCCAAACTGTTTGCACTATGATCTGATAATACACACGGGATAACTTCAATTCCTTTGCACTTACTTAAACATGTTCTATGAGTAAGTATGTGGTCTATTTTGGAGAACAGCCAGACAAAAAGAATGTGTATTCTGACTTTGTGTGGTGGAACACTGTAAACATCTATTAAGGTCACTTGTCCAAGAGTTTAACTGAGTTGTAGTATTTCATTGTTCATTTTTGGTCTAATTGATCTATTTGTGACAGTGGGGTATTGAGGTTCCCCACTACAATTTTATTAGTGCTTATTTGATTTTTCATGTCTGTTAGTATTTGTTTTATATAGTTTGGCACACTAGTATTTAGTGCATACATATTTATAATCAGCATCTTTTCCTCTTGAAGTTTTCCCTTTACAAGGATGTAAGGATTTTCTCTTTACAAGGATGTCTCTCTTAATCAGTGTTGGTTTGAAGTCCACATGATCTGCAAAAAGGATAGCTACTCCTGCTTTATTTTTCCAGGTTCCTGTCACATGAAGTATTCTTTTCCATACTTTTAACTTTTAGTCTATGAGTTACTTTTTGAATTAAGTGTTTTACTTGTGTGCAGCATATTGTTGGATCTTGCTTATTGATCCATTCTGCCAGTCTGTTTCTTTTGATTGGTGAATTGAGACCATTAACACTGATTGTTATAACTAATATGTATTGACTTACCCTCATCATGACTTTCTTTTTGTTGGATTCTCCCCTTGTCATTCCTGATGGTTCATTCTGCTGGGATTCCTGGCATTGTGATCCTCATTAGCTTTTCCTAGAATATTGTTTAAAATTTTTTGGAGTGCTGGTTTGGTATTCATGAAGTTCCTCAGGTACTCGCTGTCATGAAAGTATCTTATTTCTCCATCAAAGATAGTTTTGCGGGGTATGTTATCTGGGTTGGAGCCCCCCCCTTTGGGCTTGGAACGTATCACTTCAGGCTCTTCTTGCCTTGAGGGTTGTATTGAGAAGTCAGCTGTGATTCTGATGGGCTTTCCTTTGTAGTTTTGTTTCTTTTCTCTAACTGCTTATAGAATTTTGTTCTTTTGTTGGGTTTCTGGAATCTTAACTATTATATGCCTAGGTATCGATTTTTTTTATCATGGCTAGTTAGAGTCCTATATGAGTTACTTATTTGTATGTCAAGTTCTTTTCCCCCCTTGGGAAGTTTTCTGCCATTACTTCTGTGACAGTTTTTTTATGTCATCTGCACTCTCTCCTGTTTCTTCATTGACTCCAAACAGTCTTATGTTATTCTTCTTTGCATCATCTAGCAACTGCTGGATTGATTTCTCATGGCCCCTTACTATTTTTAAGAAATTTTTCTTTTTTCCCCATCACTAATTGCAATTCTATATTCTATATCTGAAATTCTGTCCTCAGATTGGCTCATTATGCTGTATAAACTTTCAATGGAGTTTTTAATCTACTAGAAATCTGTCTCCATCTGTTTTATGGATTCCATTTGTTTCATATGCCGAGATTCCATCATGTTCCTTGGCTCCTCTATTTTTTTTTAATCTGTGTCTAATCTAGATCTATTAATCATGTCTTGGACTGTGGACACAAACTCTGTTATCTCAGAAATTATTTCTGATCTCATTTTTTCCAGATTCTCTTTTGTTGCCAGTTCAGGGAGTCCAGGTGATTGAGTATCAGATTGTTCCATCTCATGGACCTTTGGGATTGCCTTAGGTGATCTGGAAGTTTGGTTTTGAGACTTGTTTATGTGTCTTATTATTTCAGCAGATGCAGCCTGCTGTGCCTTTGTAGAGGTGAATTTTTGCTTGTCCAGTGGTCTTTGATTCTCAGCAAGCAACTGAGCAGCCTTTTCTCTGCTGCTCACCACTGCACCTATTCCTGGTATCAGAATGGTGGCCTACTGGATCCCTGCACTGCCCTGTTGTCTGGGTGGGGATCTGGCTAGGGTCTGTGTGCACACTTGGGATGGTATCTGGGCAGGCCTCTTGTTGGGGCCCACCCCCTTATGTAGCTGTTATTTGGGAAGGCCTTTGGTTGGGGGCTGTGCACCCCATTCACTGCTGTCTGGGTGGGCTTCTGTCTGGGGTCTGCACAATTTACCAATGGTATCAGGGTTGGCCTCTGGCTGTTGCTTGTGTGCCTGTATAGCTCTTTTTCAGGAAAGCCTTTGGCTGGGGCCAATGGGCCCAAGCTGCTGGGGTCAGGTTGGGGACCCTGGCTGGGACCTTGCTGCACCTGTGCCACTCTGGTCCCACTCCATATAAGAAGTCTTATGAAGACTGCTAGTAAGTGTTAATAGGAATTTTATCAGCTTGTTTTTGTTGCAGATTCCAGTTTTTTAAAATATTTAAGTAATTTTTTCACCTTCTCCAAATCCTAATTCTTATAGATTTTATTAGTGTTGAACCAATGCTTTCTCATGTTTCAATCTTTGTAAAGCATTCTTTTCAGATGTATTAAACAAAAGCCTTTCAGCAAAATAAAATAAAAGAAAAGTAATTAGATTAGTGATTGAGGTGATGGAGAGTAATTAATGAATACAAAGCTTCTGTCTGGAATTCTGAAAATTTTTGGGAAATAGTGATAATGGTTACACAGCATTGTGAATATACTTAATGCCACAGAATTGCTCAATTAACAGTGGTTTTATTTATTAATTTATTTGTTATATTTATATATGTTATGACATATTGTTATATGTATTTTACCACCCAAAAATATCACCATGAAGCAGTAGCAAAATAATGAGAGAGAGAGACTACCCATACCTGCATTCCCACATTATAGCAATGTCAGTTTCCCTAGTTGACATTGCACTGTAGTTGTGCAGATGAAACCACTGAAAGAAACTGGGTGAAAGAAATGTGGGACTACTTTGTTTTATCTTTGCAAATTCCTATGAAGCTAAAATTATTTCAAAATAAAAATTGAAGCAAAAAGAGTATATTAAAAGAATAAACCAATGGTAATCAAGAAGTATTTACCTGGAAATACATAGAGGAGTGATGATTGCTAATTAATACTTCTCAACTATAGCTGACATAGGATAAAGCCTGTGATTCTTTTTAGATACTTAAAATAGTCTCACTACTTCCAACAGATTTTCTCATAACATTTATTTCCTTAGCATCACTGAAAATAACCATCTCTACATAAAGCATGCTTAACACTTGAGCATTGTGGATGTTTTAAATAAAATAGAAATAATACAGGATCATTTCAATCGTTCTCGGAGTTTGGGTTACAATATGGTCAGTGGCTAGATGTAGACAGAGAGTGAGATGCTACTTCTGAGAAGCCATCATCTACTTAGGCCTTAGATATATCTTTTAACTTCTGAGCCTTGTTCTTCCTTTTATAACAATAGATGGTTAGATGGATTAAGCCTTTTTTTTTTTTTTTTTTTTTTTTTTTGGTACTGGGGATCGAACTTAGGACCTTGCACTTATGAGGCAGGCAGCGGCATCACTGAGCTAAATTCACAGCCCTTAGCCAATATTTTTAATAGTATTTAGCTTCTTAGTACTGAACACTTTCCTTCAGAAAACATTTTTTCTATGGAAGACCAAAACTTAAAACAGATAGAAATGGAGTTTCTCTAATTGAAACAGAGGTGGATGCCCAAATACTGGTCTACCCTGGTCCTTCTCTCCATCCTTCCTTTTCCCTGTGGCTTTGCATGGAAAAATCCCCCAATATATATTTTTAAAAAAACTCTGCATGCCCAGGCCCCTCTCACATTGCAGACAGTGCCGATGTGAAGCAGCTCTCCAAAGCCCAGAATATTAATATATTATAGGCTCTGGTATAAGATACAATGCGACAAGAAAAAGAACTAAATCTAGTCTCCCTGGGACTACTTGACTAGAGTCCTGGTACAGATTTTGTGTCAGCCTCTAAACCATTCTCAGCATGGAATTAGAGCCCCCACCTCTCTGCCTTGGTTCCTCTGTGATATGAGGAAGTTAGTTTACTTTCCATCATTTAACAGAAATCATGTGACTATGGCCTTGTTATTGGCTGGGTCACTTTAATTAGTGGATGCAGATGTCCAAGTAAGTCCCTATACTCCTTTCCACAGGTCACCTCATTCAGCTTTTGGTAGCACAGCAAAACCAATTCCTACAGCAGGTCTCAGCCTTGGCTGTGTACAGAATCACAAGAGGCAGCTTTCTGGATGGACACTCCCTAAGCCTCACTCAGTCCAGTTAAATCAGAACCCTACACACAACACCCAGGGAACATATCAGGAGTTTCTTCTGTCATTCTAATGAGCTGCCAAGAAGGAAAAGCATTCCTAGCAGAACTGCAGGATATGTTTTCAGCGATTTCATCCAAGGCCAGATGATGTGCAAGGCTCTGTGCTAACTTTTCATTGTCTTAGTGGCCAGTTGTTAACACCTGCCCTTGATCTTTTCAGATAAAATTTGTCTCTTTTTCATGACCCTGCACTTGGATCTTTCAACTGAATATCTGCCCACATACCTATGCAGATTCAAAGCTCTTTCTTGAGAAAAAGGTAGATCTTGTCAAAGAAACTGACATTGTCATCTGAGAGTTGTCTTAATTCCTTTCGTGGAAGCCATGCCATGGGCAAGGATTTTTATTCTGGCAGACAGAAGCAAAGCCTCCCATTGTAAGTGATTAGCGTCTTTTTTCCCACAGGATGTTACATATTCTTTATTTGAATGTAGAAGTGTGTATGTAACTTGTTTACTAACTCTGAGGCACTGTCTTCCTCGTGTTCTGGAGTGTTTGGCTCTCTGTCAGGATTTATTTGGATCACAAGCTAGCAAAAGCCATTTCTGTGGCAGGGCTGCTGGTTCTAGCCTGTCTGAGAGTGTTTAAAAATGAAAGCAGTTTTTGGCGACATTCTATAAATCACTTAGACCTTTTAAGATAATCCACAGCTTTTGGAGCAATCCAAAAATCTTTACTTGCTTATTCCCCTTGTATCTCATTGTTCTAGTGTCATGTAGGGTGAGATTCAGAATGTAACATTAGAGATTGGAGTAAGTTACATAACTTCTTAAGAGGAAAGTTAAATATAGAGAATTTTAGGACTGTCTATGGCAGATATTCTAATGGTAAATACAAGTCATTGTCCATTTGGCCGAAGCGTAGAGTGCACTATGCCAAGAGTGAGCTCCAATATAAATTTTGGGCTTTGGGTGATAATGAGGTGTCAGCGTAGCTTCACGGATTGTAACAAATGGGGCTGTGAAGGGAGGCTGTGCATGTGTGGGGTTGGAGAAATAGGGGACTCTCTGGATTTCTACCCAGTTTTGCTCAGGACCTAAAACTGCTCCTAAATAAATAAATAATGTCTATTTTTTAAAAAAATGAAATGAAGAAGAGTTTGGAACTTTGCTTCCAAAAGAAGTTTAGGTGATTCTTAGTGATACCTTGTCCTCCACACTTTGGCCTCCTAACACATTCTTCTCACTGTTTCTTCCGTAATGGTGGCTTCTATACACCCTTATCTAACCCAGAATTACCTCCTAAGTTAAGTCCCAGGCTCTTCTACCCAGAGAGTTCAAGGATCTCTCTTTGAATGTTCCTTAGCAACCTCAATATCAGCCTGCCCCAAATGGGTATCATTAACTCTCCACCCAACCCTTTTTGTATTCCAACTTCTAAGTAAAAGAGGTATGGCTTCTAAATGGATGAGAACTCTAGTTATTCTTCTACATCTTCCTGCTAAAACAACAACACTCCTCACTTCTCATAAAACACAGCAGATTAAATAATTTGGGGTTTGTGTTTCTTCTAAAAGCCTAATAAAATTATATTGTAATAAAATGGTCTTTTTAAGAAGCATAAGTCTGAATGGACAAAAAAAAAAAAAAAAAAAAAAAAATGGAGAAAGGACAG
>NW_022900942.1:25972490-25997891 GCF_012274545.1 Fukomys damarensis | reverse complement strand
GTGTGAAAGAAAAAAAAAAAAAAAAAAAAAAAAACATGGAGAAAGGACAGCTACATAATTTAGAAGGTAGAAAGCAAAGTAACCAGTTGGGGAAAACCCAAAATGCACACTAACTTTGATAAACACCAGAAGGATTTAAGAAGGAGACACCAGGCACCTTTTAAGGAAACAGTTGAATAAATAACATTTCAGACTTGTAAATTCTCATAAACACAGACTCCTGGCTCATGTTTACTTTGTTGGAAAGCACACGGAGGATGTGCTCCACCAAAAGAAAGCCAGAACCTTAGCTGATGTGGGATTAAATACAGGAGGGAAGCACAGCACATCCTGAGTTGTCAGTTAAGGAATATCCACGTACTGGGCCAGGGATTTAGCTCAGTGGTTTTGCCGCCTGCCTTGCAAATGTAAGGACCCAAGTTCGATACCCAGTACAAAAAAAAAATGCTGAAAGAAATATCCACGGATTTGTAGGGTTAGAAAAGTTAAATAATGTGCCCCCAAGATTGCACAGCTAGTCTAGTGAGTTTTAGAGCTAAGAACCAAACACAAGTATGTCTGAAGCAAAGGACATAATAGAGTGCTTTTGTAATCATGGAATTCTGGGCCAAAGACTCCCTAATGTAGATCTTAATAGTTCCAAGTCATAAGCTTGCAGTGAGAAATATCACTCAACTCATTTACCTGGTGTATGGCACATGGGAACTTAGATACAGTTGTCTTGCTTTTAGTTTAGAAATAAAGATATTAGTATCATTATTGTCTCTGTCAAATTTTCCAAGAAGGGCTAGTATTTTTGTTTTGTTTTGTTTTGTTTTGGTACCGGGATTGAACTCGGGTCCTGCGCTTGCAAGGCACGCCACCGAACCGTTGAACTAAATCCCCGGCCCAGGGCTAGTATTTTAACCTAGTTAAAACTAGGTAAATTCTAGTTAGACCTAGAAAGATAAAAAGCATTTTGATCATTGGTGTCCTAATTAGCTTGGGAAAGTTGCCGCTGACTTAGTGATATGAACAATGGGCATGCACTTGTCACAGTTCTGAGGCTTGTGCAACATAAGGTGAGGCACCATGACGTTGGGAAGTGAAGCTTCACCATGAAAATGCGGGTGGGGGCAATTTTAACAAGAGAAGAGAAGACAACAAAGATGTACATTTCAGGCATTTATCAAAAAATCCAGTCGAAAACAACTACAATTTAGCCACTTGCCAAAGTTTGATTGAAACATTTGGGATTTGGAGGAAATATATTATCTGTTTCTCTAGAATCTGTAAGCCCTATCCCTGAAGTAAATTAGATCATCAGAAAGAAACAAACCTGTACTTTATTATCTCAACTCTCCACAGATTAGCTTTCATAGAATTGAGATTAATAGTATGTCTTTAAGTCTTGGAGGAGAAGAATAAAGCACCAATTTCAAGAGTATTTTTATATCTTTTGAAAAATCATAGTTGTAGATACAATGTACTATGCTACCTACCTTTAAAGGGTCTGAAAAAAATTATCCCTTGACAAATGTGTATATTTGTTTTTATTAAGAAATGACAACTTCAAAACCCGATACCAGGAGTGGATTTAGTGCTCAACAGCAGTGATTTAATTTATAACAAATGCTTAAAGACAGCTCTTAGGTAGGTAGGTAGAGATAGATAGATAGATAGACAGACAGACAGACAGACAAATGATAGACAGACAGCCGGATAGAGATACAGGTAGATGTAGACTGTATTGAACCCAGGGCCTTCACACTACATCGGCAGCCCTTTGTATGTATGTATATTTGTTTTGTTTTGTTTTGTTTTTTAAAACAGGATCTCACTAAGTTGCTAAATTGTCCAGGCCAGGCCTAAACTTTCAGTCCTTCTGCTTCAGTCTCCCAGAGTCCTGGGACTATAGCCATGTAAATATAGTGTTCCTCCTGTTTCATACGCTTAAAATATTATGCTCTATTTCAGAAAAGATGAGTTTTTTCAATTTTTTATTAATACAAGATTTTAGTAAATAATGTTTACATTCCTCCCAAGAGGTAGGTACATATATTTAACATATCGTATTTCTTCTTACTCTCCTTTCTCTCCTCTCCTTCTCCCCTCACTCTAGAGACCCTTTCCATTTGCAAAAGATCTCTCTCCCTGTTTCATATTGCCTATTTTATTTTAATTTTTTCATATAAGAGAAACCACGCCATATTTAGGCTTTATGTGTGATTCACTTCACTTAATATTATGGTCTTAAGGTGTATGTATTTTGCCACAAATTTATATTTCTTTATGGCACAGTAGTACTCTATTGTATATAAATATCACATTTTCTTTTTTATGTATCTGCTCTTGGATACATAGGCTGATTCCAAGATTTAGCTATTATGAATTGGGCTGTGATAAACCTGGGTATGTATGTAACACTGTAGTATGATGTTGTTAACTCTTTTGGGAAGAAGGGGAATAGCTTAGTTAAATGGAATTTTTATTTTTTGTGTTTTGAGGAATCTCCGTACTTCTTTCCATAGTGGTTTTGCTACTTTATGGTTCTACCAACAATGTAGATGTGCCCTCCTCTTCCTGCAGCCTCTCCAACATTTATTATTGTTTTCTTTTCTTTTTAAGTGATACCTGTTTTTTTTTCTAGAGTAAGATGAAATCTCTGTTGTTTTAATTTCTCTGAAGGCCAGTGATGTTTTACACTTTTCATGCAATTATTGGCCATTTGTATTTCTTCTGAGAAGTGTCTTTACAATCCTGTTGCCCAATTTTTTATTTGCCCCTTTTATTTTAGGGTCTAACTTTTAAAATTTCTTTGTAAAATCTAGATATTAGATCTAAGTATTAGATTAGGAGTGGCAAAACTTTTTTCCCATTCTGTAGATTTTCTTTTCCCTATATCGATTATTTCCCCTGCTATACAGAAGCTTTTTAATTTGATGTCGTCCTGTTTGATGAATTTTGGTATTATTTCTTTTGCAATTGGGGCTCTGTTGAGAAAGACATTGCCTGTGTCTGTATCTTCAAGAATTGTACCTGTTTTGTCTTCCAGCAGATTGTTTCTGTTATAATATCTATTCTTTGATTAATTTTGATTAATTATGGTACACAGTGATAGATAAGGAACATTACGGTTTATATCTAGATGTCCCCTTAAAGCTTCCTGCATTCAAAGGCCAGGCTTTTGAAGGTGATAGGATGATGGGGGCTTGCAGCTGACTTGCTCTTAGGAGGTGGGGCCTGGTCAGAAGAGGTAGGTGACGGTGGGCATGGTCTAGGAGAGTTTATCTTCCCCACTTCCTCCCTTCACTTCCTGTCTGCCATTTCAGGAGCAACTAGTTATTCCTCTACATGCCCCTGTGCCATGCCATCCTGTCTTGGAGTCAGCTGACTATGGACTGAGGATGAGCCAAAATAAATCTCTCTTCCTTTAATTTGTGGGTGATGGATATTGTGTCTCAGTGACACAGATAGTAACTAAGACAGGGATATGGATTCAGTCTTCCACATTATTGTAACCAGTTTCCCCAGCACTGTTTATTAAAATGGTTGTCTTTCCTCTGGTGAATGTTTTTGGCCCATTTACCAAAGATTTAATGCTCCTGGAGCTGTTTCTTCACCTCCTATTCAGTTCCATTGACACACATGTCTGTTTAGGGGCCAGTACCATACTGTGTTTAGTCACCATAGCTTTGTCATATAATTTGAAATCCAGGACTGGTATGCCTCCTGCTTTGTTTTTGTTGTCCAGGATTGCTTTCACTACCCTGGGTCTCTTCTGATCCCATATAAATCTTAGGGTAGATTTTCCACTTCTGTGAGGAATATTCTTGGGTTTTCTTTTTTTTTTTTTTTTTTTTTTTTTTTTTTGTACTGGGGATTGAACTCGGGTCCTTGCACTTGCAAGGCAGGCCACTGAACGGCTGAGCTAAATCTCCGGCCCTACTCTTGGTATTTTGATTGTGATTGCATTAAATCTACATTTCAGTTTTGGTAATATGACCATTTTGACGATATTGGTCCTGCTTATCCAGGAGCGGGGGCTTTTTATTTTCTGATGTCTTTTTTTATCTCTTTTTTCAGTGTACTGTAAATTTCACTGTAGAAGACTTTCATTTCCTTGGCTAGGTTAATTCCTAAGTATTCAATTTTTCTTGAGGGTATTGTGAATGGTGTTGTTTTCTTTCTTGATAGGGACAGTATTGGTGTATAAGAATGCTATTGATTTTTTTGTGTGTTAATTTTGTATCCTGCTGCATTAGTGAATTTGGTCATGAGTTCTAATAATCTTTTGGTAGAATTTTTTGGGTCCTCTATGTAAAAGATTATGTCATCTGTGAATAAGTAGTTTGACTTCTTCCTTTGCTATATATGTATCATTTTTGTTTCTCTTGCTTAATTACTGTAGCTAAAATTTCAAGTATTATTATAGGAGTGGGGATAGAGAACATCTCTTTTTCCTGCTTTTAGAAGCAAAGCTTTCAGTTATTACCAATTTACTATGAAGTTGGCATAGTTTTGCCATAAATGACTTTATCAGACTGAGACAAGGTGCTTCTATATTTATTTTCTTCTGGGCTTTTCTTGTTTTTGAATCATGAATGGATATTGGATTTTTGTCAAAGGCTTTTTCTGTATCTTTTGAGATGATCATATGATTTTTGTTTTTGCTTCTGTTTACGTCTGTATTACATTTATTTATTTATTAGTACCAGGGATCAAACTCGGGTCCTTGCACTTGCAAGGCAGGCAGCAGAACCACTGAGCCAAATCCCCGGCCCTGTATTACATTTATTAATTTGTGTATGTTGAACCATCCTTGTGTTCCTATTGGTCATGATGTATGATTGCTTCGCTGATTTGTTTCTTTTTGTTTGCCAGTAACTTGTTGTAGATTTTTGCATTTATGTTTGTTAAAGACACTGGCCTGTAGGTTTTTTTTTTTTATAGTTAGGTCCTTGTCTGGTTTTGGAATCAGGATAGTGCTAACTTCTAGGAATTCATTTAGAAGTGTTCCTTTTTTAAAAATTTCGTTAAACAGTTTGAGGAATAATGATGTTATAGCCTTCCTGAAAGGCCCATAGAATTCAACAATGAGTCCATAATGTCCTGGGCTTTTCTTAGTTGGAAATTTCATTGCCTATAATAATAGGCAATTATTCTGGGCTTTTAATGTTTTCTTGGTTCAGTTTTAGTAATTTGTATCTAGGAATCTGTCCATTTCTTCCATATTTTCCAGTTTGTTGGAGTACAAATTTTTATACTGATTACTAATAATATTTTGGATTTGGGCAGTATGTGTGGTGATTTTATCTTTTTAATTTCAAATTGCATTGATGTGGTCTTTTCTTTATTTTTGTAAGTTTGGCTAAGTATTTGCCTATTTTTATTTTATTCTTTCAAGAATCAACTCTGCTATTCATTAATTCTTTGTATTATTTTAGTTTTAATTTCATAAATTTCTTCTCTGATCTTCATTGTTTTCCTTCCTTATATTAAGTTTGGATGTGGACTGTTCTTATTGTTCTAGGACTGTGAGATGCATCATTAGGTAATTTTTTTATCTCTATCTGTTTTTCTAATGTGAACATTTACAGCAATAAACTTCTCTCTTAAGATAGATTTCAATGTGTCCCGTAGGTTCTGGTATGTTGTACTGGCATTATCATTTGATTCCAGTAATTGTTTAATTTCTTCATTGATTTCTTCTGTGATACACAGAATGTTGAGGAGTGTGTTATGCTATGTCCAAGTATTTGTTAAATTTTTCCAATTTCTTTTGTGATTGATTTTTATTTTTATTGCACTATGATCTGATAGTATGTGTGGCATTATTTTGATTTTTTGTGTTTATTTAAGCAGCCTTTATGGACTAATATATGATTGATTTTGAAGAAAGTTCAATGGACTGCTTAGAAGAATGTATATTCTCTTATAGTAGAGAATATTCTTTAGATATCTATTAAGGCCAGGTGCGGTGGCGCATGCCTGTAATCCCAGCACTCAGGAAGCTGAGGCAGGAGGATCACTATGAGTTTAACACCAGCCTGGGCTACATAGGGAGTTCCAGGTCAGTCTCAACTACATAGTGAGACCCTGTCTCAAAAAACAAAGCAAAACAAAAGTCTACTAAGTCCATTTGTTCAAAGATGTGGTTCAGCTCTGATATTTCTTTGTTAATTTTTTTGTTTAGATAATCTATTTGTGAAAAATGGATATTACAATCTCCCAATATTATTGTGTTGGTGTTTGTTTGATCTTTTATGTCCAGTAGTGTTTGCTTTATGAAGCTGGGTGCATCAATATGTGGTGTATCTACATCTATAATTGTTATCTCTTTATGATTATTTGTTCCCTTAATTAATATGTAGTGACATTCTTTGCCCCCTTGATCATTTTCAGCTTCAAATTGAGAATAAAACTGCTTACTTATAGTGTCTTGTTGCATGGAATATTATTTTCCTTGCTTTGACTTTTAGTCTATGAATTTCTTTTTTGATTAGATGAGTCTCTAATATTCAGCAAACCATTAGGTTTTGTTTTTGTTTTTGTTTTTGAGCCAGTCTGCCAAAATAGGTGTTTTAATTGAGGAGTTAAGCCCCATTTACATTGAGAGTTATTAGTGAAATGTATTGATTTATTCCTATTGTTATGTTATTTTTCTGTTGTTGGCTACCTTATTTTTCTCTCCTTATTTAATGCTTAATGTATCCACTCTATCAGGCTTTTCAGTTTTGTGGCTTCACCGTCTCTCTAGAATATTCCTAAGTATCTTTTGGAGTGCTGACTTGGAGTTTATGAATTTCTCAGGATGTCCTTTTCATGGAATGTCCTTATATCTCTACTGATTTGGAAATATAGTTCTGCTCCATGTATTAGTATTGTTTCAATACTAATTGTTTCAAGTTGTTTTCTTTTAGAGCTTGAATCATTTCACTGCAAATTCTCCTGGCCTTTAAAATTTGTGTTGAAAATCTGCTATAATTCTAATGAATTTACCTTTATAAGTTTTTTTTTTTTCAGTTCTCTAGCAGCTTTAAAGATCCTCTCCTTGTACTGGACTTCTACAATTTTGACTATGTGTCTTGGCAACATTTTTTTTTGTTGTAATTACTTGGCATTCTGTAAGTCTCTCTTACCTGTATTTTGAGTTCTTTCCCCATATTTGGAAAGTTTTCTTCTACGACTTCTGTAAGTAGTTTTTTTATTCCTTACATGCTGTGTTCCAATTTCTTTCTAATTCCAGTTAGCCTTAAATTAGTCTTGTTGGCATCATCTAGTAGCTATCGAATAAATTTTTCTTGCTCCCTTATTGTTTTTGAGGTATCCCTGAGTATATCATCTTGTTTTTCCTTTTTTTTTTTCCTTTTTTTTTTTGTCCTTGAGACCTGAGACTCTCTCCTCATGTTGGTCACTTCCAACAAAGGTGGCGAAATAAGGAATGACTGGGGAATAAGTAAAATGTAGATAAGTGAAAAGACTAGATTAGGAAAGAAAAAAGGCTAAAAAGAGAAAGAAGAAAGACCAAGAGCAGAAGGAAAAACAATTTTTAAAATGAGATGTTAATGAAAATAATTATAATGTAGACAAATTGAAAAAAAGAAAAGAAAAAGAGAGAGCACCCAGAACAGACATACAAGCACGAAAATACACACACAGAAAGAACTCCATGTGGGTGTTCTACCATGGAGCCGTGTCCACACAGTTCCCTTCGGGCTGTAGTCATGGTCAGCTTGCAGCCATCCAGGTTAGATTTCCCATGCTTCCTGGGAGCAATGAGGGCTATCAGTCTTTCTGGACCCATCTTCCCACTGCAAGCTGTGTTTTGGGTGTGGTTAACTATAGATCTTTGTCACTGTCCCAAGGTCTAACCACCTCAGTTACTTTGGGAAGAGGTGGATGTGAAATACTGTAGTTTGTCCAGCACCTGGCTCTCTGTTGACTTCCACCAACAATCTCCTGATTCTGTTGTCCCTGCTGCCAGTTGAATCTCAAGTTCATCTCCATATTCTTTCTCCTGAGGATTTCTGACATTATATGCCAGGGGATATCTACCTTAACCAATGTCCCCTGCTCCTTTGTTCTCAAGTCTTCAATGGTCCCTGATTTAAGAGCTCCACTGTCTAACCCATGGAACTTGGTGAGTCTCTGGGCTCAGCAGAGTGTGTCCTTTGCTTATGCAGGACAGTATGTAGTTGGTAGGATTTCCTGGTATCTCAGATCTTTTGAGTGTTGGGAAACAACAGGAAAGCTCTCACTCTGGACTAACACTGTTCAGCCTCTCCTTCCCCCATGTCTCCAGGGATGTGATCCATGGGTCTCTGCCAACAAGCTCCTTGCTTCCCACAGTTTATGGTGTCCAGCCTCTTGCTGCCTGGGAGGTAGGAGGGCTTCCCTTGCTGACACTGTATGGGGGGTGGTGAATAGGATGTCACCAGAACACAGTGTTCCCCGGTGTTCGGGAGGCTTATGGGGGAAGGGAGTACCTGCTTCCATGTTGCTATCTCTCCTTTCTTCCGATTGTAGTTTGTGGTTTCCTTGGGGCCCCAAGTGCAACTTACTCCCAGGCTGGGATTCCTCTTTCAAATAGGGAGGAAAATATAAGGAAGCCTGTCCCAGGAATCTGGCCTCTGCGCCACTATCTTCTTCCCCCATGCTATTGGAACTGTTCCCAAGATGACCTGCTCCCCAGGTAAAGGGTATTTGGGCGGTCCAAACACAAGCAGTGCCACTTCACTTTTTCAAAAACCTAGATATTGTTTTGATTTACAGAATTCATCTTTCAGGTTGATTTTATGTTTCTGTGTATGATTGTCTCCCCCATTTCAGAATACCTGTATTTTTTGATGCTTTTCTCCTGCGAATATCTCCAATGCACCTCCTTCTCTAATTAGCCATGTTGGAGTCAAAACAGATGAGTTTTAAACAAATAAAATTGAATATATTATCAAATTCTGTCATAATATGGGCTGGGGATTTAGCTCAGTGGCACTGCACCTGCCTCGCAAGCACAAGGTCCAGAGTTCAATCCCCAGTACAGCCAAAATAATAATAATAATAATAATAATAATAATAATAATAATAATAATAATAATCTGTCATAATACAAGTGTCAGGGAATAAAAAAAATACCTTACCTGATAGGGAGTACAGGATCTGAAATACCTATGGCATTCCTGTGATGAAGAGATTTAAAACATACAATCATTTATGTATTAAATTTTCACAGAATTTCAGAAATGCATGAGAAACTACTAGTAGAAAGGCTCAGGAAAAGCAAATTTCTCTGTTAGGAGACATTGCCTTTTATTCATGAGAGAAACCTTTTTTAAAATTTTACTATCCTGTTTATACATTTCACCCACATTAATCAGCACTAGCTAGATTATACTTCAATAACAAACAACCCCAACCCCTTAGGGGATTAAAACATGAAAACTTATTCCTTATTTCCACATATCCATCTTGGATGTGGAGGGTTTTCCACTCTACATTGCTATTACTTGAGGACCTAGACTGACAGGTGTTCCACTTTCCAGAACATTACCGGTTGCCAAGTCCAGGAAAGGTAACATGGCAAATCAAGTACTGAATCTCCAAGTCTGCCTGAAAGTGGTATGTATCATTTTCATTCATGTTTCATTGGCCAAAGCAAAGCACGTGCCTGATGAACATCAAGGCAGCCAGACAGTTAGGAGGTGAATCCGAAATATTGGTGAACTGTCCTAATTACTACTAGAATTTGCCATTTCGCTGCTGGATTTTAAATTCCCTTCTTTTCTACTTCTAAATTTTCTCATCTTTTCCTCCAAGGACACAATCCTGAGTCCTGTGTCATTCTGACATGGCTTTAATTCTCAATTTAAGATTTTGGGAGATGCACAGCCATTTTTTTATATGAGGTCTATGTGTAGGACCTATTGATTCAGAGATCTATGAATAAGAAGTTATATTTTCTGCCCCTTCAACAGTTTAACAGAAATGGGATAACTCCAATGAGGACCCTTCTTCAGAAATGAGGAGATTGAAAAACACATCAGGTCCTGGTCTGTTCCAACAGCTCCTGTCTACGGGAAGGATAATTTCCTTGATTAGATCCATGCTCTGTTCCCTGGGCAAAGCTCTCTGGTCCAATCACTCCTGAAGCCTTCCTCCAATGTCTGAGAGCACTTTTCCATTGTTCAGAGTAGCTACATTTGAAGTGGGGGCTATGGTCTGAATATTTGTGTCCTCCAAAAATTCATGTTTTGAAATCCTAACCATAGGGTGATGGTATGAAGGGGCGAGGCCTTTGGGAGGTAACTGGAACATGAGAATGGAACCCTCAAGATTGGGACTGCTGCCCTTAGGGAGAAGAGGTTCCACAGAGCCAGCAAGCCTCTTCCACTATGTGAGAACGCAGCTAGACGACACAATGTATGGGAAGCAGGTCTTTACCACACGATGAATCTGTTGGTGCCTGATCCTGGAATTTTCAGCCTCTAAAACTATAAGTAATACATTTCTATTGTTTATAAGCTATCCATCTTATTTCATTATAGCAGCCTAAAAGGACTGCAACAGAAAGCAAAGCATAGCCTTCTGGGACATGGGCAGCTTTCTCAATCCACTTCCTGCTCTTGTTTTTTGTTTTTTTTTGGTACCGGGGATCGAACTCCAGTCCTTTGCTTGCGAAGCAGGCGCTGAAACCACTGAGCTAAATCCCCAGCCCCCACTTCCTGCTCTTGTTTTTTGTTTTTTTTTGGTACCGGGGATCGAACTCCAGTCCTTTGCTTGCGAAGCAGGCGCTGAAACCACTGAGCTAAATCCCCAGCCCCCACTTCCTGCTCTTGGATAATTGGAGTCCCAAAGCAATTTAAATTTTCAACCACCATTCTTTTGTCCAGAATGACTGGTACTTTTTCCAGTACAACTCAGTCAAAAACAATGCTTCATGCCTATTTTATTCTAGTCAGCTTCCTGTGCCAACAGCCACAGTTCCTTTTGAAACACAGTTCACATATTTACATTGCTGTTCTTTCTTGTTCCTATGCCTCTCTTTATTGTTTTATTTTCAATTCCCTGAAGCTATCAAGGCTATAATGAGAGAATCACACACTTAGTCTCTTTTCCCTGAGCCACTCTGAATAAGTGAAAGTATTTGGGGGGGCACTGCAAATTGAACTGTTACAAAGAGATGTAGTGATTCATTCGTTTCATTGAATCATTCTCCTGTTTTTAACAGCAGGTACAATGACTGCAGCCTTAATATATCCCCTGCATGATGAATTTTCATCGACCCCTTTTGCCACTCTTTAGGATTTAGGTTTTTTTTTCAGGATTGTAACTTCCTGAGCTCTGTTTTCTGACATTCCTTCTTGAAAATCAGCCAGTTCCTTTCTTAAGCTCACCCCTGTTTTGGAACATCTTGCCAAAAACAGTCATCAATAAACCGCACATGCTACTAACGGTAATCTCTTCCCCCAACCTTTTTCCCTAGAGGCACAAGCTCATCAGGAGTATAATCTACATCCTAAAGTCCTGCAGGCACTGTTTCTTGCCACCCCTTATTTGGACACCAACCTGGCCCTCACGCCAGCATAGTAGCCCACTTCTGTATACCAATTTTGTGTCATTCAGCATATAAAAGGTTTTGCTGTAGGAAGATACCATACCAACATCTCAGGAGCCTAGAAGAAATTCTTATTTTTCTTTCTCGCCATATGCCCAGTTTGGATCAGTGGAGGGCATTTCTCTCAATTAACTTCATGCAAAGAGCCAAGGAGATAGAATCTCAATCTACCAGAACATCACCAGTTGCCAGGGAAGACAGAAGAGAACATGAAAAATCACTCATCTGCCTGAAAAGATAGATACACATTATTTCTGCTCATATTTCATTGGCTGAAACAAGTTCTCTGGCCAGCCCTAATTTCAAGTGGGGTAGGTCGGAAAGGAAAATCTCCCTATGTCACCAGAAGGAGGCAAAGCAAAAATATAGCTAAACAGTACTAATAACTCTTACCACTACCATTTAATAAAATGATAACTGAGTCCAACACACACTCTATAATCTCTGGGGCTTACAGAGTCTGCAGGTTCTTACAGTCTCCCTATTCCTACAAAAAGTTAAAGAGACTGAAATTTAATTCCCAGGGTGCCAATTTCAAGTGGGTATCATTTACACTGTTGACATATTGAAGAGAAAACAGATAAAATGGAAAAAACAGGGGCCAGGGGTTCAGCTCAGTGGTGCTACCTCACAAGCAAAAGGTCCCAAATTCAATCCCTGGTATCAAAAAAAAGGAAAAAAATATCCATAAATAGATACTGGAATGGGGCAACCATTCTATTGGCAACCATTGCCAACTGTCACAAGCTTATATTTGCTTGTGCATGTACATTCTCATACTTTTCAAACCAATTGGATTCTTCTCTAAGCTAAGCAAAGAAGAGTACTTGCGATTTCGACTGCCTAAGACTTTAAGCCAGATCTACCCAGCCCAAGCATACAGAATACAATATGATCCAAGTCTAATTTTCCATTGGTTGTCTGGTTACTCAATAAATACTTGATTGACTGAGTAATCCCATGGCCCAGACAACTATTGCGGCCACAGAAGAGAACAATATGCCAGATGAAAACAGCTTCCATTCCAAACCCATTTGGCCACCATCACAGAAGGTCAGTCATCACGCTCCAAATGCTTGTCCAAGGTTGATGCTAGGACGGAGCTGGATACTGTTTATAAATATTGGGAAGATTTTCTAGATAAAATGCTTAAATACACATTTGGAAAGTGAGTGGCTTTGTTCATTTTATTGTCCAAACAGTCTTTAATCCATTCATTTTATATTTCCTTTGATTTTTCCCAACACTCAAGAGAAAAAGTTATTTTTATTTTTCTCAATATGCTTAGCCGCAAATAACTGGTTCATGACCGAGAGACCATGTGAACATATAATTGTGGTATTTTCCTTCCTAATCTTAGTGCTCTGGGGGAAAAGGTGCTGCCTAAAATGTCACCTTCATGTAGGTAGATAGGAGAAATTTTCCCAGTTGTAGCATAGCTGGTCCGACAGGATTATGAGCAAAGGACACTCCCAGGAACCTCGACATCTTCTCTCAGAGTCTTTCCCGTACCCCTATGATGAGACTTTTATTAAAGCAAAGCTCCCATGAGCAGGCAGGGATGTGCCAGGGCAGGGCAGGGGCCTCTCTGGCAGTATAGTGGTTTTACTTGTGGCTGTCAGGTCACATTCACAGGTACGGGGGATTGGGATTTTGACATTTTTCAAGTTTTTAACATGTATTAATTGTTCAAATTAGTGGGATTGAGTGTGGTATTTCCATACATCCGTACATTGTGCATTGATCCTGCCCATGCACTCATCTGTCCTCATCCTGCCTCAACATTTCTTTTTCCTTTTTTTTTTTTAATTAATTTTTTTTTCCAGTACTGGGGATCGAACTCAGGACCTTGTGCTTGCAAAGCAAGCATAGTGCCACTTTTTCCCTTTTTTTTTTTTTCAGTACTAGAGATTCACCCCAAATTCTCAGGCATGCTAGGCAAACACTACCACTAAGGGACATCCCAGCCCTTTTCAGTTTTTATTTTAAGACAGAGTCTTGCTAAGTTGCCCAGTTCATGGCTGCCTTCTAACTTTAGATCCTCCTGCCTCAACTTCCAAGTAGCAGATTATAGGTACACATCACTATGTCTGGCTTTCAGTATATCTTTTTGAGGGGCATGGTTTTCTAGAACAGCTGGGCTTAGAGGATGAATGCACGTCTTTAGGCAAAATGAAGCATCTACACAAGTTCTGATCTCTTTATATAAAGAACAACTGGGCCGGGGATTTAGCTCAGCGTTTCGGTGGCCTGCCTTGCAAGCACCAGGACCCGAGTTCAATCCCCGGTACCAAAAAAAAAGAAAGAAAGAAATATATAAAGAACAACCGCTGCTAAGCTTTGAATGTTGAGAAGAAAAAACAGCAGCTCACAACATAGCCAGCTTATGTTGTTCATCTGTTTCAATGAGTTGGTTCTAAGGCATGAGCTGGTCGTTAGTAGCAGCCCCTAGTAGTAGCTCCAGCAATCCAACTGGCAGCCAGCGGAGATGTTATCTAAGGCCTCAGTGTCACCACTGTAGGGAAAGTAAGGAACCTTCTGATCTATCCTACCTGTGCAGAGGGCCACATCTACCACATCCTGGAGAGATGAGACAAAACATCATTTAAAGATCTTCCCCTCTCTACACATAAATGGATGACAAAAACAAGCTGCCACAAGCACAAAGGAATTTAGTGCATAGAGCCGTATATAATAAAAATGGCCTTCGTAATCATCTGAGGAAAGGTACACACATTATGGAACGGATGATGTGGGTACAAATCAGCAAAGAAAGAAAAACAAAACAAGAGCACCGCAAAATCTAGATTGATCAGATGTTTAAATTAAATTTAAAAGCCTAAACATAAAAGTATTGTTTAAAAGGTATTAGTTTGTTCTTATAGACTCAGAAAAAGGAATGCTTTTCTATATATAACACAAAGCCCAAATAACAAGGAAACTTTGCATGGCAAAACCATGACAAGGAAAGTCAGAAGACAAATGTCCCACTGGAAGAAAATCCTTTGCAACTTGCATCTCAAAAACAAAGGCCTAACTAACCCAATAAATAAAGAGCTCCTACAAATCCATCTTTAAAAGACCAGAAATTGCCATAGAAAAATGGATAAGGCAAGAAAATCAGAAGAGCGGTTATTATCTCATCCACCATGAGAGACTGGGAATATAATTAATGGCCTTCAGATAGTTTCAATATTTCTAAAGTGTGATAAATAGGAAACTATATTAACTTCTTTCTTGGCTGAGCAAACTTAATGAAGTCGTTAACTATGCGACACAACCTCTACTTGATGATGACATGTTAATTTCACCCTTATACTTGTTGATAAATCAGCTTCTTGGGAGATGAATGTACATACTAGCTTTGGCTGTCTCGCAGACTGAAGTGTGTCTTCATTTTCTTGTATTAGGCCTGCCCCCTGTTCTTCCTACCTACAAGCCCAAATCCTCAGATATCTTCATTCTCTCAACGACCATGAGAAACATCAACAGGAGTCTCACCAGGCTGCACCTCGTAGTCTACCCAGAACCAGGGTGGTCTTTCTCCATGGCTCTGTAGTGGTGTCAAGGCCTTTAATTTGAATGCTGTCCTTACTACCACTAGATGTCTCTCTCATCTAAATCAGTGAGCAGCTATTCAACACAACCTACTTAACACTAGGCACTGGGGCCGGGGATTTAGCTCAGTGGTTCTGCTGCCTGTCTTGCAAGGTCCTAAATTTGATCCCGGTACAAAAACTAACTAAATAAATAAATAAACAAATAACACCAGGCACTGAAGGAAGGGCAGGCTAGTTCCAAAGAGCAAAGTACTTATTCATCAGTATTATGCACACGTGCATACTTTGAGGTTAACAGACAGGAAAGGCACTTTCAGAAGTCTTATGGGGAGGGAGAACTCCACACAATGAAAGAATGCTACTTATTGGAATCTGAGATTACCACACCGTTTGTAATGAACTATGTCTGCATAAAATGTGGAAGTAAAACAGGCAAAGATCCTGGGAGAAGAGCATCCAAGGAAGAGGAGACAGCAGATGCAAAGGGCCAGAGGCAGAATGAGCCAATAGTGAGAAGGCTGCAAAGACAGATTTTGCAGGTCTTAATAGAGTATGTAAATATCATTTTGAAAGAAATGAAAAAACATTTGAAGAGTCCACGATTTCTGGCTTTTGATGGAAGAACCCTCCAAATTTACTTGGATGTAATCATAAGGAAGCACCAGAAACACCCAAATGAAAAACTTCCTACTGCCCTGTGTTCTTCCAAACGTCAATATTATAAAAAAACAGAGAGTCTGGAAATCCTTTCAGAGTAAAGGAGATTAAGGGACAACTAAATGAAGTGATCTTGGGCTCACAAGGAAAAACAATGCTGTGGAGGGCCTTAGAGAACAAGGATAATATTGGAATATGGATTATAGGTTAGATAAAATTATGCTGTTACTATTGAATTTCCTGAATTTGATAGTTGATCTGTGGTTGTGTGAGATAACATTTTTTAGAGCACACACAGTAAGTCTTCAGGGAATGGGAGAGGGCTCGAGGTTTCTAAACACTCTTAGGCAGAGAGAACCTGCAAAGTGTAACCCTCACCAGCAGCGTTGCATGTGGATAAACGCCTCAGCAAGGAGGCTCGAAAGCTATGCCATGGTCCGCACAACCCTCGCTTTCCCCACCCCTCTTACATTTCTGTTCACTTCTGCACCTCATCCCCAGAGCAGTGTCCGTGCTTCCTGCATCTCTGAAGACCCCCTCAAAAGTACACAGCTGCCTGCTCTTCAGCGGCTTCAATGGCACTTTTCCACCTGAATAGATGACAGTCACCCTTGGGTGATGGGGTAACAGATAGCTGCGCTCAAATATGGCAACAGTCTCAAAGCTCTACAGAATTAACATCCCTACAACCCTGGCCTGCTTGCAAGAAAATTGTTGCCAACATGTAATCCATGTGCTTACGAAGCTAACTAAAAATGTGACAGGAGATTAAGTTCTGCATAAGCATCGGAAACAAATTAGTTTTTTAGAGTCCACACTTGGTCTTTTTGCTAAACATGGATGTTGGAAGACATGAGAAACACAACAAATGAAAAACGGTTTGGGCCCAAGTAGCCATTCTTTGGCACCCAGAGCCAACAAGCACGTCCAGGCGCCTACTGCAGGCAGGGCTGGTGGCTCAGCACTGCAAACAACAGGAAGGTCGTTTGAGCAGCTGCCTGCCCCACCCACACTGTGAACCTTCCCTCTTAGAGCTTTGCTGAGGTACAGGAAAGCTCAAGAAAGAGACCGAGATTCCATTTTATTTTGCTTTGAAACTTTCAACGTTTCAGGAGCTACGCTGACAAGGAAACAAAAGCTCAGTTAACCAGAGTGGGCCACACAGGCTTTCCAAGAGAAAGGGCAACTGCAGCGGCAGCAACTAGGCACAACATTTGCGTTTCAGGAATTATGTGAAAAATTGGGGCGAACCCACAAAAGGATTATGGTGCCATGAAAGCAGCGCAGAGGGGGCTCTGATGAAGAGAAGTTGGGGAAACTGAGGTCTCATGCCCAAAAAGAATAATTCTTATTTCTGTCTCCTCTGGTACGGAAGACCATTTGCTGAGTTAGAATTATCGCCTGGTTGTTCTCCAATTTCCCTGAGGTATAAACAGCAGAAACTGAGTTGAAATTTTAAAAGAATTTTTAATTAAACATTTGGTTTTATTGACCTTGTGAGATCAGACTCAGAAATGAGCTACCAGGGTTTCTGTGGTTTTTGCACTCCCAGGGAAGGAACTTTAACGTGAAAACAACTCTCCGCTCACGCCCACTTAGCTGGCGCTGCTTTTGACCTGAGCAGAGGGCAGCGGTACAATGGTAACGTGATGAAGGGGCCATGGAAGCCCAGTGCCCATGGAAGCCCAGTGCCCAGTCCTAGGTATCTAGGAGTCTTATTTTAGCCTGCCTTCCATTTTTAATGGAGGCATTCAAGGCCTCCATTAAAATGTAAATGGGTAGTGGTGCATCCCTGTAATCCCAGCACTCTGGAAGGCTGAGTCAGGAAGATTGCAAATTCAAGCCGGCCTGAGCCACTGGGTGACTTAGCAAGACCTTATCTCAAAAGATTACAAAAGATATGGGGATGTATCTCAGTTGGAAGGACCTGGGTTCAAAACCCCAGTAATACAAGAAAGGGGAGGAGAGAGGGAGGGAGGAAGGGAGGAAGGAAGGAAGGGAGTCAAATTAGTAAGTTATTTACAGGAACATCCAGAGCAAATCAATTTTGGGTAGAGAAGGAATTGGGGAAATTCAAATTTTTCTGGAAAGAAAAAAATCCAGGTGGGTTCCCACTATCAGTGCCTTCAGGGATCCAGCACAGGGAGCATTCCTGTTTGGTTTCTCCTGTCATCTGCTTTATGTAGCCCCCTTTCCTTCCCTGTGCATCTCTCTACAGTGATCAGCAGCCACTACTCTAGGTGCTGCAGGCGCTGTCCTAGGTTCAGAACACGCCTTTAACACATGCTCCATTTATTTCCCAAAGGAGAGAACTGTTATTTGTGTGCTGCACAGGATTAAATCAGTTATTTCACCTCCTTTAGTACATCAGGACCCTCAGTACTGGAGCAAAATGACACTGCAAGAAAAGCCCTCAGCCCTGAGACACAGGGAGGCCGTGACAGTGCCATCAACAGTCAGCCTGAGCCCCTGTACTGCAGAAATAGAACCCAGGTGAATCCTGCAGGCAGACACTTACTTGTAACTGTGAGAACAACACACTGTTGAAATCCACCAACACCCCACCTTTCTAAAATGGTATTGGGGATTGAAACCAGAGCCTTCCTGCTGAGCTACACCCCTAGTATTTGTTTTTTACTTTTGAGGCAGGGTCTTGCTAAATTGCCCAGGCTGAGCTTGACCTTATGATCCTCTTGCCTCAGTCTCCCAAGTGCTGGGATCACAGGTGTGTGTTTCCATACCCAGTGAAATCCACTTTGATTCACTCTGTCATTGTTTATTAACTTTTCATAATTCCAGGGAGTCTTATTATTTATCCTGCCAACTAGAGGACGGAATCTGAGGATCTTTCTGTCACTTCCTAAGTACTCGTGCAATTATAGTAATTCGTGAGGCCATATATTGACAGTTGTTGCCTCCTATGCAGCTTTCTCATAAAAACAACAGCAACAGTAGTTCCCTGTGGGTATATATAACTCAGGAAGTTCAATCCACTTAGCCATTTAATTTTGCAGTTTTTTTGTCAAAATAAAGTTTAATGTAATAGTATTGTTATTAAAACATTAAAAATCAAGCTGGGCATGATAGCACATGCCTGTAGTCCTAGCTACTCCGTAGGCTGAGGCAGAAGGATCACTTGAGTTCAGAAAATTGAGGCCAGCCTGGGAAATATAGGGAGACCATGTCTCAGGGAAAAAAAAATCACTCTAGTATGTGGAGGAAATAATAGTTTGAATGTTATATAGCAGAATAAAAAGATTCAATACAATATTTACAAGTTGAAATTTTCCAATTCCTACTCATTCATTCATTCATTCATTGGCTGTGATCCTGGAGGTTGAACCCAGGGCAAACAGGGTAGGCAAGCATTCCACCACTGAGCTACACCCCGACTTCCTCCAACCTCTGATCATTACAATGTGTACACTCCAGAAGTTTTTACCAAGTGCCTACATTTTATAGGCTGAGCACAGAACAAAGCTCTCACACATTCTCACCTGGGCTTGAATAAAACCAGACCCTGGAAAGAAATGGCTGTATTCTAAAGAGTCAGCTAGAAACTCACAGCCTAACTTCCCCTGGGGGTGATATCAGGGACAGTTACATTCCGGTGCTGCCTGAAAACTTGCCATATAAATCTGCCTGCAGTACAATCCTACAGGATCTGCCTCCATCAAAACAATTTAAGGAACACTACGCAGTTCAAGGCAAGAGGAACACAGCTGCCCCAGGACCTTCCAGGCAAAGGCAGACACCAGAGCGCAGAATGGAGCAGACACTGCGGAACACAAGTCATTCTGCTACCTCCAGTGGCCCAGGCAAAGGGTCTTCAAAAGCAAACAGTGCTCAGATGTTTCCAGTTGTGGATCAAAAGGCCTCTGAGTACGTGGGAGGAAAGAAGTGTGAGATCATTCATAAATCCATGTTTATTGCTCTCGGACTGGAAGTCAACAAGTTTCTCACGCAAAGACATGGCACTCGCCTGGAGGCGACTCCAGCAACCACAAACTTTGAGGTTCTGGGCTATGCTGTCTGTGTATACTTAGTGACTCATTCCCCAGTGACTGTCACCCCACATCCTTGAAGGCCTGTATCATTCTCCACTGAATTTTTAAAATGTTATTTTAAACTGACAAGTAATTGTTTTATGTATTTATAGGGCACATGGTGATGTTTTTCGATCTATATATACGCGATAGAATAATTCAAGATAGATTGAATCGAGCTAATTAACATGTCTGTCATCTAACCAATTTATCATTTTTCACCACTGTGTTTTGTTCTTTTTTCTCACTTGCACATGGTCTTCTCTGCATTGACTGCAGGATGGAGAAACCCGTTCACTGTGTCTCCACTGGCATTTCCTGGATGCCCTAGGCACTTGAACATATTTCTATCAGCCACCATGCCCTGCTCCTCCACTGGTCCTGGTGAGTATGGGAACTACCTGGGACATTTCCTCTCTTCTTACTTTCCTGATTCCTCCTTTCTTATCTTCCTTCCTGCCGATTCACTTACCCACCTCTTGGCTAGAATTGGCCTCTCCCACCCTCCCTTGTCCAACCTCGCTTCCACATGTGACTACTCCATACCTCTGCCACTTCCAGACTTGTTAGATCTTGGATTCCCCCATGAGATGATACATTCATTCTGTGAGACTACACATTTATTGAGGGCTGGGAACTTGTCTTACCCACTTTTGATGTCCCAGGACAATAAAGCAGTAGGCACTTGAAAAATATTTGATGAATAAGTGAAATATATCTACTAGTATGGCTGACTTTGCAAAATGGAGAATCAGATCACAGCATCGGTTTCAACTCCCAGTTGCGCCCCTCCCTGCCATGTAGGAAAGGTGCGCATACTTTGATATAGATTTAGTTTCAGTTCTTTGTCTACCTCCGAAAACATGGAGACTTATAGAATGCAATTCTCAGACACAAATTTTCTAAAAGTATTTTCAGTATTGTGCTAGGTTTTTAAATATGATTTTAAAATGGATTTAAAGAAAATTTGGAAGGCTGTAAGAGTGATATAAATGGATTTCTCCATAAAATAGAGCAACACTAAACAGTATTAGATAAGTAACAACCCCTATCAAATTCAAATTCCATACTTAATGTCAATAGATGTTCTAGTCTTCATTTCCTTTACTTTTTCTAGCCAATGTGATCCATACTGAATTTGCATATTACTTGTTATATCAATGTCACATATATGACTATTAATCACATAACATTTTACATTATTTTATTACTCTTTATTCACTTACTCAAAACACAACTTTCCCTGAAATAGACTGCTTTCTTTTATTATAGAAATAATCTTAGATCTAGGAATTCCAAAGGAGTAATAGAAAAAACATTTTAGATATATTTATTATGCAGACAACATTGTCAAGATCAGACTAAATTTTATAGTAAAATGTATTAATGTAATACCTTATAACTATTCTTTCATAAAGCTTTCTAAAGTTTTAGCCCCATATTGAAGTCAAATAAAGATTCCTCCATGTCTTAGTAATCATCAGTTCATGTTGTGCCCTCTTAAAGGTCAGTCAGGAAGAATTTATGGTTTAGAAAAATAATCTTTGCTGTGATACCTGCATGTGAATGGGTAGTGTGGACAGATGCCACAGGTGCAAATGATTAGAGAGAATGAACAATGTAATATTTTCTCTTGTGTCCTAATATCATCTTAAAAATAAATTAGAAAGCAGTTGATATAGTAACAATGAGAAAATCAGACATTTTTCATCTCAAAACACATGTTGGTTCTGGTTTATGCTGAGTTAAAGGATATATCATATATCTGTTTCCTATGTTTGAAGAATGAATGTCAGAAAAATATTTCATTAAATACCATGGACATGTAGTCAAAAGCTTGGTGCAAAGTGAACACCTTCCTGGCCACCTTGTCCCCTCAATTTCTTTCTTCTTGCCAGCAGCTGGCATGTGTAGGAGCTGAGCATTTATTGATTAAAATAATGAGCAAACAAATGAAAACAAAACAAAAAAACACTTCTGCTTGTGTTCTAGTTCTTTTATTTTTTCATTCTAATATTTGCCTTTATTTGGCACTTAGCTAATATGGAATGGAGACATTGACCCAAATAAAACTCTAGTTCATAGTTAATATTTGGCATCCCAGCCAGGGATAGGGTGCAAGCCTGTAATTCCAACTACTTGGGAGGCTGGGGAAGGAGGACCCCAACTTTAAGGCCAGCCTGGGAAGCTTAGGAAGACCCTGTCTCAAAACAAAATAGCAAAAGGGTTGGCAGTGTAGCAAATGGGAGGCTCTAGGTTCAAACCCCAGTACTGAAAATAAAAAGTTAGGCAATACAGTTATTTATTCAATGCCTATTATATGCTCTGTATAAACTCAGTGGGTATCTAGAAAATTTTAGATCAGATGTCCTGCCAACTATTACAGTGACTATTAAGGGATACAAAAATAGAAAACAAAATCTATATCCTCTAGGGCTATATAATCAGAGTATTTACTGTTATGTGCTTATATAATTTTTATTGATTTATAAACATACATGTACATCTTTATAATACACATATGTAATTTCTATTCCTATGTCTTCTTCCTTTATAAAGTGGAGATAATATTGGTACCTTGCTGTCAAATACTCTAGAAAAGCTCCTGATCATGGCTGTTGTTACTGCTGCTCTTGCTCCAAAGCCCTGGGGAAGAGAGCACCTGTGAAATATGTAGGCCATCTCCACAGAGGCAGTTTCAAATATTCACCTTTCCCGCCTGCTTTTCCACAGTCTAATTTGGATCCTTCCTTCTGTGTCCCTCCTGAACTCATCTGGGATTTACTGTTTCCCACTCAGTGCCACCAGTAATCATATCATCCCCCTCATGTGAATCTCTGCACTGATTCTGTGCTCACCAAGGCAAGAAAAACATGTAGTAAGATTATGAGATTAATTGATAATTATAAGAAACAATTGATGTACAAAAGATGTACTTTCTTTCCATTATATTAGTCCCCATTATGTCAGTAATGAAAGTACCTTTCTTCCATGGTCAGCTTCAAGTCTGTTTTCAGAATACAGTTAGACATAGCTGAATAAATGATATTTAATGTACTCTTGTATATGCATAGATTGATGTGTTAGTTAACTTTCCATTGCTGAGACAAAAATACCTAAAAATAACAACTTAAAGGAGGAGAGGTTTATTTGGGATCACAGCTTCAGAAGTTTCAGTCCTTGGTAAGTTGGCTCCGAGGTCGAAACATGATAAAGGGTATGGCAGAGGAAGTCTGCTCACCTTATGGCAGCCAGGAAGCAGAAAGAGTTGGTGAGGAAGGGCCTGGGGACAAGATACTGTCCCCAAGGTTACGTCTCTGAGAGGCGCCTCCTTCAACTAAAGCCCCATCTCCTTACAGCCCATTCAGCTATGAACTCATCAATGGACTAATCCGCTGATGAGGTCAGAGCCCTCATGAGCTGGTCACTTCCCAAAAGCCCACACTTTAGATCCAAACCATAACAACCAGACTTATATAAGCTCACAGCAAAATGAGATTAAAATTCCTTTCTCCCTTCAAACACTAAACTGATTTAATTTTCAGCAATCTTTCTCTAGCATCCTTGCCAATTCCATTTATTTAGTCCCAGTCTCTGTATTTTGGATGTTCTCTGAGTGTGTTAGCATGTACAACATGAAAACCTTCTGACTTGAATCTTGAGGTCTCTGCCTTTACAGAGGTCCTAACTTTTATAAGAGTTTAATATAGCATAGCAGATATTTTGGGCAAGTTTAAAACATTTAATCAGAGAAAATTCTTTGGTTGTTCCAGGCTGACTCATGTTTCCTGGAAGTTCAAGTTCTTTTCTTTTTTCCTCATAAAATGTGTGTGTGTGTGTGTGTGTGTGTATGTGTGTGTGTGTGTTTCTTCTGCCTTTCTATTTACTATTCCATTTAATGCAAATAAAATCTCACATTTTTAAGGGAAGCACTGACTCTTTAAAAGTAGAGTTCATATGAGATAATGTATCAAAATTAATTTGCCAATAATATAAATGTTTCAGAGAAATTTTAGTTTTTAAAAGATGCACTTAACTATTCCAATTTCTAAAACAATACAAGTTCTATAAGCAATGTAAAAATTAGTGCCATGTTATAAACAATTAAAATACGTATGCATGAAAATATGTTCCTAATAACTTCTTGATTTTGTTTTTAGGAACCTAACAATTAGTCTGAACTCTTTTCTTTCTCTGTTTTTGTACATAAAGTTTTTATGGACCTTTGCAGGAGTTTAAGTGTATAATTGAAATGGTCTTTGATTGCAATTGTGCTGTTCAAAATTAAAGTGGAAAAATAAACTTGGATCTGGAACATTAAAAAAATTAAATGATGAAGTGCCGGGAGGAAGCCTGGACCCCGATCCACCGCAGGAAGGAGAGCCACGCCTGCTCCCTACCCAGCAGCCATCACTCAAGAGCCACGAAGGTAGCCTCGCAGGCACCCCTGAACCCCCATAAGGTCCCACACACACACACTCTCAGTCCTCCTGACTGTGCCAGACTTTGGACCCACTCTGCAGAGGCAGAGGTAGTCATCAAGGGTATTTTTCTGAGTTACCAACTTTGAACATCTTTGAAGAAAGGGCATGGGAAAGCTATAATAGAATGTTGTGGAGTGCAACCATTCACACGGTTGGGGAACTCAATCTGGGCCCTGCAGGCCGAGGTCAGTCAGTGTCATGGGGTTCAGCCATCAGCTAACTGAGATCAGGGGTCTTGCATCCTCGCTCTGTCTGAGCCATTAAATGGTAAATATACTATATTGAAATTTTGTTCACTGCAGACATGTTCTGGACTGCTTCTTGATTTCAATTATATTCAAATAATTTAAGGGTGATAGACTAGCGACTACCACAGGTGGTCAGTGTCCAAGTTGTGCTTGATCTTAATGTGTCACTGATTGTATCAGTTGGGGTAAAGCATTACTGTTGATTTGATGAGCTGTTTTCTCTGATGTTATGAAGATGAGAATGTCTGTGGGTAATTAGAGACACAGAAGCTAGGGCACAACTATATCAGGAAGATTTGGGTGATAATTCAGAGAGTAAACCAAGGACAGTCCGACAACAAAAATTAAAATGAGAAACACTTAAGCAAGACACAAGGACAGACTTCCAGTTTACCAATGGCAAGCAGTAGGGCAAATGAGGATGAAAAGGCCAATAGTGAACCACCAGGACACCCTGAACTCAAAGCACAGGAAGTAACAAAACAGATCAATCAGGCTCTAGAAAAATTCAAAACAGAAATAATTTCCCAGATAACCATAGAGATAGTGAGCAAAATGGAAGTCATGAGTCAAGACTCTAGAGCAGAAACTGACAAAAAAATAGATGAGCTCAGGACCATGATAGAAGCCATGAAGCCCAGCATAAGAAAGAAATGGAAACAATAAATGCCCAACATAGGAAAGAAATGGAATCCATAAAACAGATTCAAACAGATATCCAGGAGATTAAACACTCTATTGAAAGTGTAAGCAACAGAATAAAAGAATGCGAGGATAGACTCTCAGATATAGAAGATAAGATTGCAGTCAGTG
>NW_022900942.1:25951073-25970626 GCF_012274545.1 Fukomys damarensis | reverse complement strand
TAATGAGATAATTAATAATGTGAAATAGGAAGTAAAGGGCTAAAGGTGTAGGGAAAGTGGGAAGGGTGGGGGAAGGCTAATAAGGGAGAGGAAAAAATATGAGAAACTGAAAAAATGGAAATAAAGTGTTTGTAAATGCGGAGGGGAGGAGGGGGTGAAGGAAGGGCAGGGACAAGGGGAAAAAATGAGAATCAAGACCTATTATGTAAAGGTACAGAATCCCAATGATGAATGTAATTGTATTATATACCTAGATTGTACCAATAAACTCAATAAAAAGAAAAAAAATTAAATTAAATGGTGCAGTAAAATAAGTCCATGTCCTTTGAGTGACACGTTTCAAATATAAGACCTAAAAGAATGTCATGAAACCATAACAATTGGAATCAAAGAAACACAATCATGTGTGAGCTCCCTTCTCTCCCTTGTGCTAGTAGCTCCCAGTTCTCTGCCCTGGAAGAAGGCGGCAGTAGGAGAAATAGGAGGTGGATTTAGAAATCAGGAATCCTCCCACTTGTTCTGTGCATGAGATCAGGAATGCTAATAGGTGACTTCTTTTTTCAAAGAAAAAAAAGTTTCATTAGCGCATATACAAACTAGTGGGTTTCTTTTTGGCATACTTGTACATGCATATAACATGTTTGATAATTCTCCCATTTCTATCACTCTCTCTTTCTTCCCTTCTTCTCCTCCCTTTCCTCTTCTCTAATAATCTCCCTTCTACTTTCATGTAATTCTTTCCTCCCCCAGATACCTCATAGGAGAGAAACATGCAATATTTAACTTTCTGAGTTTGGCTTATTTTACATAACACAATGGTTTCCAGTTCCAACCTTTTTCTTCCAAATGACACGATTTCATGCCTCTGAACAGTATTCCATTTGTGTATACATGCCACATTCTGCATTCATTCACCTGTTGACAGGCACTAGCTGTTTCCATAACTTAGCTATTGTGAATTATGCCACAATAAACATAGGTATAAAGATATCTCTGTAGTATGTTGACTACAGCTCTTTTGGCAATGTACCAAGAAGTGGTATGGTTGGATTTTAATGGTAGTTTTTGAATGGTAGCTCTAATTTTAGGTTTTTTTTTTTAAACAGTGTCTCACTATGTGGTTGAGGCTGTCCTTGAGCTACTATGTAATCCATGATGGTCTCAAACTTGTGCCTATCCTCCCCACTCAGCTTCCTCAGTGCTGGGATTACAGGCATGCACCACCATACCCATCTTATTTTAGTTTTTGAAAGCTCCTCCATACTGATTCTGTGATAGTTGTAGCAATTTATATCCCCACCAATAGGGTAGAAGAATTCCTTTTTTCCTGAATCCTTACCGACATTTTATAGTGTAAAGTATGACAAGGAAATCTTCTCCTCCCCACCTTCTACCATGGATTTTCCAAGCATTAACACGACCAAGGACCACAGTGCAGGTCAAGGCCACAGTAGCTCATCAGAATCCACCAATTGTTATTATACTACACACTTGGGGTACTTTCTTGATAGACAGATCAGATAATATGATGAGATCAGGAACCTTTGTTCTTACCAGGGGAGGACTGGTGATCCAACCCATGACCCTTGCCTTCTGCCATTCTCTAAGTCCCCATATCTGTGGAGCATTTGGTCCTCCTCTGCCAGATGGCTAGCTCCCTTACAGTTTTGGCACTATGATCAGAGGAAGGATCATTTTATCCTTCAGTCAACTAGAAATGTATTGCTAGGACCTACAGAGAATTACCTGGCTTTTATTTTTCAGTTTTGTTCCCTATACATGCTTAATTCAATGCCTTTTAACACACATGTGATGGCTTCAACCTTTTATGAATCAGCAAAATCAGAAAAGGAAGTACCCCAGCTATAACCATTAATATTGATATGTCAATTTGATTGGTAAGCGTGCTTTTAGATGTGTCTGGGTGGGTCATGAAGATATGACCTTAAGGTCTATTTATATATCTTGTCCTTGGATCCTTCTCCTCCAATGTTGATCCCCTGCTTGCTGGAGAACAGCTTGAAACCATGATGAGCAGGCTATAAAATATTATTGAATTGGCTTATGAATTAGCAATTGATTAAATTGTGAGTCTGTCCTAGACCTCCATGACTTGCTGGGTGAGTCTTCGGCTGGCAAGCAGAAACAGAATACCCTATGCCAACAGTCACCCTTGAGGCCTCAGTGGTCAGTGACATTGTGGTGCCTCTGATAGCAAGATACCATGGCAGCTGAGGACTTTGTGGCTTTTATACAGCTATTCTCCCAGAAAAAACATTAGCTAAGAAAATAAAAGGGTTATTTGTTAATCACAAGCTGTCTTTTTCAAGAATGCATCATTCCTCCTTTTACAAGATTAGTTCATGTTAGTGCCTTAGGCCACAGTTCCCTGCATCTGCCTTTATACCCCTGAAATGTTATGTAATCAATAAATAGCAACAAGTCTGGAGCCTCAAGGTGTTAGCCTGATAAGAGCTCTGACCATCCCAGACCCACATGTATGCAGTCAAACCTTTGTCTTGTCTCAATCGTATCCTTGCCGTGCCCTCAGTCACGTGGCTGGATGGTCATGTAGCCCCTGATACCTTCTCTGTTCTCTGGCTGCCATGAATTAAGCAGATTTTCTTGTTATTCCCTTCTGCCATGATGTTCATGACCTGGAGCCAGCCAACCATGGACTGAAACTCATGAAGCCATAAGCCAAATTAAACTCTCCTCCTTTAAATTGTGGGTGTAAGATATTGTGTCCCAAGGACAGGAAAGCTGACTAATACAAAAAATTGGTACCACGAGAAGTAGGGTTATTGCTGTGACTATACATGAATGTGATGTCTTGAAGCTTTTGGAACTGGCTTGCAGGAAGTATTTGAGAAAGTTTGGAGAGGTGGGCTATAGAAGCCTTAGAATGTGTAGTAAACAGGGTTGGGGATTTAGCTCAGTGGTTCCACTGCCTGCCTTGCAAGTGCAAGGACCTGAGTTCGATCCCCAGTACCAAAAAAAAAAAAAAAGAATGTGTTGTAAACAAAGCTTGGTGGGTGACTCTGTTGAGAACTCAAAAGACCAGAATGCTGATAAGGATGCAAATAGTAAAAATTAGGCTCAGAAAGGTTCAGATAGGAATAAGGATTTCATTGGAAATGAATTAGAGGCCTTTGTGCTTCATTCTGGCAAAGAATTTGCCTTCATCTTGCCCATATCCTAAGCCTTTGTGTGAGGCTGAATGTAAAGGTGACAGATTAATTCATTTGGCAATTTAGGAAATTTCAAGGCAACCTAACATTCAGAGTGTAGCATGGGTACTGCTGGCTGCTTTTAGGCAGATTTATAGCAGGAACAGGGAGCAAAAGTAGAGGAAAACAATGTGAAAAACCTAAATTTTGACCCAAATAGAACCATGTATAAATTGGGGCCAAAGAAGGTGTGGTTGTTGAAAAGATTATTGTCATCAAGAAGAAACCAAGTATTTTATACAGAATCAAGAAGAAAGATACCTTGAGGGCATCTTAGAAATCAGCAAACCCCATCAGTCACAGGCAGAAGTGAGTAAAAGTGTAAATCTTAGCTGGCTCAGTGGTGCACACCTATAACTGCAGCATTCTGGGAGCCTCAGGCAGTAGGCTTGCAAGTTTGAGGTCAGCCAGTATAGCTTAGCAACTTGGCAAGACCATGTCTCAAAATTTAAAAAAAATTTTTTTTTTAAATTGTAAAGGCTGGGAAAGTAGCTCAGTGTGAAAGCCTTGGGTTCAATTATTAGTACAAAAAAGTGTAAATCTTTCACTTCAGAAGAGAGACCCTAGGCAGGGTCCTATGGAATTGGTTCCCCTGGATTCATTTCACTGTATTCAGCCATTCAGGCACTCAAAGGCCACTACATCTATGGCCCAAGGCAGATGCTCAATCTGTTTTTCGTTTTGGGGTTTTTTTGTTTTTTGTTTTTTTTTTGGTACCAGGGATCAAACTTGGGTCCTAGTGCTTGCAAGGCAGGCAGCAGAGCCACTAAGCGAAATCCCCTGCCCAAGCTGCTCAGTCTGTAGCAGACTTTGGTGCCATCCACATGATGATAGTTTTATCAGCACGCAGAATGCAAGAGTTGTAGGGTCAGGAAGATTTCCACCCAGCTTTCAAAGGGAAACATGTAAGGCCAGCCAACGAGCCCTGGAGGGGGCACTGTGTGAAGCTGTGAGAGTGAAGCCAAAGGTCCAGTGCAGACCCCAGGAAGTTGAAGTTGGAAGCACTAGAAAGATGAAATGTCTGCCAAGGAACACCGCAGGCTACGAAAGAAGCCAACTCTAAAGAGAGGCCATGTGGAATACAAACAATTAGGCTATGGGGATGGTGCCACTCAAGACCTATGGAACTCACATGTCACCAACATGTGCCTTGTATACCAGACATGGAGCTACAGGACTTCAATTTTGTCCTGTTGGGTTTTAGTCTTTCTTTGGACCTATTCTTTTCTACTCCTTTTTTCTCCCTTTTGAAATAGAAATGTTTACCTTGTATCATTATACCTTGGGATTATGCAACTTCTTTTTTATTTTTACTGAGTTTCAGTGCTAAGAGTTTGTCTTGAGTTTGCCTTGAGTCTCTTCTTAGACGAGACCTTGACTTGAGTATTTTAGCAATGATGGGACCGTTGAGACCTTGGGGAAGAAATTGTTGTGTTTCAGTTGCACATGGAATAGTTGTATCAAATTAGGCAGTATTAACTTATTAGGTTTATTTGGAGATTAAGTATGATTTAAGGAGGTGTATTTGAGTGTCAAGTTGGCAAGGAGTGATTGTAACTCTTAATACAGATGTATCAATTGATTGGATTAAGAAATACCTAGCAGATTAGTAAAGCATACTTTTAAGGGTACCTGGTGGATCATGGAAGCATGAACTTGTTCCCTTGCCCCTTCCTCTCCAACGTTATTCCCTTGCTCTGTGTCCCAGTTACCATGTCCTTCCATCATGATGTTCCTGCCTGGGGGCCAACCAACTATGGACTAAATGCCTGAACCATGAGCCTAATAAACCTCTCCTTCTTGGCAGGGCATGGCGGCGCACACCTGTAATCCCAGCACTTGAGAGGCTGAGGCAGGAGGATTGCTGTGAGTTTGAGACACGATGTTCCTGCCTAGGGGCCAACCAACTATGAACTAAATCCCTGAACCATGAGCCTAATAAACCTCTCCTTCTTGGCGGGGCATGGCGGCGCACGCTTGTAATCCCAACACTTGAGAGGCTGAGGCAGGAGGATTGCTGTGAGTTCGAGACCATCCTGGACTACATAATGATTTCCAGGTCAATCTCAAATACCGCATATTGTTTTAAGAAAACCAAACAAACAAAAAAAACCTCTCCTTTTAGTCGTGGGTGCCAGATATTTTGTCCCAGTGATGAGAAAGCTTATTACGACACCAGCTGAGAAATTCGGAGAGCCAATTCAACTGACTTTCACTAATTTGTAAGCACACAATCCTACCACATATGCTTCTTTCAAACTCTGAAAAGTTCGTTGTGTTTTCAATTACCTTTCACTAGTATCCCTACCAATTTCATTTGTTTAGCTAATATCTACATTGGATACTCCCTGAGGAATATTTACAAGAGCATCAAGGCCCTTCTGAGTGGAATATTGCAGTCTCCATCTTTACAGAGGTCCTTTATACAAAAAAAGTAATTGCTTTCATTTTGTAAAGATAGTTATTCAATCTTTGATGGTCTTGATAGTGACATTAGGGAATTATTCCAACTTTTCTTCCCATAATCTCAAATGTATAGTCTTATTGAATAATGTAATTACCAGCCTTCTTGCTAAACTTTCCTCCTCCGATTCTTAAAAACTCCTTTCTACCTAATTCTGTGGAGTTTTTTTCTGGTCATAATTACAGGTGCTTCACCAGACAATGTAGTGTCACTACTTGAAAGACTCTATTTCAATGAGCTTGAAGGAAAAAAGTATATCCCCCAAAAAGTTTTTGTTGTTAATAATCACTGTAGAGGTCAAACAAATATAGGTCTTGCAGAGAAATATCTGCTGTTCCCTATACATCAACTTGCAAAGTCAACTCAAAATACATTGGGAATTCCATACAGTGTTTCTTTGATATCTGATGATGAAGTGACAGGGAAGCCATATGGAAACAAGTTTCCAACTGGGTCTACTGTAGAAGGGCCACAGCCCATCTGGGATGACCCATTTCAGTCTTGTTTGTTGTGTCTGGTTTTTTACTCATATTCCTTCTATGACTTCCAAAAGATGCAAAGTAGCTGCAAAGCATAGCACGGTGCTTTTGTGTGTGCAAAAGAGCAAATCTGTTCTAGGGTTTACTGTTATTGAAGATTCAAACTCTAAAGTTCATTTTGTTTTCAATTACCTTTCACTAGTATCCCTACCAATTTCATTTGTTTAGCTAGTATCTACATTGGATACTCCCTGAGTAATATTTACAAGAGCATCAAGGCCCTTCTGAGTGGAATATTGCAGTCTCCATCTTTACAGAGATCCTTTATACAAAAAAAGTAATTGCTTTCATTTTGTAAAGATAGTTATTCAATCTTTGATGGTCTTGATAGTGACATTAGGGAATTATTCCAACTTTTCTTCCCATAAAATCAAATGTATAGTCTTATTGAATAATGTCATTATCAGCCTTCTTGCTAAACTTTCCTCCTCCGATTCTTAAAAACTCCACAGGAACAGCCCTAATATAGACATGGTTCATCAATTTTAGTTTTCAGACTGATGAAAAGTTGCCAGTTAATGAGTGGAAAAAGTATTGGACATGGCCACCATTGCCCACTGTTCCTGTGAACTGGACCTGTCACAACATAGCTAGATCTTTTTTCTCTCTGTAAATGAAGACAACAGTATTCTCCCCATAGAGTTTTTTTGGTCATAATTACAGGTGCTTCACCAGACAATGTAGTGTCACTACTTGAAAGACTCTATTTCAATGAGCTTGAAGGAAAAAAGTATATCCCCCAAAAAGTTTTTGTTGTTAATAATCATTGTAGAGGTCAAAAACATATAGGTCTTGCAGAGAAATATCTGCTGTTCCCTATACATCAACTTGCAAAGTCAACTCAAAATACATTGGGAATTCCATACAGTGTTTCTTTGATATCTGATGAAGAAGTGACAGGGAAGCCATATGGAAACAAGTTTCCAACTGGGTCTACTGTAGAAGGGCCACAGCCCATCTGGGATGACCCATTTCAGTCTTGTTTGTTGTGTCTGGTTTTTTACTCATATTCCTTCTATGACTTCCAAAAGATGCAAAGTAGCTGCAAAGCATAGCATGGTGCTTTTGTGTGTGCAAAAGAGCAAATCTGTTCTAGGGTTTACTGTTATTGAAGTTAATAATAGTTGATCTTGCCTTGGGCTATTCCAGTAACTACAGGAGGTCAGGCTCAGAGTCTCTCAAACTAGATCGTGCTGGCATTTGTTCCTATGAGAGAGACAAGTTGAGTGGAACAGGACAACCAGTTTCTCACAAACCTTAAAGAGAAACAGCTGTTGCACCTTGTGTGCTGAGTCAGCCAAAGAGAAGCCATCTCCTGACCAGGTCAGGTCTCAGTACTGGTGTTTTTATGTCACAATGAAAATTACTCAGATGCCACCAAGGGACATGTAAAGATCATTATGGTCAAAGTCATCTTAATACTTTCTTTTCTTCTGGATTTAATGAGAAAGGATTGTGCTGACCCAGGCTGAGTCCAAATGGCTTTTGTGGATTCAATAAAAAATGTTTAAGAGGGGAAAAAAGGACACTGTGACCACTACTATTCAATGTTAGATGTAGAATGGCTGCTGACAGGACCAAAGAACCACCATGGTAAACACCACTGGTCAGTGGTTTCTTCCCTAGCCATAAAAGCTTCATTTATACAGGAACAGCCCTAATATAGACATGGTTCATCAATTTTAGTTTTCAGACTGATGAAAAGTTGCCAGTTAATGAGTGGAAAAAGTATTGGACATGGCCACCATTGCCCACTGTTCCTGTGAACTGGACCTGTCACAACATAGCTAGATCTTTTTTCTCTCTGTAAATGAAGACAACAGTATTCTCCCCATTTGCTCACCTGGCTGCATGTTGTATATGTTTGATACTTTAACTTATTATTTTATTTAGCAAACAGCTAAACAGTATTTATGTCCCAGTGAAAATCAATCCAATGAAAATGGACTGATTTTTGACATGTGTGAAATGATTATTGCTAGTAGACAAAAGTTATAGAAACCACTTCTGTGAGGTTGATAAAGTCCCTGTTCTGGTCCTTCGTCATGACAGAAAATTTCACTTTGATATTCCCATAGTGGGATCTGCCTACCTTCTAGATGGATTAGTGAAGAGCCCCTGGGTAGTCTGGGTGGACAATCAGATTCAGAAGGTTTTAGACCATGCTCAGTGCTGGCCTAACTTACTTCTTATATCTTTTTCTTGCAAAAACAGTGTTGTACACAAAAGCTTTCCAGCCAGACTTATCTTGATTAGTGCCTATTTCATAAAATGAAGAAACAGGGCCTCAAACATGCTAGACAACCACTCTACCATGGACCTACACCTTGAGCTCTTTTAATTTTTAGGCAGGTCTCATCAGTTTGCCCAAGCTTCTCTTGAACTTGTGATCCATCTGCCTCAGCTTCCCAATTAGCTGGGATTACAAGCATGCACCGCCACAGCCAGCTCTAATATCCACTAGAACAACTGTTCCATGAAGATTAGGTAACTGTAGTTTAAGAACTTATAAAAGAAAAATATGTATCAAAAAAAAAAGAACTTATCACCTCCCACCTGTGGCTTGCTCATTAAGATACTTTAATACTCCCCAAATTTCTCCAGTATAAATGAAATTTATTGCACAAATATATTTCTCATTGCTAATTCTGAAAGCTTTTTAAGTACAGTACCATGGAAAAGTTACAGGGAAAGGGTTCTCCTGTCATTTTGGGGTCACTTTGTGGTAGGAATTAATCAACTTTATAGTCATATAGATAGATGTGTTAGTTTTGTACCTATGCTTAATTAAGCCTCAAACATTTATAGAAACAGAATCAAATGTTTAAACATAAATAAGTTAGTCTTCTTACATTTCCTGCAAATAAGTAGAATACATTTTAGAATATTCTTAGTGATTTTCTTAGAATAACTTCCTAGTATGGAAAATACTACGTTTAGAGACAGATAAGCATAATTTAGAAGCTTCTGACGTGCACACCGATCCCCAGAGATGGGGCCAGTATCCACACCCTGGTCATAAAGGCTTCTACACCCCCTCTGCCAAGCTGGGCTGTTATATATTTTATTACACTGTAATCTTATTATAGTATCAAATTAGTATGATTCATTATACTTATTTTGTCCTTTATAATATATTAAATACTTCACTAATCTAACATGAACAATTCTATAAAAAAGCAATTTTTCAGCACTATTTTGCTTGAAAGTGAGGCCTCTTCTTTCTATAACACTATTGTTTATTTGCATTTATTCTGCTCATTTCTTTACTGTTTTGTTTTGTTTTGATAATTTATAAAACATTTCCCTGTGTGATTGTAGCAGTGCCATTTCTGGTGTCTGCTTAGCTGGGAGTGAGTCTTTTTCCCTGCTAACAGCCCACAGGAGTCCTCAGCTGTGTGTATCCAGATGCAGAGCTGACACCTAGAAGGATGGAGCCACCAGGAGTCTCTGTTGGGCAGGAGAGGAGTGAAGGGCAGCTTCTACATGTGGCTGGAACTGAAGACCATGAGGTCAGGAGTAGTTAGGCCTATGGAGATGGTGAAAGATAGCCTGAGAAAAGAAGGAAGTAGCTGGGTAAACCAAGAAATCAGTGATGGGGGACTCTGTGCGTGGTCCCAGGACAACTCTGAGAGGGGCCTCCTAGTCCTTGAATCATCAGCCCTGGCTTCCACTTCTCTGGAGCCTTTGCAGTCAGTGCCTCTGTGCCGGAGCATGAGTGGCACTGATTTCTCATCTTCTACTTTTTCCTTGTCACACACCAGCTTGTCATTAAGTGCAGCTAAAAAGAAACTGGGTTTTTGCACATGTTCTTTTCAGTTTGGTTTGCCTTGTTGTGGTGTTTTAATCATGAATTTTAAAATTGCTGGCTGAGGATATAGCATAAGGCCCTAGTTTCCCTGTCCAACCCTGGAAAAAAACTAATTTGAATAAAGTCCAATTTAGCTTTTATTTCCTTTATGAATAAGAGCAATTTGGGGCATTGGTTTTACTCTTCAAATAGACATTTATATTTGAATATCTGATAAAACTCACCTGTATTGTATCAGTTTTAGTTTTTATTATTTTCCTAGACTTTCTTTGGTTCTCAATATGGTTTTGATTTTTACATGAAAATTTCAAATCAGTCTGAAGTTTATTTTAGTATAAATGCGTAGTATCTGAGACAGATAAGCCTTTACTTTTTCTCAGTGGTTAAAGAAAAAGAAGTGTAAGTTTGAGAAAAAGTGACAGAAATACTGTCCTATATCTAGAGTAGTTCTCAGCGCTTTACAACTGAGTTTTCACTCCTAGAAACCTTGAATTGATCATACTTCTGAAAATAGTTCTTTGTTCTTGGCTGATTCTGTCTTTATGGATTAACGGACATGAAAAAAAGGAACTGTGTTTGATTTTTTTTCTCAGGGTGAATTCTACAAATATTGGTACCCTGGGAGAAGAGCCTACAGCATTTATACTCCTAATCGGGCTATCTATATAAATGTCTCCCAGTCTCTCTCATGCCTGAAATAAATTCAGTGTAATCAGGTTTTCCCTTCTTTGCTATATTTCTGGCAGATACCACAATGCAGCCTGCTTCTCTAGAGAATAACTAAACCAAGGACTTTGTGTTCCATTTGTATGACGAGATGCATATTTCCCAAACAAAAGACAAATCTTTTGTTTCAGAAGATTGAAGAGATGGTACTTCTAAAACATTCCAGCTGGTTACATGAAGGGCACTGACAAAAGTCAGCTGAAATTATTAGTTGGTTCTAAACCCATAGTGTGTTCATTTGCTTGGAAATTGCATAAACTTTTGCTCATTTGAAACTTTTGCCTCTCACTTTGTCCTGAAAGAGGAAAGCGTGTGCATGGTCATGTTGGCCCAGCAGTTCCGTCTGTCAAAGCGGAGGTGCAGGTTAAGGAACCCAGGGGCCCTGTGCATGCGAAACAAGTGCTGTACCACTGAGCTACCCCTATGGTCCTCAGGTACACTGTTCTCAGGGAAGAAAAGGAAAGGAAAGGGGATGAAAAAGGAATTAAGATACGTTATGTATATGTCCCGATTCTCCACAAGAATATAAACATTATGTGTTATACATATTTACTAATTAAAATAATAATGATCTTTCAAAAACACCGTTCTCACTGACATGTTTTCACCAGTTAGATGTGCAGGATCGTGGGCAGGACCCATGTCCCTCTGCCTTTTAATCTTCCATGGCTCCCATCTGTCTTTCTGTGAAAGTGTTGCTGTGGTTAGAATCTCATTTAGAATTGTTTCACTTTTGTGTGTACACTTCGTCTTTCTACTCCTACCTCTAGATCCATTAACTGACCACAGTATAGGGTGAATATGTAATTTGTGTTTTCCTTTTGCCCTTATTACTAAACGGCACTCTCCATTACCTTAGCTACAGTTGAAATGCAGATACACACAACATTTCAGAGTTTCTATACAGAAAGACAAATGAGATTATTTAAATGGTATTGACCCAATACTGATAGTGGACACACTTGGTTGTTTTATTTGTTTGTTTTCTTGGGTCTTTTTTTTTAATTCCTAAAGTATGGATTCTAGACAAAGAAAATAATGGTTCTTATCCTATTCCTCCTGCTTTCCATGAAAGACTGGCATGATCCTTCTCCTTGCTCTCCCTCCCAATCACAGTCCACTGATCTCTCTCTCCCTCTCTCTCTCTCTCTCTCTCAGAATTGAATACAGAGTCTCCTGTGTTCTACATAAGCACTCTACCACTATCCTTCCTCCCCAGCCTTTTAAAAATTTTATTCTGAGACAGACCCTTGCTATGTTTCCCAGGCAGGCATCACATTTCAGTTTCTCCTGCCTCGGCCTCCTGAGTAGCTGGGATTAGAGGAGTATGCCCCTTCATCTGGTTTACTTCTTGGACATCACAACACCCATCACATAGTCCATTCCCATTTAGTCTGTCCATCTGTGCAGCTTCACTCCCACTGCAAAGTGCTCATGTCTTTCCTTTACCATACCACTCATTCAAATTGTGCCTTCAGAGTCATGCAGTGTTCTTTGTTTTTTGCTTTTTTTTTTTTTTTTTTTTTTTCCGGGAGTTGCGTTTACTTGTGAGGCAGGCACTGGAACCAATGAGCTAAATCCCCAGCCTGAGAGTCACACAATGTTAAAGAGGTGACTGCCTTGAAAGCGCAAGGACCGAGTTCAATCCCTGGTACCCCCCCAAAAAAAATGTTAAAGGGGCGAACTGCTGGCTCATTGTGGAAGCAGATAGGTCCTGCTGCCTCTTTCTTAGGCCTGTGCTCACCCCAGCGTCTCACCTGGCAAAGTCTCAGTATTCACAGATATTATGGTGACAGATGTATTAATACTTTCACATTTCCATTGATAGATGTTTTACTTTGTTGGCTGCAGAGCAGTTATGCCACCTATTTTAAAGAAAAGTCATATTTAATTTTCTCTTTTTGAAATAATTTGTACAATAAGGCCGGGCGTGGTGGTGCACGCCTGTAATCCCAGCACTTGGGAGGCTGAGGCAGGAGGATCACTGTGAGTTCGAGACCAGTCTCGGCTACATAGTGAGTTCCAGGTCAGTCTCAACTACATAGTGAGACCCTGTCTCAAAACAAAAACAAAGACAACAACAAAAAGAAATAATGTGTACAAAACAAGTATGTTAAAGTATTTGAAAAATTTAAAAATGTCAAGGGCTGGGGATTTAGCTGTCATTCTGCTGCCTACCTTGCAAGCACAAGGACCAGAGTTTGATCCTTGATACAAAAAAAAAAAAAGTCTGGAAACCTGTGACTAAGAAAAAGCCAAGAGAATAGGAAATCTTACTACTTGCCAAAGGAACTGAATGGAAGGAAAGGTAGCAAGCTGGGGATGGATCCTTCACTGGTTTAAACCCCTCAACAGTTGTATGACCCTGATCTTATGCCTGTGGGGTTTCTTCTTTTTAATTATCTATAAAAGATTTCTTCAACATTTGGAAAAGAAAAAAATATCTAGATGTTGTTTATGCAGGCCGAACATATCCTTGATTATCTACAAATTCTCATGGTATAGAAGAATCAGGAAAGGAAATGGAGACATAACCATTGAAGGTTCAGAGATACTTGTGACCAAAGGAGGCAGGAAAACATGAAAGAAAGCTAAAGAACAAAACTTGAAGAAGAGACAGTGATGATGACTGCATTTTATGTAATTTCCCCTTGACTCATAAAATTTTGTAAAGTACTGGAATCATACTGTACCTAGAAATAGAGTAAAATTAGAAATTTTAGAAAGTATTTGTTGAATGAATAAAAAAAGTATGTCTTCAATAACTGTCAATGTCTGCCAGATTTACACCTTACAGATTTATACTAGTTGGTCTGGTGCTGCACATAGGAAACAAAGGCTGATAGGTGGGTGAGGCTGTGAAGTCCCAGTGGGGTCTATGGTTGTGCAAGTGCATAGGACCGGCCTCACGAACTTGACAACGCATGCCTTAAGGATGGGTCTCTATAGAACCATGCTAAGTAAAAAACAGATGCCTAAATAGTATAAGAGAATGGATGTGAAAAACAGTGATTAAAGAAAACTGATCTGAGTGTCAGGTACAAGAGCTATTGTAAGGCGTGTTGCAAAGGCAGGTAGACCATGCAGGAATGTGGCACAGTGATCCCACTGTGAGATGGGTAAGAAGGTGTATGGGTAGTAGGAGTGGACCAGTGGGTCCTGAACAGAATTCAGGCTGATAGGATGCCATCCCACCTGGGTCCCTAGAAAAAGCAACATATAGGTGGCAATTCCTCAGTATAAATTAGGCATAGTAAGAGATTAACAATAACTAATAGGCCCAAGGATTTAGCTCAGTGGTCGCCTGCCTTGCAAGTGCAAGGACCTGTGTTTGATCCCCTGCATAAAAAAACAAAACAATAACTAATAATAACACGCAACAATGATAATATAATGTAATAAAACTGTGACTCTCTCTCTTTCCCTCTCTCTCTCCCTCTCTTTCTCTCTTTCTTTCCTCATTGTTATATAGTTTAATAATATTTTGGGGACCATGGTTGACCGCAGGAAAGTGAAACCCCAGAAAGTGAAACTGTGGATAAGAAAACTATTGTAGTCTATTCAAAAGAATGTAACCATGTGATTCAATGATTACCGTGGTCATAGTGCTGATTATGAAATCTCTTATGCAGATCAATCAGATGACCTTGCTGACATATTATAATCACTATTGACAAGAACCAAACTAGGATCTTGTCATAGTACAATTTATTTGTGCCTAGTGGGAAACTATCACTGCCAAATTGCTTTCCTTTTGGAAACCACAAATGGAAAATTTAAATTCACCTCATCTTGAGTGAAAAACAAAACAAGTTCAATAGTGAAACAATTGCTTGGGCTTGATGTTAATCGACTTTGTTATTGTCATCAAGGATCCCAGAATTTTCGAACTGTGTCACGTTGCCAGGAGTAGGGTGGGGCAAATGGTTTCTCAAGGGTCTGAGTTGATACCCACTTTGGCATTTCCTTAAACATCTTTCAGAAGCCGGGCTGGAGGAGCAAGCCTATAAACCAAGCACTCTGAGAGGCTGGGGAAGGAGGGCCACGGGTTCAGGCCAAACCTGGGCCACATAATGAGACTGTCTCAAAAAGTGGAAAGAGGACTGGAGATGTAGCTCAGCACAAAGGCCCTAGGTTCAGTCCCCAGAGCCACACACACACAACACAAAATCTTTCAATGTTTACACCGGCGACCAATGTACCTGCTTTTATTTATGTTTTAACACTAGCCCCACCCCCAATCACACACACACACCACACACACACACATTCTTGCACACATACACACGCATACACACATACATACAGTGACTGATACAAAAAAACACAATTCTGTCCTGTGAAATTTTTCCTCCTGGTTTTGATTAACGGAAAAGGGTTAAGACCAAGTTTTGATAAATGGCAGAAGGCAGAGTATGTAGAAACATGCTATTCTGGCCAAGGAATGGCCTTAATTTGAGAAAGTAAGATAAGAAACAGGAAATAAAAAAAGAAAATAAGAATCTCTCCCAATTGTAAAATGTATTAATAACTAATAACCTTCTGGAGATTGGGGTTTTTTAAGTATCCAGAAACAGGCCCTTGGTGACTTCATAGCAAGTTGAGTATCACTTTTTCTGTGATATGTGACCAAGATCTACACAAACTCAGAACAGAATTTAATGAACTACATTTTTCCAGTGACTACCAATTAAGTGTTTCCCTCCCTCCCTCCCTCCCTTCTTTCCTTCCTTCCTTCTCTCTTCTTCTTAGAGTTAAATCTCCATGGAATATAATTTTGCCAATTACCTTTTTTCATTTATGTATTCATGCACTCAACAAATATTTTATTTTTAAATGCCTACTACATTTTAAATGATGGAAACATGTTTTTTTCTTTCTGCTTTCCTTATAAGATGATTAAGGGGGCCAGGGATTTAGCTCAATGGCACCATACCTGCGTTGTAAGCACAAGGTCCTGAGTTCGGTCCCTGGTACCATAAACAAAAAACAAGACGATTAAGGATTAGATAGAGAAGAGGCCATAGTAGTGTGACTCTCCATCACATGACTACTACAGAAATTAGAGGGATGTTATAATCCAGGTAGCAAAATTCCACTGAGAATCCCCACAGTTCACTTTAATCCTGGTTGCCCTGGATGGTTCTAGTATGATTACCATTCTGTGATAAATTATTAACAGGGCTCCTACTCACTCACCACAAGGACCCCTCTTTGAACAACAAATGATGTAGTTTTAATGTATGATTTCAATTTGGAAAAATTCAGGATTAATGTTTAAGGAAAGCACATATTCCCTATCCTTCATTTTCCCTCAGGTAAGAGAATTTCCATACCCTACCCCCATGGGAAGAGTACAGAGGAAAATTTTCTGGCTTCTCTCTACCCAAAGAGTGGTTGATCTGCTTGCTGAAGTTAGGAGAAGGAACTGAGCATACTCAACTGTGCTTTTTTATTTTTGCCAGATTGGTGGTGGTGGGGTTTCTCCTTTAGACATGGCTGCTAATACATACAATACTTTTTGGTCTGTTTGCCACTACCTCCAACCATGCTTGGCCTTCTTTTTCAGTGCCTGATTGGGTAAATCTTTTTTTTTTCTTTTTACACTGGAGTTTGAATCCAGGGTCTTGTGTATTCTAAGCAAGTGCTCTACCATTGAGCTAAACCTCCAGCCCTTGCCATTTTTTTAGTTTGAGATGAGGGCTTGCTAAGTTGCCCAGCTGGCCTCAAAGTTCCCATTCTCTTGCCTCAACCTCCCAAGTAGCTGTGATTACACACATTGTGCCGCATTGCACAGTTAGGACAAAATCTTAACTCATTTTCTAGGGGCAATAGTGAGCTCATTAAGCCTCAGAGCTGATACCATATTCTTCAATCAGTTTAATCAGTACTGTATTCACACTGTAATCTGTATTTGTTTGTTCATTGTCTTATTTCTAATTTGGTTCCAAGTGTAGATAAAAATACTCATTGAACTCCCACACCTCAATGTCTCAATGTTTTGGATAGGAAATTAGGATTGACATTAAAGATCAATATAAAATATGAAGGTTGATTTTACTGGTCTTTAGGGCCAGAAAAATTAACTAAATTAATTTTTTAGCTTTGGTTGGAGGAAATCAAGTTTGTCTTAAATTACAGAGTCACAGTTTAAGCTAGCATTCCAATTAGGTTAAGACAAGAATTAGTGCATAAAAAAATAAATAAATAAGGCTCTGAATCCAATAATGACTCACTGGAAAGCAGGCAGGGCATCGGTATTCAAATACTTTAGAAGTTATCTTAATTCATTTTGTGCTGCTGCAGTCTGAGATTGGGTAATTGATAAAGAATAGTTTTATTTCTTATGCTTCTGAAAGCTGGGGAGCCCACGATTGAGAGTCTGGCATCTGGCAGGGGCCTTCTTGCTGTATTGTTCATGACAGAGGGCAGAAGACCAAAAAGAGGGCAAAAGTGAGAGAAAAAGGAACCAAATCCATTTTTGAAAAATAAAGAACGCATTCCTAAGATTCTTTTTTAAACTTACTCCCAAGATAATGGGATTAATCTATGCATGAGATCAGAGCTCTCATGGGACCCCCAGCTCTCAACTCTATGATAATGAGGAGTAAGGTTCCAACACATGTTTTTCTGGGGGACAAAATCAGGCCGTAAAAGACATGTGCCACAAAAGTACATTAAGGTTTGCTTTCCACGGTGTAATGCATAATTTGCGTGTGCAGAGAAGATCTGAAACTTTTATCTGTGTCAGGTTATTAGGAATGTGAATTGGTCGAATAAAGGGAACCATCTAGAGTGATATTCTCTAATCAGTATTAGCAGAAATAAAGCTCTTAATTTTCTCTTTGTGTGCCTTGATTGATTTCAAACTCAGAAGCAGAATAAATGAGAATTATTTATTGACTCTTCTCTCTTTCTGTGTGTGTGTGTGTGTGTGTGCATGCGTGCGTGTGCGTGTGTGTGTGTGTTTGTGTCTGTGTGTGTGTTTGGTACTGGGAATTAAACCCAGGTCCTTTACACTGAGCTACATTCTCATTCCATGTTTAACTTTTTATTTTGAGACAGGCTCTTGCTTAGCTGTCCAAGTTGAGTTCAAATTTAAGATCCTCCTATTTCAACCTTACAGATTGCTGAGATTACAAACTTGTCCTTCTCCATTCTTAAAAGCAAGGCAGACATACTGGGGATCTATCATTTGTAGGATAAAAAGTTTACTGTAGGTTGAAAAGTCCCTCCCATCACAGAGTTCCCCATCATATTCTAGTCTTCAGTGCCTTGCTTAATTAGTAGGGTGGCTAAGTATGATGGGAAATTACCTAACATAAAAAGGAAGGCTTTGCTGTCTGCTGTAGGTCCTGGTGGTTGCTGTCAAAATGGGCAAGTTCATGAAGCCTGGGAAAGTGGTGCTGGTCCTAAGAGACTACTCTGGATGCAATGCTGTCATCATGAAGAATACGTACAGTGTTGCCCCAGATCACCCCTATGACCATGCTCTGGTGCTGGACTTGACCACTGTCACTGTAAGCCCCATTGCCATGAGCAAGAAGAACATTGCCAAAAATCAGACATCCAGTCTTTTTGTCAAAGTTCATAACCACATTTTCCTTATGCTCACAAGATACTCTGGAAATCCTCTTGAATAAAACTGTTCTCAACAAGTATATTTTAAGAGACTCTGCTCACATACAACACAAGGCCTGAAGGCAGGTCAAGATTAAGTTCAAAAGGAGGTACAAGGCAAGCAAGAACAAGCGGTTTTTCCAGAAGGTTTTTTTGTTTATTTGTTTCCATTTTTTAAATTTTACAACAGGAAACGAGGTCATATCAACCAAATAAAGGAGAGGCAGAAAGACAAGGCATCTTAAAAAAAAGTTAATTCAAGTACTCAGAGGCACAAAAGTAGGTGTTGTGTTCATGAACAAGAAAGTTATAGGAAAAAAATTTTCCCAATAAGACCAAAGAAAATTCTCTTGGAAATTAAAAATATTATAAAAATGAAAAACTCAATAAAAGAGTTGGAAGAGAGGCTGAAGAAATCTCCCAGAAAAAAAATGTAAAATTGAAGAAGTGAAAAATAGAAGAAAGAAGATGAAAATTTAGATTGATCTGGGAGATTAACATCTTCATAAATAGGAAATCCACAAAGAATAGAAAAAAATATAGAGTAGGAAATTAAAGAAGAAAAAAAAGATGAGCATGATGGTACACACTTGTAGTCCCAACACTCCTCTAGGCTGAGGCAGCAGTATCACAAGTTCAAGCCCAGCCTTGGCAATTTAGCAACTTAGCAAGACCCTGTCTTGATATTTAAAAATAAGAAATAAAAAGCACTTGGAGTGTAGCTCAGTGCAAAGGCTCTGGGTTTAATTCTCAGTACCAGAAAAAGAAAATAAAATTCCCCAGAACTGAAGGACATAAGTTTACAGGGTTGCTAAGTGAATAGGTTAAAAAAATCAATCAATCAATCTCTTCAAGGAAAATCACTGTAGAACTTCAGGACACTAGTACAAAAAACATGATCCTAAAAAGATTCAGAGAAAGGAAAACATTCATACAAGGTTTTCATATAAAAGAGAGTCAAAATTATATAGGTTTCACCCTGGAAGCTAGCAGAAAATGAAGGAATTCCTTTACAATTCTATACCCTGTCAAACCAACTTAAAATTTTTATCCTGTCAAAATGTCAATTATAGGGCCAGAGATTTAGCTCAGTGGTGCCACTGCCTGCCTCACAAGCACAAGGTCCTGAGTTCGATCCCTGGTACAAAAAAAAAAAAAAAAAA
>NW_022900942.1:25949295-25950970 GCF_012274545.1 Fukomys damarensis | reverse complement strand
AAAAAAAAAAAAAAAAAAGGCAAAGAAAATGTCAATTATATCTGATAATAGAATAAAGACAATTTCATACATGAAAGATCTCAAACTATTTCTCCTTCCACTATCATTTATGAGGAATCCATTGGAATAGGAACTCCACCAAAATAAGAGGATTAACCAGGAAATGTTAAATGGGATCCAGGAAATGAGACAAAGTAGGGGAGAATCAAGGGAAATTCCAAAGTGGTGGGAAAGGGGGACCCCTAAGCCATAATTTTACAGCAGAACTTAAGAGCAACCAACCCATTCTGTAGCAGCAGGAGAGAGGGCTCCAGAATAGATGTCTCAAAAGTAAAAAAGAAAGAGAAAAGAAAGTATTGATAAATGTGTTGGAAATTACTCAAAGATTTATTTTGCTGGCAGAGTTTGAGGATAGATTAATGCTATAAAGAACACTAAGCAAATGAAAAAGTAAAGCCTTTATTATCTCCAAGAAAAATAAAAGGCTGTACATAAATCATCTGTGCATGTGAATATTGATTTAACCAAAACCTATGACATATTTACAGTGGTAAGAAGGAGGGTAGAGTAGGAGAAGAAATGCTGAGGAGAGAAAACAGTTTAAGAGCAATAAATCCTCATCCTCTGAATAAAGAAGTCTCAAGATAAGATTTTAAAATATTAACTTTGTCAGTAGTATAAGAATATATAGATATATGTGGCCATACTCTTCAGTGAAATAAACAGGGCACACATATGTAAATACCAAATAGTTTTACTGGTGTGAAAAAATAAAAGTGTAAATAAGGTTCAAATTATATTACTGATAATGTGAACTAGGGAAAAAGGGCTAACGGAGCAGGGAAAGTGCGAAGGGTAATGGTAAGGAAAGAAGGGAAAAGAAAAATATAAGGAAAGAAAAAAATGGAAACAAAGTCTTTGTAAATAAGGGAGGGTGGAGGGGGTGAAGGGAGGGCAGGGGAATGGGAAAAAAAAAATGAGAACCAAGATCTGTCATGTAAAGGCTCAAGATTCCAATGGTAAATGTAACCATACTGTATACCTAAAAAGTGCCAATAAACTTAATGGAAAAAAGAGAATTACAGATATATAAGAAATATGGAAATAAAGACCAGAAAAATAGCTAATGTACTTAGGCCAAAATGCTTTTATCTGACAACTGAAAGTCAAGATTGGGAAGGAGTGGGGCAAGGGAAAGCTGATTCTCATTTTAAGCAATGTAGAACTACTTAACTTTTAAAACTGTCAGGTTGAGGATTTAGCTCAGTGACTCTGTGCCCACCTCACAAGTGCAAGGTCATGAGTTCAATCACCAGTACCAGAAAAAATCAACTGTTCATATGCACATATTTAATGAGATATAAATTAAATTTTTAAAACTTTCTTTAGGGCAAAAAGAAACTATGACTTGTTTTCAAAGATACTGGTTTTCATTCAGTAAGTCAAGTGTTTTCTAAGCCTCTCCTGTTCTAAAATGGAGTGAAATTGCTTTATTGGGAATGAACAAAAAAAGCTGATTTCATTCATTCGTTCATGTCACATGAAAGTACCTCAGTTCATGAACTTAATTCACAAACTGAATCAAATGAGAATCTAATCAAATTTCCCCATAAAGTCAACACTGAACCTAACCTTGAACTTTATTCAATTCTCATCTGATTGGTTTTTTTTTTTT
>NW_022900942.1:25947537-25949180 GCF_012274545.1 Fukomys damarensis | reverse complement strand
ATTATAAGCATGAACCAAGATAACACTGCAGTTTATAAAGAATTTATTATTCTAGCCAACTTGAATGTGTTGATGAGCAAAACTGAAAAAGGCCCTATTTTTGTAAATTTATATTCTGAAGCAGGAAACAGATTATAAACTATTGGCCTAAGATAGATACATTATATAGAATTTTATAAAATTGAGCTGAGTAAAGATGATAAGGAATGCACGTGGGATGAAGGATGACAATTTACAGCAGAGTAGCCAGAACGTACCTCATTGAAAAAGTGATTATTGAGCAAAGGAAGCAAGAAAGTTAATATAACAGAATCTGTTCAGGGACAGAGGAAAGAGGCAGTACAAAGGATAGAGATGGGAGCATGCCAGATGTTCAGGAAACACCAGAAGGTCAAGGTGAAGAAAATGGGTCAGAAAGGAATGAGGAAGGGAGTGGGCATTTGAATTCAGAGTGCCACAAATCCTGAGGATGGATCAGAAGAGGGCTGCAAAGAGAGAAATCAGCTAGGAGTCCATAGAAGTGTAAGATAGTTCATATAAAGTAGTGGAAAAGGATTTCCTGAGAACTGGTTAGATTCTGGGTATATTTTAAAGGCAGAACAGATGAGATTTGCCTTTGGATCAGATGCAGAGTAAGAGGGCAAAAAGAAGGGTCATGGATGACTGGTATGCTTCACTTATAAAATGTCTCCCAAAAGCTCAGGTGTTCAGAGAATGGGCTTTTGGAAGATGATTGGATCAATGGATTTGATGGCATTACTGGGAAGTGATGGAAACAGGTGAAGCCAGTTGGAATAAGTGGATCATAGATAGGGATGTGACCTTGGGGATTTTTATGGTCGCCAGCCCCTTCCTTTCCCCCCTCCTCTGCTTCCTGGCTACCATAAGGCTTCCTGACTCTTGTCCATCATGCTCTTTCACTATGATAGCTAATTGTGGGATCAAATTTAGCAAGAAATGCCCAGTTGATTGGTTTGGCATAGCTCTGGATGTGTCGAATGATGGACTTACTGAAGAAGGAAGACCCACCCTGGGTGTGGCTAGCACCAGCCAATAGGCTTGTAGTCTGGATGGAATAAAAAGAGGATGAAAAAGAAAGTCTCACTTCTGTTTCTTTTGGAGCCCCAGGCTTCACCATCACCTGTGGACATCATTCTCCAGGCTTCCAGTGCAGACTTTTCAACATTCCGATTTAGATCCTTTAGCTTCCCCATGTAGATGCCAGTGGGTCTCTGCAGTGAGCTTCAGGTCTTCCACCTTTGATTTGATGGTTCATTTGTCCAGTGAGCAGACAGCCCTTTTGCATTCTTCCATACCTAACTCAGCAGGTGGCCACTGTAAGCCTAATATATATAGTCTAGTATATATTTACTAGATTTATATAACAGAAAATTGAAGGGTAAATGAAATCTCATAGTAACAGAGAATCATGGGGCCGGGGATTTAGCTCAGCAGTTCGGTGGCCTGCCTTGCAAGCACAAGGACCAGAGTTCAAAAAAAAAAAAAAACAGAGAATCATGACTCTGCTCAACCAATTCCCTGATTTGGGCCAGTTATAGACTCAAAATTCTTTGAGCAGGATTTTGTGGAAGGCCCCTGGTCACCACCAAAAATTTACACTGTAAATCTTTCTCCCCCTCTCT
>NW_022900942.1:25942354-25946067 GCF_012274545.1 Fukomys damarensis | reverse complement strand
AAAAAAAAAAAAAAAAAAAAAAACAGAGAATCATGACTCTGCTCAACCAATTCCCTGATTTGGGCCAGTTATAGACTCAAAATTCTTTGAGCAGGATTTTGTGGAAGGCCCCTGGTCACCACCAAAAATTTACACTGTAAATCTTTCTCCCATTCTTCTCCCCAAAAAGGGGGTAACTGTATATTGAGGGGAAGGGAAATGACCAGATATTTTGGGGTACTACTGGACACTGGCCTCAAACTAACACTGATTCTGGGGGATCTAAAACATCATTATGGCTTCCCATTAACAGCAGATGGCTTGAGCCGGGCATGGTGGCGCATGCCTGTAATCTCAGCACTCAGGAGGCTAAGGCAGGAGGACTCCTGTGAGTTCGAGACCAGCCTGGGCTACATAGTGAGTTGTTCCAGGTCAGTCTCAACTACATAGTGAGACCCTGTCTAAAAAAAAAAAAAAAAAAAAAAGTAGGTGGCTCAAGTGATCAATGGAATTTTAACAAAGGTCCAACTCAGAGTGGATCCAGTAGGTATCCAAATCCATCCTGTATTTATTTCCCAAGTTCCAGAATGCATAATTGGGATAAATATACTTATTACTTTGCAGAATCCTCATCTAGGTTTCCTAAACTGTAGTGAGAGTTATTATGGTTGGAAAAGCTACATGGAGACCATTACTGTTGCCCTTACTTGGGAAATAGAGACCCAAAAAACAGTATCACATCCCTGGAGGAATTGCAGAGATTAGCACCTCTAGCAAAGATTGGAAAGATACAAGTTCATATATTTATTTGCTGTCTGTATTTCTTCATCTGAAAAATGTGTGTATTTCAGCTACTTATTTTTGGATTGGGTCTTTAAATTTGAGGGATGTGAAATTTTTTCAGTTCTTTAGTGTATTCTAGATGTTAGTCCTTTTTCTGAGGAGTAAAAAAATTTGTCTGTTCAGTGGGTTGGCCGTTCACTCAGATGTTCTTAATAATGGAAGTATCTTATTTCTCCATCAATTTTGAAAGTTAGCACTGTAATAGATTGGAGTTTGTTTTACTGTTTGAATACTCCACTCCAAACTCTCCTTACCTAAGGGTTTGTGTTCAGAAGTTTGCTGTAATTCTGATGGGGTGTTTTTTATAGGTGATTTGTTTGTGTTTTTCCTCCAACTTTTAATATTCCACCCTTTGTTGAATTTATGGAATATTGACTATTATATGCCTTCATTTGGTTTTATTTTGATCATGACTATTTGAATTTCTATATGCCTCACTTACCTGTATTTCAAGTTCTATTTCCATGCTTGAAAAGTTTTCTGCTACTCTGTGAACAGATTGTTTATGCCCTTTGTGCTACCTTCTGATTCTACATTTTTTTCTGATTCTACATTGATTCCAATTAATCTTATATTTTTGTGCATTATCTAGCAGCTGTTGGATTGATTTTCATGGTCTCATGCTATTTTTAAGAGGTTTCTCATTTGATAATTTCCCACCACAACCCTGTCATCTAGATCTGATGTTCTGTCTTCACACTGGTTGACTCTGCTACATATACTTTCAGTAGAATTTATAATTTCCTAAATTTCTATTTGAGTCTACTTTATGGAATACAGTTCTTTTCTATGTTGGGCATTCATGGTTTCCAAGTATTTCCTAAGCTACTCTATTTTTTTTTTATCTGTATCTACTCTAGATTCACTAATAATTTCCTTCTTTATAGTCATCATTTCTTTATCTTTTGTTTTTGTCAAGAGACTTACTAATCTGTGGTACTACTTCTGCTGCCACCATTTCATAAAATTCAGCTGAGAAGCTTTTTATTTCTTCCACCTCAATACCCCCTTGATTTGCTCTGGGTGAGTTAGGGCTAATGGGTTGCACATTGTTTCTGTATTTTCTCATTTTCTATTTTTGTTGTTGTTATTGTTTAGTTGTTTTCTGCATCAAGGCTTATAAATTGTTTATAGTAGGTACTTTTACTAGTGTTGGGACTTCTTTAGAAAATGACTATTTTTAGAGATGTTTTCTAGGTGTAGCTGGCTTTTGGCTTTTGAGTCTGTCCCAAGATCCTGCTTCTTTAATTTAGTAGGGATGAAATGTTGCTTCCTGTTTGGCCTAGCACCCAGTTCTTTGGTACTGGACTACAGTACTGTTTATGAGCCCTTCCCAGATGATCTAAGTATTGGTATATAAGGACAATCAATTGATCACAACAGCTATGTTATCTTGGCTAAAGTAGAACAATTAATAATACCATTAGCATCAAGCACAGACTAGAAAATGACAAACTGTGATAACTATTAATTTGCCACCTTTAGCCACAGGTATAAGATTTATAGTGATATAACAAGATCTAAGACAAATCAGAAAATTATATACAGTAAATGTCCATTCAATAGAATGATTTTACCCTAAGGTGAGAAATTTAAAAGGGACTAGAGGAAAATATAATGAAATAAAAGAAGACAAAGAGATTAGAAGCAAGGCAAAGAAAGGACAAAAAAAGATTACCCAAGTCTTGGGGAAATTGTGAGGAAGAAAGAAGAGGAAAAAAGGAAGAAAAAAATAGAAATAAAAACACACAAAACAAAACAAAAAATAAAAACAATGTTCACACTCATAAAAAAAAACAAAAAAATCAAATGAACAAGAAAAAAAGGAAAGAATAAAAAAGAAATTTCTCTGTTATTTCAAGCCTCTGGTTGTCTTCTGGGGTCTACAGTTTTGTGGTAGTGTCCAATCCAGGGCATGACTCTGCTCTTGCTAGTAGACAAAGGGAGCAGTCAGAGCTCAGATCTGTGCTGGATAATCCCCTCAAGCCTGGAGTAGGCCCAGGGCAGGATGCTGATTCTGAGACTTTCAAATCCACAGAAGTCCAGGCTGAACCTGGCCTATGGTCATGGAGTTGGGGCCTGAGCCATTCAGCCTACAACACTCTCAGTGTTTCCTGCCGATGGACCATGCTTCCTTGACCCTGGACATCTTCTGCAGTTGTCCCTTATCACATTACTTTACTTCCCTTTAAGGCAAAACTTGTCAAAACCACTCTGGTGTCCATGTTGTGTCTTCCCACTCATTCTTAGATTCTCTCTAATGTGGCTTTTCCTTTTATTCCTCTATGCGATTTCAATACTGAGAGCCCTGGGATGAAGCCAATCCATGGCTGCTCTAAGTCCTGGGTTCAGCAGGCCCCTCCCTAAGATGGCATCTGACCAAGCACCCTCTCCAGGGGACATAGTAGTTGCTTGCACTGAAGTAACTCATCAGCTGTTACAGCAGACAGTACCCACTGCTCCATTCCACTGGTTTGTTTCTCCCTGGAGGCCTTGGGAATCACCCACCCTCACTGCGTCTCTGTAGATTCAACCTTCCTCTCATGCCATGAGCTGGGAGCCAGGGAAGATTGTCCCTTCCTTTTTCTGCATTGAGGTCTGTCTTTTTACTTTCTCTCTAAGCTCCAATTTTCCCTTCAGATCATTCCTGGGTCCTAAGGATCCGCCTCCATCCTTTCCTTCCTCAAGTTGCTATTTTCCAGCGTCTGGTTTCTGAATCTTGAAGAAGTTGATTTGTTGCTGCTTACTGTTCCACCACCTTTCTGGAAGTTGCCAAGCCTTCCACTTTTGACTAGGTCATCCAGCTGCAGATTGCCCTTTTGAATTCTTTCAAACCTGATTCCATGTGTGGCTACTGTAAGCCTACTTTGTAAAAAATAAATAAATATATA
>NW_022900942.1:25916970-25942179 GCF_012274545.1 Fukomys damarensis | reverse complement strand
TATGATGGTGTCTCCATAGGCCTAGAAGCAAGGAAGCCAAGTGATCATAGACTGAAAGCCAAAATGTCTTTTCTCCATGAAATTGTTATCCTTACGTATTTTGTCACATCAACAGAAAGTCAATTAAGACTATGCCTCCAAAGTTTTTGTGCTGAAAAGTGAGGTTGCACCCCTTGGGGTGGAAAAGACTAGGTGGAGCAGGTTAGGGAGATTTGGATGTACAGAGTTAAGGTTTGAAGGTACAGAGCCCACAAATCTGAGGTAAATGAAGAAAATGGAAGGTGTTGTGGAAGGCAACAAAGGAAGTGGACTGGGGAAGTGGGAAGTGATCAGCTGCCCCAAAGACTTCCAAGCACTCAAAGGAGGGCCTCTGATTCTTTGAGGTAGCAAAAAGGAGATTATTGGTGATCTTCGAGAAATAGTTTTACTGGAGAGATAAAGGGAAAAGCAACATCAGAAAGAATTTAAGAGTGAATAGGAAAAGACAACATGAACACCATATTGTGGTTTTGACAAGTTTTGCCTCAAAGGACAGCAGAGTAATGCTGGTCAGGAAAAGGTCAGAAGGAGGGTGTTCTTCAGCTGTGAAAAATGATAACCCCATAGTTTTCCAATAACAATGTACAGATAATACTTTAGATGATGCAGGAGAAGGAGAAACATGGCTTGAGTAATGATATGAGTGACTGAGAAGGGTGGGATCTGGTGCACAGGGAAGGGATGGGTTTCTGGTAGGAGCACTGATGGCTCCCTGGCACCAAGCAAAGCAGAGCACAGTGCGTGGTTGCAAAGGCTGGGCAAAGACTGGACGGTGGGCAGTGGAGTTCCAAGAAATCATGGAAGGCACTTCTAATTAATTCTTTCTCATCAAAGAAGTAGGAAGCAAGGTCACTGGCTAAGAGTAAAGATACCTGAGGTTATTAGTGTTGAAGGTTTGAAGGGAGAGTGGGTGTAAAAGAAACACCCTGGAGAGGGAGAGGGTGGAGAACAAGGAGAAAACAGCACAACTGGTTGTCAGCATACACGACCCAATTGAAGGTTATGGTCACTGTTTGTCTTAGTCTTCTTGGGATACTATAGCAAAATGCCATAAACTGGGTAGTTTATAAACAATTTAAGTTTATTTCCTACAGTTCTAGATGCTGGGGTATCCAAGATCAAAGTGCCAGCAAATTTGGTGCCTGGTTTTGACCTACTTTCTCACAGAAGGCACTTCTGTGTCCTCATGTAGTAGAAAAATCTAACCAGCTCTCTGGGATCTCTTTAATGAGGGCAGAGCCCACGGGAACTAATCACGTTCCAAAGGCCATTGGCTTGTACCACTGCCTTGAGGGTTAAGATTTCAACACATGAATGGGGGAACATTCAAAGCATTGCACTGCCTTCCCACCCATCAAATACCACTTTGTACATTTTGTGACCTGTTTTAAGTGTTAACAAGGAAACAAGATAAAAAGCTGAGTTATTTGAAGTGGTATCCAAATCCCTGCAATTTTATTACAAGAAACACAATAAAATAGAGACAACTTCATTACCACCCACTTATGTCATTTTATACCCTCAGTCATAGAAAAGGCAGAAGTCTCCCATCAAGAGTCCAAGACAACCCAGCAATAATTCAGTAAAGTGAGTGAGTGTTTTCAGCCTACAGTACTATAGGGGTGGGGGAATATTTTACAATATCAGCTAATTGGAAGGAACGATAAAATTAGAAGATTGCTATTTTTTTAAACCTTCTGTATTGAGCAGGCAAAGGAAAAAGGACAGAAAGAAGTTGGACATGGTTGGTGGACACCAGTAATCCCAGCACTCTGGGAAAATGAGGCAGGAGGCACTCAAGTTGTTTGAGCCCAACTAGGCAACTTAGCAATTTAGCAATTCCAAGTCTCAAATTTTTAAAAATAAAAATAAAAAGGTGCTGGGGGTGTAGCTCAGTATGAAGATCCTGGGTTCAATATCCAGTATACTTTCCCCATCACACACACACACACACACACACACACACACACACACACAAAACACAAAGGAAAACCCTCAGTGGAAAGACTAAATGAAAAACAAATTAGATTAGAGATTCAAAAATACCACTCAGAGCTGGGGATTTAGCACAGTGGTTCCACCACCTGCCTCAAAAGGGTCTGAGTTTGATCTCTAGCACCAAAAACAACAACAGCAAAAATAACTACTTACATATTACTTGCCCCTTACAAAGCAAAACATGTCTTTACCTTGGAGAGATATGGTAGACATTATCTTAAGAAAGTGATCAAATCCAAGTTCAATCCCCGGTACCAAAAATTAAAATAAAAAAAAGTGATCAAATTTAGCCTTGGCTTTATGGACCTCCTGATGTGATACAGTAAGAAGTATGTAATAATACCAATGTGTCATTCTTGGCAAAACTGTTTCTGTTGAATCTAATCATAAGGAAACAATCAGATCATTTCAGAACATGGAACATGGGACAAGACCAACTGGCCTGGATCCTTCCACAACTGACTGGAAGAGACTTAAGAGACTAAAGATACTGATACAAGAAACCTAGATTGGAAAGATCAGAAAATAGAATAGCTTCAGAAAGATATTTTGGGGGGCATTTGGGAAATTTGAATACGGATTATACATTGGATGACATTATGAAACAAATATTCATTTTCCTAGGAGTGATATGATGATTCTATAGGAAACTGTTTTATTCTCAGGAGTTGTTGACTAATATACCTAGACGTAAAATGTTATGACAGCAATTTATTTTCACCTATTTCCATTCAACATAGGAGTGTTGTATGGGTGTGTGAAGAAAGAGCAATAAAGTGAATGTAGCAAAATCCTAACAACTGTGGAATAAATGAAGGATATGTGTGCACTTAACTATTCTGTTGATTTGAAATTTTTCAAATAAAAGTTAGGTGAGGGCTGGGGATTTAGCTCAGTGGTTTCACCACCTGCCTTGCAAGTACAAGGGCTCAAATTCAATCCCTGATACCAAAAAAAAAGTTAGGTGAAAAAACCCAAAATGCTAATGGCGGCAAGCTGAAAGTACCTGGAATGTGTCAGTCTAAACAAGGGACAGGACAGCAAGGTTCATCTGAGTCCCAGATTTTCTCTTTTGGGAAGCAGTGATTGCTACATTGTTTTCCATTCTTAAAATCTTCCTAAATTCTAGCACAACAAAAAGTTCTGCAGGATTTTTTAAAATGTCATGACTGTTTCCATATTCTGGGGAATGTTTTTCCCTAAGTACCAAGACAAAACACAAATATGCCCCCTGTCTCTATGAGAGAGAAGGAGGACTGAGTTTTGATGCCTGAGGGAGGATTCTTGTCCAAGAAGCAAGCGGGAACTGGCATTCTGGTTTCCCATAATACAAGCTCCGACCCTGGCTCACCCCAGAAAGGATCACCCCATTGTGTAACTGGCAGTCAACAGAAGGAAAAACATTCTCCCTCTTAACAGTTCTTCCTTTAGAACTCAAAACTCACTGACACCCATGGCCCATGTAGCTTGAGAGGGTGGAAAATTTAGAGAAGGCTTCAAACTCGTAAAAACCCATTTCAGAATTAGAGGCCTGGAGGACACGTTTTCAGAGGAAGGTCAAAGACAGTGGGTTATCTTGCCAGAAGTGTAAATATATGGCAACAATTCAACAATGGTTCTTCTGATATGCCAAGACTATGGCAACTAGATGCTCTCTGCTCTACGGGACAGGAAAGAGGAAACTGTCATCACGAGGAATTGGTTTCTGTGAAGGTGTTGGGAAGGGGCTGAGCATCACCAGGATGTGTCTGTACAACTAGACTTCCTCTCAAGGTGCTTTAAAACTTGACCACAAAAAATAGAGAGAGGTGGAGGTTTTGAAGGGAGGGCAGGGAAAAGGGAAAAAATAAGAATCAAGACATATTACGTAAAGGTACAAATCTCTAATGATAAATGTCATATTGTATACCTAAAATGTACTGATAAAATTAAATTTTAAAGAAATGACTACAAATAAGGTTAAAAGAATATTTTGAAGCTAGACATGGTGGTGCACACCTGTAACCCCAGCATTTGGGAGGCTGAGGCAGGAGGGTTGCTGTGAGTTTGAGGAAAACCTGGGCTAAATGGTGAACTCAAGGCCAGTATGAATCACATAGTGAAACCCTGTCTCAAAAAACTAAAAGAAGGGCCAGAGATTTAGCTCAGTGGTGCCGCTGCCTGCCTCACAAGTGCAAGGTCCAGAGTTCTATCCATTAAAAAAAAGAAGAAGAAGAATAGAAGAATATTTTGTATTTTGAAACTGGGCGTTGTGGAATATGCCTGTCATCCTAGCATTCTGAGTGGCAGAGGTAGGAGGATTGCAAGTGCAAGCCCAACCTGGCCAATTTAGCAAGACCCTGTCTTTAAAAAATAAATAAATAAATAAAATTAAAAGGGCTGGGATGGGGCCGGGATTTAGCTCAGTGGTTCTGCCGCCTGCCTCACAAGGACAAGGACCCGAATTTGATCCCCAGTACCACACACAAATATAAAAATGAACATTTTAGAAGAGAAAGGCAGGATGGCTAGAGATTGCACCTAGTGCTTTGTGCATACAGCATGAGCTCTATCAGTGAACCATACCCTCAAGCACTAAAGTAACATCTTTTTTTCCTCCTTATTGAGTTTATTGGTACATTTTAGGTACAGTTACATTCATTATTGGGATCTTGTACCTCTACATGACAGGTCTTGGTTCTCATTTTCTCCCCTTGTCCCTGCCCTCCCTTCACCACTTTAAAGTAACATCTTAAAAGTGATTTGAGGGCCGGGGATTTAGCTCAGTGGTCTGCTACCTGCCTTGCAGGCAAACACAAAGACCTGAGTTTGATCCCTGGTACCACAAAAAAAAAAAAAAAAAAAGAAAAAAAAGAGTGATTAGAGCTGTGAGAATTTTAATTGACCCAGAAAATTCTTAGGGTTCATTTAAGTTAACCGATAGAAGTTTCTTTTATCTCTTTCCTTTCCTGATTCCCAACTACCTGCCTTTCTGCCTCCCTCCCTCCTTTCTGCCTTCATTCCTTCCCGTCTTTTCTTCTCCTTCCTTCTTCTCTTAATTCATCTGCCAGACAAATCGGGTACCAAGATCTTCCTCAAGGGACATAAAATATTCCCTCATCCTATGAGTCTCTGGATCACTATGCATGACAGAAACTGTGTTCTAAATCAGTATTAAAACATTTTGAACTCTAGGGCCGGGATTTAGCTCAGCGGTTCCACCACCTGCCTTGCAAGCACAAAGACCCGAATTCGATTCCCACACCAAAACAAACAAACAAAAACCTTTCAAACTCTAAATTACAGGAACTTGATATTACCTACCCAACACACTGATTGGTCTGGGTGAGAGGTTGAAAGTAAAAATTAGTATGATAGTCGCGGGTTTGGCTCAATGGTTCCACTGCCTGCCACAAATGCAAGGGCCCAAGTTCCATCCCCAGTACCAAAGAAAAAAATTAGTATGATAGTTAAAATGAGCTTGGGGAAAAAAGGAAAGTCACATCCTTCTCAGAACTTACAAAGATGAGGTGCCTGCTGAGCTCGCAGAGGATGGTCACCACCTTAGCTCTGAAGTTAACTCTCCTACTTTTTAAATTTTTCTAACATCTCTCAAAACTTACTTGTTCTCTAGATGTCTTGGTGCACACCTGTAATCCCAGCTACTTGAAGACTACAAATGTTGAGACCAGCCTAACCAATTTAGCAAGACCCAATTAAAAACAAAAACTACCATCGTAGTTGTGTGTGCGTGCGTGTGTGTGTGCGTGTGTGTGTGTGTGCGCGTGATAAGGAGGACTAAATTCAGGGCCTTCAACACTGACTTGCATCCCCAGCCCTTTTTTATCTTGATAGAGGGTCTTACTAATTCACACAATTGCCCAGGTTGAGCTCAAACTTGGGATCTTCCTCCCTCAGTTTCCCAGAGGAATTACAAGGGATTACACCACCATCATATCCAGTGCTTTATTTTTTCTTTTTGTTAGCTTTTGCAGTGTTGGGAATGGAACCCAGGACTTTGTGTAAGCTCAGCGCATTCTCCACCACTGAGCTACACACCAGCCCTTGCTTGCTTTTTCTTTTTTTAAAGAACTTTTCTGGTTCTAACATAGTAAATGATGTGTGAGAATCAAATAAATTGTAACCATGCATTGCTGATAAAAAGGCTGAATGCAACTTGATTCCTAGAGGGACTTGTCTTTATATCGACAGATGGAAAGAGACAAAAGTGTGCTCATTACATGAAAGCAGATTTATAACATTCCAAAAGCTCAAAGGTGATTTACGATGGAGACGGGGATTTAGCTCAGTGGTTCCGCCGCCTGCCTCACAATCGCAAGGTCCCGAGTTACAACCCTGGTACAAAAATAAATGATTTTTTTAAAGTTGATTTGTAACGATAATTATTTGGTTTGACTTTTGCTTTGGTCCATCTGTTTTCTTCTTTTTCAACCAAACCCAACTTTTTCATTTATGCCAGGCTATTGCGTATGAGTCCAAGCTTTCCAATGACTATTCACAGATCATCGCCCTTCCAATCCTTGCCAGATTCCATTTTCAACAAAACTAAAACTCACGGGTGAGCTTCGACCCCTCCCTGAACCGGAAACTGAACCCTGGGCCTTTGCACTGTGCTAGGTCCCCAGCTCTTTTTATTTATTATTTATTTATTTATTTTTACTAAATTGCTGGGTGTGGGCTTGAACTTTCAGTCCTCCTCTGCCTCGGCCTCAGCCAGGGCTGGGTTACAAACACGCACCACCACCCCTGGGTTTTCCTTGTAGTTGTGTATCATGAGCCCTGGGAGCTCCGCTGGTCCTGGGAACAAGGTAAAACGATTCTCCGATGCACATACATACTCCGGCATGGGCATTCCCTCTAAGCTTGAGGAACCCACTAAAACAAGGCTAAAGCCAATCAGATAAACTACAGGCTCTAGAGAGCATCGCAGTGACCTCTGAAGAGCACGGAGACGGCGGGACCCTGCGGCCTTTCCTTTCTCTTGGACCCACAGCGCCATCTCTTGGCTTCCCTGATAATAATTATCTTGACGCAGGAATAGGAGGAGATTCCTCAACTGAAATGAATTTATTTTGCAATGCTGTAGCCAGAATTGTGAAAGTGAATCTTCAATTCAGCAAGTCTCCTTAGTTGACATTGGCTTTTGGACCTCGACACAGGTAGGACCCCTCTCAAGCCACTCAATTTAGTTTCTTAATCTCTTTTCTTTTTTTAGTTTCTTAATTTTAGACCACAAGCATCCGCCTTCTTCCACCAATGGCTCACCCCCAGTACCCGGACTGAACTCAGGACCTTCCGCTCGCAAGGCAGGTGCGACGCCACTGAGCTAAATCCCCAGCCCTTCCAATGGCTTTGTTTCCACGTACGTTCCCAAATAAAATGTTCAAAAATGTTGTTCATATATATTCTCTTTAATCCCTACACAAGCCTAACTTTAAGGCCACTTCTGGTTGTTTGTTTGTGTTTTGTTGGTGTGCTACAAATAGCAACAGATAGAAACTGATTCCTGGCAAATAACTGCAAGTGTAGCCAAACAATTCTGTTGAAGATATACATTCTGAAACTTTTCAGAGGCCAAAGGAGCAGGAAGACTGGGGAGGATAGAGTGAGAAGCAGATAAACAGAAAAGGAAAACAGATAATTTGGGGAGGAAAAGCAATTTCCATTTTCCTAAAGCATGCATATATTTGGTTTTGTTGTTTTGTTTTGTTTTGTTTGTGGTACTGAGGATCAAACCCAAAAGCTTGCACTTGTTTGGCAAGTGTGGTACCCCTGAGCTTCACCTCCAGGGCCATCTTTATTGAATATTCCCTAAGGCTGGTACTTAACAATGGAAATAAATGATGCTCTGAAGAGCAAATAAAAAGAATGATGAAGGGATACCAGGCCATAATGTGATTTAATTTCATAAATAGTGATATCAAATAAATAGTAGCTTGCTATTTCAGTGTCTTGGTTTTTTGTTTTTGTTTGTTTGGTTTTTTTTTTTTGGTACTGGGGATTGAACTCGGGTCCTTGTTCTTGCAAGGCAGGCCACCGAACCGCTGAGCTAAATCCCCAGCCCTTCAGTGTCTTGGCTTTGCAGGTTAATTAAACATGTTTCTTGACATAAAGGAGCGCAATTCTAAAAATAGACAACTCTCCCCAGTCAATCACCCTTTGGTTTGACAAAATACCTGAGTTGATCAACTTAAATGGAAAAAAAGGCTTATTTTGGCTCACAGTTTTAAAGGCTTCAGTCCATGGTCGCCTCCCCAGGCTTCCTTTGGCCCTGTGGCAGCACAGCACATGGCAGAGGAGACTGCATACCTCGAGGAGGCAGGGGAGAAAAGCTAGAGAGGCCAGGATCCCAACATCCCCATCAAGGGCATTCCTTCAATTTCCAAGACTCCTTTCTCTAGGCCCTGCCTACTAAATGGTCCACCACCTCCAATAAGGCCATGGGCTGGGGACACAAGTCTTTAACACATGAGCCTTAAGGGGGACATTCCAGATCCAAACTACAGCCCTCAGACACCCACTGTAGTGCTGGAGATGTAGCTCAGTGGTAGAGCACTTGCCTAGGCTATGTGAGGCCCTGGGTTCATCCCCTGTATGGGGAGGAGGACACCCTCAATCTAATTTCCATTTAAATCAAAAGTGAATTGGGCTGGGGATTTAGATCAGTGGTTCCACTGCTTGCCTCACAAGAGCAAGGATCCGAGTTCTATCCCCAGTACCAAAAAAAAAAAAAAAAGAAGCAAATTTGTAGCTGGAAGTGGTGGTGCAAATTTTGTAATCTCACCACATGGGAAACAGAGGTAGGAGGATCATGAGTTCAAGGCCAGCCTGAGCTACATAACAAGACCTTGTCTAGAAATAAATAAATATGTTAATTCATTAATTTTGGGTCTAAAACCAGGGGTAAGTGGGATCTTGCAAATAATGCACAGTTGTAAAAAATTGTCTGAAAGTACAGTCTTCTCCTAGAATAGTTTACTTTATCTTGCTTTCCTCTTAATGAATTCCTTAAAATGGCCTTGCTTTTAAAACAATGAGAAAATCGCTCATTTTTGTTTATTTTTTCTAGTTTTTTCAGCTGTCAAATGTATAGCACACTATGTTAGCCTTACTTATATCAAACCATTGGCCACACTGTGGCCTTGAAGCACTGTGTGGAGAGAGGTCCAGCAATCTGTCACCCAGCCTTCCCTGGGCACTGGCATCAGGGAGGACGTCCAGGTGGTGACACTTGACACATACGTGCTGTCTTGGAATCTTCTACAAAATAGTTGTCTTTGTGGGGCTGACATCTGTTTGTTTCCTTTTCTCTGTATCCTCAGGGAAGTTCAGAAGGCATTCAGTGACTAGGGTCACAAATGATTTGTAAGGGCCTTTTGGGCCCTGAAGATCTAAACATTAAAACCATGACAGGCAGTGGCCCTCAGTCCAAGCACATCTCAGACTAGACGAGTGACTTGTCTCTGAAGTCCCTGGAGGCTCTGGACAACACACAGTTATTTCATTGGGTTTGCTTTTGCTGGCCTTGGATTTAGATTAAAATAGAATTTATACACCTGTAGATATGAGAAAACATTGGTAATCAATAGTCTTCAAATTGGGGGCTAGGGGTGTGACTCCATGGTAGAGCCTCAGCTAGCATTCACAAGACCAAAAATAATAATAATTTTCAAATTTCTCCAAGTGAAAGCTCTTGAGGGTTTTGTTTGTTTGTTTGTTTTGTTTTGTTTTTTGAGACAGGGTCTCACTATGTAGTTGAGACTGACCTGGAACTCACCGTGTAGCCCAGGCTGGTCTCAAAATCATAGCAATCCTCCTGCCTCAGCCTCCTGAATGCTGAGATTACAGGCGTGCACCACCACACCCAGCAGTTTGAGAAATGTTTTATTAGGGAGGGTGACATAGTGTTGTCTAAGGTTATGGATCGGAGGAGGAAGACTGGGTTAAACTCCAAGTAGAAGGGACTACAAATCTTGCTGATTTCACAAGTTTGTCCCAGTCTCGCCTTTGCCTTGAATGCCCATCTTGAGTTCATGGATTCTGGGTGAGTTACACAATCTCCTTGTGCCACAGTGATCCAACGTGTAGGTGAACAGCGTTGCTTTAGTGCGTCATCACACAACCAGCTAAAGCAAAGAGTTCAGTAACATCATAAAATATATATCCTTGGGATGAAGATGTAACTCAGTGGTAGAGCATTTGCTCAGCATGTGTGAAGCTCAGAGTTTGGTCCCCAGCAACACAATACATTGATTAACTACAGTGCAGACCCTTGGGTAGCCAACTTTCAGTCAAAATGCAGAATGTTAGGCCGGGCGTGGTGGCGCATGCCTGTAATCCCAGCACTCGGGAGGCTGAGGCAGGAGGATTGCTGTGAGTTCGAGACCAGCCTGGGCTATACAATGAGTTCCAGGTCAGTCTCAACTACATAGTGAGACAGTGAGACCCTGTCTCAAAAAAAAAGAATAAGTTTAGGGGCCTGAGATTTAGCTCAGTGGCATTGCACCTGCCTCACAAGTGCATGGTTGTGAGTTGGATTGCTGGTGCCAGGCAAAAAAAAAAAAGAATAGGTTTATTTGGGTTTTTTTTTCCACTTTAATTGAGTTTATTGGTACATTTTAGAGATACAGTACAATTACATTCATTGTTGGGATCTTGTACCTCTACATGACAGGTCTTGGTTCTCATTTTTTCCCCTTGTCCCTGCCCTCCCTTAAAAATAGGTTTATTTGATTCAAAACATTTAGAAAACAAAATATCTAGAGACAGGCACTGTGAAAATTTTAAGAGTCATTCTTCTAGGCATTTTTTACTGTGTCTATATATATATAGGCACATGGAGACATAAAGTTTTATAAATGGAATTATAATATTTAATCTATGCCATTTGTTCTATTTTCACCCAACAATTTTTTGATTGCCACTAAGCACAGATTTGTAATAGTCTATTGTATATATGAGCCATATTTAATCAGTTCTTTGAGAACATTGTTCTCAAAATTTTACCCTTTAAACAACTAATATTCTCATATATCTTTGTGAATATATTTTCAACATAAACTCCCAATGGTAGGTAGCATTCCCTACTCAAAGAAGTGTACATAGGGCCGGGAATTTGGCTCATTGGTGCCTCACAAGCGCAAGGACCTGAGTTCAATCCCTGGTACCAAAAAAAAAAAAAAAAAAAAAAAAAAAAGAACTGTATATAAACATGTCACTTTCTGAACCTATTGCCAAAGTGTCTTTCTGAATGGTTATACATATTCGCACTTCCCGATATAGTGATTGCATGCTCATTTTTCATATGCTTTTCACAGGTTTGGCAATATTTTAAAATTGTAGGAAATATGTAAGAAAAAATTTTAAATCTCCTCATTTAGAACCAAGATCTTTCATGTAAGGGTACAAGATCCCAATGATGAATGTAACTACTGCATACTTAAAAAGTACCAATAAACTCAATAAGATAAAAGAAAAAATCTCTTCATCTGTGAGATTCCTATCTTATTTTGTATCTTTGAACAAATTATCTTCTAATCATGTTTACATGGTGATTAGGAGACTAGATATCTTTTAGGGGTTCTAGTTTTGCACACTAAAATGAGTACATACCATTCCCAAATCTATTTCTCAGTAACCTACTTTACTCCACATTTCCAATAACCACTACGTGCCACCAGAGGGCAGAGTCATTGCAGAAACATAAGCCTAAATGGGGCCACTTCTCAAGAAGTGCTGTTAATAACAGGATAGGGCAACAGAACTAATTGCAGGTAGCACCAACCCACACCCACTGCCTTTTCAAGAATTTCCAAGAACTCTTGGCAGCACTAACCTATTAGCTAGGCTATTAGCACCTCCAGATAATAGTTAGCACATTAGTAGGATTACCTTGCTTGGAGAGGTCACTTTCGATGAAAACCAGGAATATCTTTGTTCACTTTGTCATATCTGGGTTATGTTTATTTACATTCCTATAAATAACCTCAGACGCTGCTGAAGACAGCATGTTAAAATTTCATTTTAGGCCAGAAATTTCTCAAAGCAGCATTTCAAAATTTCATTTCAGGCTGGGGATATATTGCTCGGTGGTAAAGTGACTACCTGGCATGCTCAAGGGCCTGTGTTTGATCTCAGCACAGCAAAAGTAAGTAAAATTTCACTTAACAACTGGGTATACTGCATATACCATGTTATCTCTATGTCAAGTCCAAATGCACCAACGATAAACCTAATGTGAAAGAAAATACAATATGATTTTTAAAATGTATATTTGGTGCTTTTAACCAATAGCCAGGGCTTAATTCCTGTATTAGTGAGGCTATTGGCTGATTTTCTCCGTAATTATGCTTTCACTGCTCTGGCTCTCCACCGTGTCTCCTTCTTTCCCCTTCTCAATAGGCTCCTTTAAGCTTCTTCCCAGAATCTTAGACCATTAATGAAGCCAGCCAGGACAAAAAGAAATCTCAGGCTGAGGATATAGCTCAGTGGCAGAGTGTTTGCCTAGTAGGGGCAAGGCCCTGGGCTCAATCCAGTACTACAACCCACAAACAAACAAACAAACACCTTCTGACCCTAAAACCCCTTAGCACTCCTGTTCACTCCCCTCACTCCTTTTCCCTCTTTCCCTCAAAACAAACCGGCCAACGATTGGGCAAGACTGATGCAGACAATTCCACCCTCACTTCTTAGGGAGTAGCTCTTTAAAAACAAAAACAAAAAAAAAACCTGAGATGGTTTTTCCAATAGGTTCCCCGCACTGAGACGGATGCTCACTAGCATCCTCCAACACAAATCTACATAGACATAATAAACACAGTCCAAAGCATCATATAGGCTTATTATAAGAACCAATCATAACTCCCTTAAAATGGGTGCAAAACCTGGCGAGAGGAGAATGCCAGCGGCACTCACACCAGGCCTGTGTGCCAGGCATTGTTCTGGGGACTGGGAACACAGAGGTGATCAGATTCTAGTCTTTGCCCTCACATCGTTTGCACTGCGGTAGTGTGGCATACGGACGGGAAACAGCTGAGCAACACAACGTTAGGGAGTGACAGGTGCAGAGGGGAAGAATTAAACACGGAGGCAGATTCCGATGGGGCACACGTGAGCAGCAGTCTGGACGAGAAGTTGTGAGCCACACGAGGATGTGAGGAAACTTCCTCCACTCTGGTCGGAACGTCTGTAGCGAGCTGAAGAACAGCAATGCCAGAGTAGCTGGAGAGTAAATGATTATGAAAAGAAGAATGGGGTCCAGACCCACGGCGGAGGCAGGCTTGCCCTCCCTCCCGCCTCAGTGGATCGTGCCCAGGGCGGCAGCGGCAGTGGTTGGCAGTGGCGGGGGGTCAGGGGGCCCTAGACAACGCCGTTTCCAGTTACAACACAGGGTTCACAGACAGACACTGCCGCCACAGAAGCACACTATGGCATCGTCTTTCCGGTCAGCTTGGCACCCCCCCAGGAGACAGGCCAGATGCTGATAAAAGAACTTCACTGAGACTCGGACGCTCTTCGGGGTTTTTGAGGAGGAAGAAGAACTGCAGCGATTTTAATTTTGGGAAAATTAAAAAACCTGGGGCCGGGGATTTAGCTTAGAGGTTCCACTGCGTGCCTCACAAGTGCAAGGTCCAGAATTCTATCTCCGGTACAAAAAAAAAAAAAAAAAAATTAAATAACCTGGTGAAAGAGTGGATGCAGGAAATCAGTGATAGCAAGAATCTTCCACAACCTGTAATTGAAAACGTTGGAGGAAACATTTTTATAGTTGGGTCTTATGGATTAGAGCACATACAAAAGGTGCCGATATTGATGTGTTACATGTTGCACCGAGACATGTTGATCGAAATGACTTTTTCACTTTATCCTATCAAGTTTGAGACCAGCCTGGGCTACACAGTGAGTTCCAGGTCAGTCTCAACTACATAGTGAGACCCTGTCTCAAAAAACCAAAACAAACAAAAGTACAAGTATGTATTTTAAGGTATGTTGGCTATGTTGCTCTCTTAACTAATGGTTTAATGATAGTATACATGGTGTCTGTCCTTCCTAGAATAATGTAGTTTTGGAATTTCCTTCTGACAAAGGACATACCACTTTTAGAAAACTCCGTATTTTTTTCTTTGTCAGAGTAACGTGTGGCCCATAAATTCTGCTGCCTGGCTAAATGAACTACTGCATTTGTAGCAGTGTGAGTTCGTAGGGTTGTGTCAGTCGTATACAGTACTCTATCTTGGCAAATGAGTGAGCTGCAAAGTTCTGTAGTTAAGATTTTCTCATAAGAAGCTAAGTATTTTCATCTGCTTCTAGATACCTGTTTTCCTTAAGTCTTTGTTTCACAGACATAGCTAATAAAATGTCAACGTACTCCAGCCAGTTAAGTGTTTTCAAAAGTAACAACCCACAGGGCTGGGGATTTAGCTCAGTGGTTCTGCCACCTGCCTCGCAAGCACAAGGACCTGAGTTTAATACCTGGCACACACACAAAGAAAAGTAGCAGCACATTGGCTACCAGTTTCAAGTTCCTTCAAATACTTCTGCAAACAATTTTCCTGAGATTTAAATGAGCATAATTACTTTTATTAGTGATTTTTTAAAATTGTTAGTGGTTTTAATAAAATGGGTTAATATTTTAATGCCTCATTAATTGTGTTGGTTTGATGAGAAATGTAAGTTATAATAAATCTTACTTTGTAAAAAAATGGGCCCTTGGGTGGACAAGATATGAAATTAATATCTGCCTCTTATAGTATGTTAACCATAGTTGATAAATAGGAATTGTAGGGAGGGGGTTCAAAACAATGAGTTAGCTCATTTCTGTATGGGACAGACAATTCCAGAGTAACTTCTTATATGAGAAACAGTGAGATACTCAAAGACTGATGGAGATGTACAAAAGGATAAAGTTGAAAGGGGTCCTACTGGCCAAATTCGGGACAATTAGAGATTCAAAAACAATAACAGTAGGATAATCAGCCAAGCATGGTGGTGCAAGCCTGTAATCCCAGGACTCTGCGAGGCTAAGGCAGGAGGACTACAAGTCTGAGTTCAGCCTGGGCAATTTAGGGACTTAGTGAGAAAACTTGTCTCAAAAAAAAAAATACTGGGCTGGGAATTTAGCTCAGTGGTGCCACTGCCTGCCTCACAAGTGCAAGGACCAGAGTTCAATCCCTGGTACAAAAAAAAAAAACACACACACATAAAGGGATGAATATGTAGCTCATTGTGAGGGCTCTGGGTTCAATCCCCAATACCTGAAAAAAAAAATCAGCACTTAAGTAAGCAGATGACAGATGGGGTGGGAAGTTACGGATAAACAAGGGAAGGAGGCTAGAATGAGCCATGTGAACCTAGATTAGATCTTCAATGTGTGTTTAGTTTAATATAGACACAGTGAACACAAATAAAAATATGTGTAGGTAGGCGCAGACACACAGATTTGCATGTACATACGTATTTCCTAGCTCTGTCGCTCAGAGGGCCTACAAGTGATGAAATTTCTGGAGCAGGAGCACATCCAGCACAAGACACACCCATGCCCAGGTTGGTTTCCTCCCCTTCCTTCTTTTTCTTTTCTTTTCCCTCAGTCTCGATTTGTTCATTTCTTTTTTATTTATTTTATTATTTTTCTTTTTAGTTCTGGGATAAAACCCAGAACCAAACGCATTTGAGGAAAGTGCTCTACCACTGAGCTATACCCTCAGCCCCAGGTCCAGGTTTCAGGTGTCCTCATTCTTTAGTAGAAGGAAATAGGACTCCCCGGAGAAATGGCTGAAACTAGGACTGAAGTAGTATACATTTTTCTTGCACCAAAAAATAGAGAAATGCAAAACAATAAACAAAACAACAACAAAAAACTAACCAAGAATACTGCAATGATGGAAGTACTCAAGAGGGGCCCAAGAATACACTAAAAACTTTCAATGGCCAAAGTGGAACAGTCTGAGCAACAAAATAAATAAAATACTTAGATTATAATCCTAATTATAAAATAAATATTCATGAATCCAAACTAATATAAATAAATGATTAAATAAATTTTAAAATAGGAGAAAAGAGCCAACTCCCAAGAAGATTAATTCCAGGCAATTCATATAGCTTCTCCACCCTTAAGGAGGGTGGAACACTCATGCAACTAGCTACTTGGGAGGCTGAGACAGGAGGATTGCAAGTTCAGGGTTAGCCTAGGCAACTTAGTGAGACCCTCATTGTCAAAGTAAAATTTTTAAAAAAGCTAGGAATGTAGCTCAAAGTAAAAGCTCTGGGTTCAATCACCCTACCATCAAAGAAGAAAAATAAATAGGTCCATCATTTGTGCGTGCCATGCTCATCTGTTAATAATAGAAGAAACTATGTGTGAACTATATGGAAACTATAAGTCTAAAGCTCTTTGAAAATTAAATCTGTTTTTACAAAGTCATAGAAAGCTGAATGTGTAGCTCAGGGGTGGAGTACTTGCCTTGCCTCAGCAAGGTCTGAGTTCCATGCTCAGCACTGTAATAGGAAATGATGGTTATTCTCAGGAGATGTGTGGATCGAATCCGGGTCCTTGCACTTGCAAAGCAGGTGGCCTGGTGGAAACACTGAGCTAAATCCCCAGCCCAAGACTGAAGTCTTTTTTAAAGGCTTTTTTTAAAAAAAAAACAATTGCCACAACTCACTTTATAATTCAACAAGAAACAGCATGTTTGTTTCAAGGGATGGAGATTAAGAAAATTCGCAAAATGTTAACAATTAGTGAATTTGTTGATGCTATACGTTCATTGCATTATCTTTCAACTTTTCTGAAGATTCTCAAATTTTCAAAATAAAAAGTTGAGAAAAATTCTCTAAACACGATATATTTTACATATATTCATTTAACAAATGAATTCTTTTAAAATGAAAATAGAAAAATATGAGAAAATGAAAAAATGGAAATGAAGTGTTTGTAAAGGGGGAGGGGAGGAGGGGTGAAGGGAGGGCAGGGACAAGGGGAAAAAATGAGAACCAAGACGTCATGTAGAGGTACAAGATCCCAATGATGAATGTAACTGTACTGCATTCCTAAAATGTACCAATAAACTCAATAAGAAAAAAATGAAAATAGAATCTGTAGCAATAAAGTAGAATTTTACATTTAACAGTAATTACAAAACCCATAAAAACCAATTGGTCCATGGTGCTCATACATCAGTAACATGGGGTTATTTGGGGGACAGTTTAACCTTATTTATTGAGGAGACTAAAGATGCAGATTTGAGCTCTTCCTTAGACGCCTCAGCCACATCGCCTTCCAGTGTAGACCTAGATACAGAGCCACTGTGGGCACACAAAGGTCTCCCGCCTCCACTCCCTCCCCAGGGGCTATGTCTCCAGCCAAAATGTAGAGGTAAGATCCCAATGATGAATGTAACTGTACTGCATTCCTAAAATGTACCAATAAACTCAATAAGAAAAAAATGAAAATAGAATCTGTAGCAATAAAGTAGAATTTTACATTTAACAGTAATTACAAAACCCATAAAAACCAATTGGTCCATGGTGCTCATACATCAGTAACATGGGGTTATTTGGGGGACAGTTTAACCTTATTTATTGAGGAGACTAAAGATGCAGATTTGAGCTCTTCCTTAGACGCCTCAGCCACATCGCCTTCCAGTGTAGACCTAGATACAGAGCCACTGTGGGCACACAAAGGTCTCCCGCCTCCACTCCCTCCCCAGGGGCTATGTCTCCAGCCAAAACACTACTGCAGGGCGGGGCGAAAGCAGTTCAAATGCACAGGTATCTCTTTTCCGGTAGATCCTTAATCTTTTCCCTTCGTGGCAGCTTTGTTTACAAAACTATCACAGCCAGCGGGAACTGGTGCGGACTGGTAAGGGTCCAAAGGGGCCTGAGAACACAAAGCCCGGCCTGGCCGGTTCCTGGGGTGGGGCCAGGTAGGGAAAACAGGGATGTTTTGCAGCCCAGGCCTTGGGATCACAGGTAGAGCCCCACGGGCCCCTAAGAGAAAAGTGGGGGACCCAGAAAACGTACTCCACCAATGGGTGGGGTGCTGGAGGTAAGGCCTGAAACTGGGAAAGGCAGAACCTCCCTATGCCTCGTTATCTTGCCGGCGGCAGACCTCCCAGTTCACCCTCTCACTCTGCACTCTGTGAGGGCAAAGACCTTCACAGGCCACGCTCCAGCCCCACCTGCTCGCACCCCACTCCACGTGCTCAGGAGGAAAGCGGCGAGCAGGGATGGCGGTGCCTGGGACCGTTTGCTGCACTCCGACATCCATTATGCCAAGGCCAAGCAAGCTGTCTTCGTGCAGAAAGCCAGAATCAATGTTAAGCACATCCTTAGGAGATGCCAATGGATAGGCAGAAAGGGAGGCAGAAAAGTTGAAATCTAAAAAGTTTAACTGTTTATAGGCAGAAATGAGGCTAGTGAGGGATAATCAAGTGACAGATATCCATTGTGCTACTGTATATTTGTCTAAAATATTTCATAATAAATTATGTTTCTATTCACTGCATACATTACTTCAGTGCAGACTTTAGAATGCATGGCTCTGGCCCGATTTCCTGGAAGCATATTGCCAGGAATGAACTCTGGCCCGAGAGGTAATAAGACTCAGAGTCCTAAATCTGTGGCAGTTGCTAATTAGTCTTGCAGCTTTGAGTGCAGGCTCCCACACTTGTGTTTTATTCAGTGTCCTTACCTTTTCCCCATCTGCTTCTGGTGGTTGAGCCCAGTACTTCCAGTCTGTTAAGCAAGCAGTCTACCGCTGGGTTAGCTCTCTCAACATCTTTATCTTTTAAAAAAGAAGCACCCTATTCTGGCTTGCCTCTCAGAAAGATCATAAAATACATAAAATGACAATAGCTAGGTGTGGCACAGGCCTGTAATTGCAGCCACTGGGCTGAGTATGCAAGTTCAAGGCTTGCCTAGGAGATTTAGTGAGATTCTCTCTCAAAATATAAAATAATAATGGCTGATGGTATTTCAGTGCAAGAGTACTTGCCTTACAGCAGGAGGGTTCAATTCCCAGTACCACAAATATAGGAGTGTGTATGCACAACTGTGTATCAGAATATAAATGCAATTACTTGCATACTTAACGTCTAAACTATGCATGATGTTAAACTCAATGTATTTCTGGATCTTTGGGGTACTACATGAATGTTTTTTAAGATGCTGTAATGATGGAAAAGGAGAACACTGTTACAGAACCATAAGTGGGTCACCAGTCCCATCTCACAAATCCTGCATCTCTTTATTTTTGTTCTCAAATTTCTATGAGTCTCAGTAAAATAGCCGTAGTGGGGGCAATGAAATAATTCTCATCTCACTCTCGGGTGTAGTGGGAAAGGTGATAAAATTATTTCTCCCTAAGCATGTCCTTGAAAACTTAAAACATTTTAAAGCTCTCTTTATCTTTCCCAAAGCATTTTTCACCTTCAGGAGTGTATGTGCTGAAGCCATGGCTTATAAATTTACATGGACTTATTTAAGAAATGTACTATGATTTCTAGCCAGATTAATGTCGTTTTAAAATAGCCACATTGGGGGCTGGAGATTTAGCTCAGTGGTTCTGGCGCCTGCCTTCCAAGTGCAAGGACCTGAGTTTGATCCCCGGTACCAAAAAGTAAAATAATAAAATAAAATAGCCACTTGGGAAGCTATAATTCTTGTCTGTGATCTTTATTTTGCTTGAAGCACATATGAAACTCCTCTGGGATTAGTTTCAGACTGAAATTATAGACCACACAAGAAAATGCATCTCATGGTTCCAAAGTGGTTTTAACTCCAAAGAGTACCCAGATGGACTGCCTATAATACTTGAGGAGTAAACTCTAAGTTGTTTCTGGAAAGAAAAGCTCTAAACAAAAAGAAAAGATCTGCCACTCTATAGAATATTCAAAAGATAGAGTTTAAGCCTGGAAAAGTTTCCATAATCTTCTTAGCAACAACAGTTCCTTAGCAGTGACAACACAGTTACTTGAGAATTAAGGAAACTATGATAGCTCTGAAGGCAGTAACCTGCAGCCTTTTCTTTTTGTTCCTTTTTTTGTGATACTGGGAATTGAGTCTAGGGCCTTTGAACTGAGCTGCACCCCCATTTTCACCCGTCCACCTTTTTTGAGATAGAGTCTCCCTAAGTTTCTAAATTGCCCAGTCTGGCCTTGAACTTGCAATCCTCCTGCCTCATCTGCACAAAGTGCTGGGATTATAGGCATGAGTCAACATGTCCTGCTGAAAATCAAGCTTTTAGTTTTGGTGCTGGAAATTGAATCCGAGGCTCTGTGCATACACTGTACCACTAAGCTACATTCTCAGCCCCAAAATTGAACTTTTCAAATTTATAATTATTAAAATATTTCTGGAAACACCAATGAGAAAAATTTTTTTAAAATAGCTCATGGGTCTGCCGCCTGCCTTGCAAGCACAAGCACCTGAGTTCAATCCCTGGTACCAAAAAATAAAAATAAAAAAAAGCTCATGGGTTGAATCAGTGACAAAATGATAACTATTATTTGTTGTTGGGCTAATACACTTTTTTTTTTGTACCAGGGATCAAACTCGGATCCCTGTGCTTGCAAGGCAGGTGGCGGCACCACTGAGCTAAATCCCTGGCCCTGGGCTAATCAGACCAACAGATATTAACAAAGAAAATATTCAATTGTAACCTGGATGTTCAGGCACTGGTGTGACATTTTGTTTTGTTTTGGGACAGCGTCTAGGCTGGCTTCAGACTCCTGCTTCTAAGAGCTTGAGACTAGGTGTATTCTACCATAACTAGCTTGGCATTACTTTTTTGTTTGTTTGTTTTTGGTTTTTTTTGGGGGGGTGGGTTGAGACAGGGTTGTTGAGACTGACCTGCAACTCACCATACCTGGCATTACATTTTTAATTTAAGAAACTAATTATAGTCGGGCGTGGTGGCACACGCCTATAATCCCACCACTCTGGAGGCTGAGGCAGGAGGATTGCTGTTTGTTCCAGACCAGCCTGGGCTACATGGTGAGTACCAGGTCAGTCTCAACTACCTAGTGAGACCCTGTCTCAAAAAAACCAAAAAAGAAACAATTTTAGTCCAGACTCTGATTAGGTCACTATGATAGTTTTTGAGACTCCAGTCTCACACCTGACATCTTCCTGAATGGGTGACAAATTTTTTCTTTTTCTCTAAGCTACGACTTGTGTCATTTCTATCGTAAGCACAATATTCCTGCTGATGTTATTGAGTAGATGAAATCTGCAACACAAATTGAAGCTCTTCTGTTAACTAAATTTTAGCTGGAAAAAATAATTGTTGCTACAACTGCAGTAATCCTCAGGGAGCTGAGATTATAGGCACTCACCAACATGCCTGGCTTTTTTCAAATTCTTGTTGTAAGCTAATTATTATTTTCTAGGGCTCAGCAGTAGACATACTAAACAACTACATTCACTTTTATGGGGGGGCAGGACTGGAGATTGGAGAATGAACCCAGGGCCTTCAGCATGCTAAGCCTTTGCTATATTCCCAAGTATACCTTCAGCCCCTACACTTGCCTTTTCAAACAATTTGGGAATTTAGGGATAAATAACATTCTTACAGAAAAACAAAGAAATTGAATGGTAGCAATCAGTAATTAAAAAAAGGAAATATCCTTTTAAAAATGAAAAAATGTTATTTCCAAATTACCAAACCTAAAGTGTCTACTAATTCTAATATAAGCAATAATAGCACTAAAACACCAAGCAACCAGAAAAATCTGTGGAAGTAAACCAATACAAAAATGTGCACTGAGACAAGGACATTTCACTGTGTTCAATGAGAAATCGATTTCTTTTTGGATGATCTAACCTCAGCCCATCAACAAACACATGGAATCAAGGCAGGTCTAGGTGATTTCACCGACTCTGACGGCTGCTAAGGGAAAATTTCATCCAGTACAAAGCCTTACTCCAAAAGTCAGCTTGTTAAAGAAAACTATAAAACTTTACAGTTCCTTTTGGAGACCTGGCTAAGCCACTGGATAATAAAAGCCAGGTTTATAAGCCAAGTGCCTGTTGGCACCTCAGTAATTCTGAGTAAAGTAGCTGGATAAGTTCCTAGATCATTATTGGTCTGAGTTATCCTTAGCGGGCCAATCAAAAATAATGAAGGCGTAGGCAGGAAAGCTCTCCAGCCTGTGCCTTGACCACCTGGGCTATGTCAGTGGCAGCTCTGGTTACCTTGCCTTCCTCTTCACTGAATTGCCTCATTAAACATTTTTGTTTCTTATGTTCTTCAGAAATTCTCTTTGCAGCTCCTACAGAACTTTCTACATTTAGCAAAAACAGTAGTAGACACAGAAAGGAACACTGTTGACTGATTCCCTTCCAGTTAAATGTCAGCTGGTTACAAACTAGAAGAAAGTCAGGCAACTGCTGAGCCTATAATTTGAAGCAGAGTTTTTGTTTATTCAAAATATCTTTCTTAAAGATATTTAATGATCTCTGTTTCCCTATCTTCCTAGGGCTCTAGGTCTGGCTCTGAAAACTCACCTGTGGGCTCTCACACCCACCCATGCAAAGCTGAGTTCCTCCCTCATTCCCCAAACATGCTCTTTTTTCTTTAGTCCATAGCAATGGGCTGTCCTTCTCCCTATCTTAATTATCTGATCATTTCTCAGCCTCTAAAATTGCCTGTTCACTCTGACAGCCTCCATCTAAGGATGGAATGCCAGTTGCTGACATTTGGATGGTGGCTGTGTGATCCAAGTGTTGCCCATCTGCCCTCTGACCCCTAACGGTTCCTCTCCAGCCATCACTGCACTCTGGATATCGCTAGTCGAGATCTTCCTGGCGTGGATGTTACACGCCATCACCTCCTGCCATCTATTGCACTGACATTGCACCACAATGGTCACGACAGGAGCTGAGCAAACATTTCGAGATAATGAGGTGGCGAACTCCTCTGCTAGAACTAAGTCCTGCAGGTGGCCATGTATACAGTCAGGTGCCAGGAAAAATCATCCATGTGCTAATGACATTCACTCATTTTATAAGTATTCGCTGAGTGTTTACTGTGTATCAGGTTGTGCTAGGTGAAATCTATATAAAGTTTCCTGGTCCCCGGTAGAGGAATTTACTGTCCAGAGCAGGGCTTTTCACACCTGGACCTGCACTCAAAATCAGCCTGGAGTTTTCTGAAAATTAGATTCTGTTCTGCAGCTCTGGAATAGAGATAATTTTGCATTTCTAACCAAATCCCTGATGATACTGGGGCTAACTAGAGTACAAAGAATCACTCGTGGTCTGTCTTCAGAGTGGAATCTCTGTACCCCGTAGCTACCATGACTGTGTTAGACAAGAAAATATGGAAGTCTGGATCTGACGCTCAGTGAGCTCGCTAGCCCTCCAGGAGATTCTGCTGCCTGCTGGGCTGGAACGGACTGCACTCCAGGCTGCACATTAGCATTACCTGGGGAGCTTTCAAACCACGCTGGGTTCCAACTAGGACAAATTCAATGAAATCTCAGTAGGTGGGGTCTGGCATCCAGATTTTTTTTTTTTAACGCCTTAGGTGATGTTACAGAACGGCCTAGTTGAAAGTCTCTGAACTAGCAGAAAGCTCCATGTTTGCAGCCAAATCCAATCCAGATTGTCAGGGCTGCTACTGTCCCATCTAAACAGGCTGTCTCAGGAAGTAAGGGGCTTTCTCAGAAGAGAAAACACATCTGAGTCGCCTCTTGAGTGTAGTGGAAGTGTTCGCCTAGTATACAATTAAGGACAAAGCATTCTGCAGAGAGCTGTGTAAAAGCAAAGGGGGGAGGGCACTGGAGGCCAGCGGGAGAAGGGAAGGAATGGGGAAGGTGGGCTGGCCTTCTGTGTCTTAGGTGCAGAGACTGATGGCACATTTAGCCTGATGCAAGAGGGGAGAAGGGAACAAGCTCCCTCTTTCATCCCACACTAGCTCACGCCTTTGTGTCAAGGTTGGCAACTGTTATGGCATCTCAGATCAGTTCTATCCCCTTAAATCTATGTGTCAAAGAGCTAACCTCTAGGACACTAGGACATGACCTTATTCGGAAAACGGGTCTTTACAGAGGCAATCAAATTAAAGTGGGGTCATTAGGATGGCCCCTCATATGATATGACCATGTTTTATTTTTAAAAGGGGAGATCTTGATACACAGAGACAGAACAGGGAGAACTTGTTAGGTCAGGCAGGATAGAGGCAAAGATCAGGGAGACTCAACAATCCATGAAACACCAAAAAGGACAGCAGATGGTAGGCTGGAGGCCTGGAGCAGATCCTCCCTTGCAGCCCTCAGGGGGAGCCAGCCCGGCCTTGACTTTGGAATGCCACCCTCCAGAATTAGGGGATGGTGAATTTCTATCTCTTAAACTACCCACCCTCTTTGTGGTACTTTACTTGGCAACCCTGGGAAACTAATCTAGTGGCCCTGAGTCATTGCTCTGGGTTAGAACCTGTGCTTTTGTCTGTTTCTCCCACTCTTCCTCCTCCCCCTCCTCTTCTTCATGCCAGGGATCTAACTAGGGTCCTTGCACTTGTGAGGCAGTCTCCCACCTCTTCTTGTTCCATCCCCAGCACCCAGTTTAGAGGCCACACACGAGATGCAGCCAATGGGCAGCAAAGGATGGAGGAGGGAACAGTTACCAACTGGCAGGAGAGACAGAATTTCTGTGCTACTTCAACCCAGAAACCATCAGAACCCAGCTGGACTCTGGGGGCGTGGGGTCAGTGGAGCCTGAGCAAGTGCTGGCAGGTCTCCAGCTGACCAAGTCTTGGCTCTGTTTCCTGAGCCTGAGGCTCTAGGCCCAGCCTCAGTTTCCTCACCTGTAACAGGAAGCGGAGTACTCTTTGCTTGGCCTAAAACTTAGCTAAAAGTTTTGCTCCCCTAAACTTAGCGCTAAAAGAGTCTAAGCAGACAGGTATGTCCTGCACTGAAGGCTGGACAAACCTACATGTGCAGGTCCCTTTAGGATATTTCAGCGGCCCAGACATGAAGGCTTCATGAAAGGACAAGTAAAGATCATTGACTGAGATATACGTATGTATGTGCACCTGTTCTTGCTTTACATTTTGTCAGTTTGTTAAGTCTTTGTAGTACCAAGGATTAAACAGTCTCTACACTGGTTAAACTCAGAGTTTCTAGGTTGAACTACACCCCAACCTCTCCCCTCACTTTTTTTTTTTTTTTTTAAACA
>NW_022900942.1:25894560-25916770 GCF_012274545.1 Fukomys damarensis | reverse complement strand
ACACAAGTTCTTGAGCCGGGCCTGGGGGTGCACGCCTGTATTCCCAGCACTCAGGAGGCTGAGGCAGGAGGATTGCTGTGAGTTGAAGACCAGCCTGGGCTACATAGTGAGTTCCAGGTCAGTCTCAACTATATGGTGAAACCCTGTCTCAAAACAAAACAAAACAAAACAAAACAAAAAAAACAAAAAACTAAAAGCACTAGTTCTTGCTAAATCCCTAAATTCCCCAGGCTGAGTTTAAACTTGGAATCTTCCTGCCTTAGCTTCCTAGAGTGCTAGGATTATAAACCTGGGCCACCATACCTGGCTAGGATTTATGTTTTGTTTTGTTTTTTGTTGTTGTTTCTTTTTTTAATTGAGATAAAATTCACATACCATGAAACTTGGAGTGGGTGCTATGTTTGGCCCAAGTGCCTCCCAAGAGGTAGGCAAGCATTCCACCACTTGGCTACATCCACAGCCTGAAGCTTAGCCTTTGAAACTATATCATTTACTCTGTTGCTTTGCTGTTGGTAAACACACACAGAGAAAGTATCCTCCAGCATGTGCCCTAAGGGGTGATAAAAACAGTCTTGAGTGTCTCAGTGGTGGGTGGGAATATAGTGTTCTTATTTTTAAATTTATGTCTCTGTGTTTTCCAATTTTCTGGTGTTCTGTCTGTAATTTTTTTAAAAATTCTAAAAATAACACATTGTAACTTAGAGAAATACTCATGTTCTAAGACTTAAAGACAAGTAATATGTAAACATAATATATAAAATAGTATATTAATTTAAAAAAATAAAATAGTATATTAAGAATGAGATCGGGCCAGGGATTTAGCTCAGTGGTTCTGCTGCCTGCCTCGAAAGCATAAGGACCCGAGTTTGATCCCTGGTACCAAAAAAAAAAAAAAAGATCAATTTGTAAAACACTCATTGGGGGGCACAAAGAAAGGAAAAAATGCAGCATTTGGTAAATTTATCAGAAAAGTTGGAGCTCACAATTATAGAAAGGGAAACATCACTTTCCTCTAAAGCTGAACGACTGAAGTTTATCAACAATTTTCTGCTGGGTGTGGTGGCACATGCCTATAATCCCAGAATTTGAGAGGCTGAGATAGGATCAAGGCAAGGTCCAGGCCAGCCTGGGCAACATAGTGAGTTCAAGGCCAGCCTGAATTACATAATGAGACCCTGTCTATTAAAAAAACAAAACAAAAAAGGTTTTGTTTAACATGTTTTTTTCACATTAAAAAAAGGACAGCAACAAATTTTGTTTTGTTTACTATGGTGTGGCCAGGCTAAAAGTGGGACTTGTTTTCTTTTGATATCTTTTTGTATTTTGTAGCTCTTCAGGGAAAATCTTTACCTTTTCATAAGTAGGAAAAGCAAGAGCCAGGCTAGGAGCCAAGCTCAGTGGTAGAACCTGAGACTAGCATGTGTGAGGCCTTGGGTTACATCCTCAGCATGGCAGGAAAAAAGCCCGGCAGATTACATGGGTGGGGTCTCTTCAGTTTAGCACATCTGCCCTCCCCCAGGTTCTTCCTGACTTCCCAGCTCAGCTGCAGTCCGAAGGAAGCCCTTATTTAGTACCCAGCTAGCACTCTCAGAAGTTTAGCTCTCACTGGTTTGTCTTGCTCTCTTCAAAGACTCATTTCTTTCCCTTTGAATGGGCCACTTTTCTCCAAATGGCCAGGACTGACAATGAATTAGATGTAAACCAAGAATAAACCTAGACTTCCTGAACGCAGCCCTTGTGTCTCATCAAGGTAGGAACTGAAGCTGTCTCCTTTCCCATAACCAAATTAGACCATGGCATTCCACCCTGATGACAGAAGCCCCCCCCCCCACCTTGGAAAGAATCAGGCACATCAAGTCAGAGCAAAATGTCCCTATCTGGACACCAGGGAATGTCTGAGGTCAATGGGATTCCAGCTTCATTTAGAGGCTCTACTTTGGGTGAGGTGAGCCAGCTCTGACTTTGCAGCAAAACAGTTGTGATACATTGTTGCTGCCCAGCACAGCCATCTTCAAAGAAGCAACAGGTGATAGTTAATTTGCAACCATGGAGGGTGGCTGAGTGAAAGGTACAGGGAATCTCTGTACTGACTTTGCAACTTCCAGTGGGTCTGCAGGTATTCAAAACAAAAACTTAAAGGAAAACAAGAAGTACAAAAACAGGTGGCTAGCTGCAGTCTGCAATCCTTAATGTAGGGCATTATTTTAGATTCTGTCTTCAATAGCTCATGTCTGTAATTCCAGCACTTCAGAGGTTGAGGCAGGTGGATTGCCATGAGTTCAAGGCCAGCCTGCCTTACATAGTGAGTTCAAGGTCAGCCAGAACTACATAACTAGACCCTTTACATAACTAGACTCTGTGAACACACATATATATAAATAAACATATTATAAAAATATATATGTATATATTCTTGATACTGGGGATTGAACTCATACTTGCAAGGCAGGCATGGTGCCACTGAGCTAAATCCCTGGCCCAGGACCCTGTAAATAAACAAATTAAAATAAACAGGACAGAGACACAAAAGTGCCTGTGTGTATAAGGAAATTGGGTGGGTGCATATTATATTTGTTGTGGTCTTATTTTTTTCTAGCAGATCTTTTACACTACAAGGGGCCAATAAACTATTCTGCTAAATCCTGAAAAATGTAGCCTTGCCATAGAAATGAAAAATTCTAGCCAGGCATAAACCCAGTTGCTTGGGAAGCTAAGGCAGGAAAATCGCAAATTCAAGGCCACCCTGAGCAACTGAGACCCTGTCTCAGAAAAAAAATGTGAAGATGGGGCTGGGGATTTAGCTCAGTGGTTCCGGAGGTTGAGAGCCCCTGGGTTCAGTCCCCAGTACAAAACAAACTGGTATGGTTGACATTAACATTGCACCATGGTACAAATATTGACAGGGAAACCTTGACAAAATGGAAGGCTGGTATGGAAACTTGCTACAATAAAACCAAAGGTGGAGCAAATGTTGTTGATGAGTTATGCAGCGACTGTGGCACTCAGAACACAAAGCATTGGGTCAATGGTTGCATTTTACTTAATCCTAAACATGTGTGGCATAAATAGATAGTTTACAAAGAAAATAACAAGTGCAAAATACTGCGGAGAAATTTTCTAAAAGGATTGGAGCTGGAACTCTAAGTGGTCATTTACAGCAGAGGAAAAACAAAAACATACAAAAACATTTTCACCCAGGGAACTATGCAAAAAAAAAAATGTGGCACACACAGGTGAGCTGACAGGTGAACAGATAGGCACAGCATCACAGAGACCTACTACAAGAGGAGAACCAAAAAAACATCAGCTGTGCTCTACAAAAAAAGACAGGAGGGCTGCGGATTTATTTAGCTCAGTGGTGCTGAACCCCAGTACAGGAAAAAAAAAGGACAGGAAAACAAAACATATATTTTGTCACTTTAAGAGATTCTTGTGTATGGAACATGCAGTTTTCATGTGTGAAGACTGGGGTGTGACAGTTGAAGCAAAGATTACTTCTGAGATGACTACTATGGATTGAATGGATCGAATGGATCGAACTCGGACCTTGCACTTGCGAGGCAGGCAGCAGAACCACTGAGCTAAATCCCCAGCTGTGATGACTTTCATTTGTATGTATATTGTAGTTCACACAGGATTTTATTTCTGATGTTATCTTTTAGGGTTTGTAAGCAAGTCAACAGCTGATGTGAAAATGTTGATGTCTATTCTAAGTATTCATTACATATGTGGTATTTTATTTTATTTATATCTTATTCTTGCCAAGTGCACATTGTCCAATATAGTAGGAAGCTCCTGACAAAACAGGAAGACAAAAGAGGTGACAAGAATGGCCTCCCACATGGGAAAGAAAAATAAGAACATGTTATGTCAGTGTGAGATGTGTTCATGAAACATTCAGTTGTCTTTTTTTGTTTTTGTTTCTGTTTGTTTGTTTGTTTGAGACAGGTCTCACTATGTAGTTGAGACTGACCTGGAACTCACCGTGTAGCCCAGGCTGTTCTCGAACTCACAGCAATCCTCCTGCCTCAGTCTTCTGAGTGCTGGGATTACAGGCAGGCACCACCACACTCGTCAACATTCAGTTGTCTTGTGTGAAGACTGCCTTTGGGTGTAACAATTGAAGCAAAGATTCTTTCTGTTGTACAATTCTACTGGTTTGTTTTTTTTTTTTGAGACAGGGTCTCACTACGTAGTTGATAAATGCATCTTTTTTTTTCCTGGTACTAGGGATAGAATTCAGGTCCTTACACTTGTGAAGCAGGTGCCAGAACCACTGAGCTAAATCCCTGGCTCACTATGTAGTTGAGACTGACCTGGAACTCACTATGTAACCCAGGCTGGTCTTGAACTCACAGCGATCCTCCTGCTTCAGCCTCCTGAATGCTGGGATTACAGGTGTGCGCCACCACACCCTGCTATTGTTATTTTCATTGTAGCTCATATAGGAATTTTTTTTCTGATCCTACCTTTCAGGTTTTGTGATATAGTTGATATGAAAATGTTGATGTTTATTTTAAGTGTGCGATATATATTAAGAATTTAAGGGGCTAGGGATTTAGCTCAGTGGTTCTGCTGCCTTCCTTGCAAGCACAAAGACCCAAGTTCGATCCCTGGTACAAAAAAAAAATTAATACTTTATTTTATTGATATTTTATGTTCCTGTTAACTACACATTGTATAATATAATAAGAACCTCCTGACAGAATAGCAAGACCAGTGAGATGTCAAGTATATCTTATAAAAAGGCCAGGAGAGCAAAGCACATGAGCTGTCAGTGTAAGCAATAGGTATGCATGGAACGTGCTGTTGTCACGTGTGAAGACTGCCTTAGGTGTGATAGCTGAAGTAAAGATTTTCTGTAGCATTCTATTGATATTTTTATTATAGTTCATATAGGAATTTATTTCTGTTTTTATTTGTGGGAGAAGTTCAAGCCTGGCCTGCCAGGTGCACCGCACTCCTACCTCCTGAGCTAACTCCGAGACCTTGCTAAGGCTGAGCTAACTCGCCTAAGTTCTTAGATGCTGAATCCAACAGGCTACACCTCTGCCCCTAGTCCCTGACTTTGCCTCGCCCAAAAAACTCACTCCACGTGCCTCCAATAATATATCACCAAATATTAAATGCTCCTCCCATGCTCCTCCCCCATGGTTCCCTATATAAGCCTGTGCATTTCCTGAATAAAGCGGAAGCAGTCCAGAAACTTCCCTGGAGTCTGCCTCGTGATTCTACGCCTTACCCTCCCAGTCCAAGCTCCCAAACCTTTCTCTGTGAGCAGTCTCGTGGAGGACAACAGTTATTTCTTAGACTTTGTACACCAAAAACCAGTGGATGTTGAAAATTTTGATGCTTTTCTAGAACCAATATTTAAAAATCAATAATTCTTTCCTGTTAAGTACTGTTTAATTTAATAAAACTCATAAAATTAATAATTCATCAATAGAAAAGGGGGTAATCTGGACACGGGGTAGGCATGTAGTCACACAGAGAATGCCCAGTGAAGATGAAGGTAGAGGCTGGAGAATCTAAGCACACCAAGGCTTGCCTGAAAGACTGCAGGAGCTAAGAGAGGGCCTGGAACAGTCTCCGCTCACAGTCTTCAGAAGGAATTGGTCCTGCTAAACTTTTGATTCTGGAATTTTAGCCTTGGCTTCCAAAAATGTAAGATAATAACTTCTATTATTTCAATTCATTCATCTGTGGAAGTTTGTTCTAGCAACACTACAAAACAAGTACTGCCTGGCCCAAACTGGAAAGCCTATGCAGAGTCCCTTCCTTTCTAACAACATTGCTATCTATCCCATCTCCTGACATAGCTGTGGAAAATGACAGTATGTACTATCATGTATCATTTCAAGCACAGAGGTATGAATATAAAGCTATGTAATGAAAGGGCCTGGGGTTCAGCTCAGTGGCTCTGTTGCCTGCCTCTCAAGCAGAAGGTCCCAAGTTTGATCCCCGGTACAAAAAAAGAAACCTTAACGACCCAGGCATGGTGGTGCATACCAATAATCCCATCAACCTTGAAGATTACATAGCAAGATCAAGGTGGGCTACATAGAGACTCTGTCATACGCGTACATGTGTGTGCGCACATCCCCCACACACACACACATTTAAGGAATATATAATTACAGAGCATGAGATAATATAATTTTTTTTTATACTGGGGGTCGAACTTGGGTCCTTACGCTTAGCTAGGTAGGCAGCAGAACCACTGAGCTAAATCCCCAGCCCTTGATTTCTTTTTTTATGTCAACTGAACCACAGCAGAAAAATGGATAGAAGATGAAGACAGGAGCTGGAGATATAGGTCAGTAAGTAAGCTAGCTCAGTAGAGCACCTACCTAGCTTGTAGGAGACACTGGGTTCAATTTCTAGCACAGAAGAAAAAAAAGGTAAAATATTTCTTTTTTTTTTTGAGACAGGGTCTCACTAGGTAGTTGAGACTGACCTGGAACGCACTATGTAGCCCAGGCTGGGCTTGAACTCACAGCAATCCTCCTGCCTCAGCCTCGCGAGTGCTGGCATTACAGGTGTGCGCCACCACGCCCAGCGGTAAAATACTCTTTATAGAAAAAAATTTCTGCCGTATTCCTTTGTAAGATAAGACTTTACACAAGACCAATGCCAAAAGCCAGCCACTATTGAGCATATACAATGTGCCTTTGAAAAGTTCATTAGGTACGTTACGCCATGTAATACAGACAGCTACCAGTGATGTAAGTGCTGCTATTTTCCTTCTCTAGAGATAAGGAAATTGAGATTAAGTAGTCTGTCCAGGGCTTCATTCTTGTTGAGCTACAGTTTGAAGCCTCACCTCTGAGGCCACCTTTTAATGACTGTAGTGTAGGGATTGACTCTGAGGAATAGCAAGTCACACTGTCACCTGCCCTGTACCACATTCTCCACCCCCTGAATTATCAGCTGGGCTTCTAACAGTCTTGCTTTTTTAGCAGTGAAATAGCTAAAAGAAGTAGGCAACAGGTGCTATTAGACTAAAAATGGAGCAGTGAAAAGAATCAGCAGACATTGTTACCATTTCCTATAACCCAAGTCCCTGCTAACTACACCGGGATGGACCGTTTTCTAAACTCAAAGCCTTAAATACTTGTGCCAGTGCAGGACTGAGTCTATACCAGGGTGAGGGATTTGAGGCTGAAGGACAAAGAGCACTTTAGAAATTCTGTGCTCTGCAGAGATAGGTAGGAACAAGGTCATTCTAGGTTCTAAATCATCTAGAGACACTGCAGAGACGCTGACACGTCCCAGGGATTGAAGAAAAACCAAGGCCAGTCACAGGTCTGAGCAACAACTCCTGATAGCTCTGCAGACTTTGAGGGCATCTGAGATCAAGGCAGAAGCATGAGTGAGATCAAGGAGGAACATGACTGTCAATTTCCTGTCTCAGAAGGATTGACTTTGAGTTCCAATGATCATAAGAAAGTTTGTTCTCACGCTGTGATTTCGAAACCAGCCTGAGCTACATAGTGAGTTCCAGGTCAGTCTCAACTATGTAGTGAGACCCTGTCTCAAAAACCCGAAAAAAATAAAATAAAAAAGAAAGTTTGTTCTCAAGTAATATCAATACTTGTGTGACTGCTATCTATTAGCTATCTTCTATCTATCGAAGTATTAGAGATTGAACCCAGGGCCTTTACACTGAGCTATATCACCAGTCCTTTTATATTTTGAGACAGCGTCTAAGTCACAAAATTGCCCAGGATGGCCTCCGACTTGCAATCCTTCTGCCTCTGCCCCTGAAATCCTGGGATTATAGGCATGGGCTACCATGCCTAGGTTGTGTGAATGCTTTTTAGAGCTCCTCAGCATGAGGCAGGCAGGGTCGTACTAGCGCCCCCGGAGGCCTCTGTTCTTCAATATATTGTCAAGGGTCCAGTGTCTGATAAGGGAAGACAGCCAGCCAAGACCTGCCCGTCCACACCACAGAGCCATGCAGCAGCTTTTAGGGCAAGGGTCATTCATGCATGCATCCCTCCTCTCCCAACCTTTAACTCTCTGCACAGCCTGTTATACTAGGCAGGCCTTAGGCCCCACTACCATCTCAGTTTCCATCTGACAACTTTGGAGAGTTGGGTTGTTGTCTGGGAAGGTCTGAGAGCCTTGAACACAAATGAACCCCCTCTGGCTGTCACTCATGGTTGTGTGGCTCTAAGTAAATTCCCTGATATCTCTGAGTAGCTTTCTTTTTCCTGTATAGAAAGAAGGCATCGTATTTATCTCGAAAGGTAGGTGTATGGACCAGAGAAATTTATCTACTGCTGTACTTCATTGGAGACCAACTCAGTGGTATCATTTTTATCCAATAATTGGAGGGACTGAGTCAGATCTGTTTGACCGTCCTCTTTAACATCTCATAATGTTTCCACAGCACTCACATACATTTCACTTGACCCATCCAACTTTTTTTTTTTTAATTTTAATTTTTTTTAGTACTGGGCATGGAAACCAGGGCCTTCAAACTGAGTTAGATCCCCAGACCATTTTTATTTTGAGACAGGATCTTGCTAAGTTGTTAAATTGCCCAAGCTGGGTTTGAAAGTACAATCTGCTTGCCTTGGTCTCCCAGAGTGCTAATGATATAGGGGAAATAATATAATTTCCAATTTGGTAAATGTCAGATACACCAAGTTCCATATTCCCCCACATCGAAGAATGAATTCTAAGGAACAACAGAGGTTAAGAGTAGGAAATTTATTGAGTGAGATAACTCCTAAGAGATAGGAGGGAATCCAAAAGTGGGTTGACAACAAGCCCACTTCTCAAAGGAAGTTTTTTAGAGCAAAATCGAGGTGGGTACAAAATCATAAGATGGGTACAACGTAGGTCAAAACTATGATCAACCAATAAGATTACAACTATAGCTGCTTAATATTGATCCAATGGGGAAGCAGATCACATAGCAAGTGTACATGGAAAAAACAAGGACCTTTGAAGGAAGGGGTGGATTGGGAGGTACTGGTCAGCCACCTGGCTGACTGATGTCTATCTAGACTTTATTGGACCAGGTGATAGCAATTATAGTATAATCTTCAGTTTATTGGTTATCTCTTGGAGAGCCACGTAGGCCCGGTCATTCCATCTTTATCTTGAGGCCTGGGCTTCAACAGATGCTCCTCCAGCCACAGCTGTGTTCTCCACTTTTGCACTGACTTCCCTGAGGGCTAGCCCTGTCTGATTACCTATAATGTTTCTACCTAATTTAGCTGGCTGTACTACTAAGGTTACAGATGTGTGCTACCCTGGGATATCCAATAAATATTAAATACAATAACAAAAATATAGAATACCTTCTCTGCCCAGGCAAGGCACTGGGTACTGGGAGCTCTAAAGATTTGGGATGGTCCCTCCTGCAGGGAGTTGAGGTCTCCAGTTGAGGAGATAAGACTTGTACTACAGGACTATAAATAAAGGAAGAGATGAGTATCTGCTTTCAGAGGATAAGGTGGTTGGTAAACAGGCTTCCAGGTCTGGCTCAAGCAGATCTAAGGTCCTAAAGATCACTAATTAGGAAACAAAGACAAGGGAACAGGGCCTCTTTATCACTGGAGTGCTGACAGACAGACATCTGGCACAAGTGATAAAGAACAACCCTGGAGTTTTCTGGTCCCCAGGCCTATTTGGCTTGACCCAGTATAATTAGCCTCAAGATGAGATCTCTCCATGACCACAGGGGCTCCTGAAGCTTCTGCTTGTCTCCCCAGTTGGTGGACCCCAACTCTCCTCTGCAAAAAGGCAAGCATCCTTCCCAAATGTGCTAACGAGAAAGCCCTCCTCTCAATGAGAAAGACCCCCTCCCCAGTTCACTCCTCCTTTCCAGTACCAGAAGGCAAGGGATCTACACTAGGCACTTCCCTTCTAAAGGTTTCAGATCCCAGAGGGTTTTTAGGGCCATGAAATTACTGTGCACACCACAGTGGCAGAACGTGCCATGACACAATTGCCCAGACCCACAGAATACACTACGCCAAAAATGAGTTGGACTTCCAGTGATAATGATATGTCAACATCACTTCACAAATGTGCATTTCTCGTGCCTGATGGGGGTAGGCTGCGCATGGTGGGAGCAGGGCACAGAAGGGAAATTTCTGTACTGTTCTCCCAACTTTGTTGTGAACCAGAAATTCTCTAAAAATACAGTATTCTTTAAAAGAAAAAAAAAAAGCCAGCCCTCCTGGGGATGAGGAGGAGATGTCCCTGACAAAAGTGACTTCTATCCACAAAAGCTGATGAAATGCCCACTGCTGAAAGTCCTAACCAGCTGGAAGCAACTTTCACAAAGCCAGGAGTCTTTCTGCATATTCCCGAGGCTCGGGCACCTGCAGTGATCCTTAACTCAAGTGCAGTACATAACAATGAACCAAGGCCCTGGAAGCTCCTGGGTGTGGTGGTGTTTTGTTTTTGATTCACCTTCAGTCGTGTGGGAAGTGTTTTTCTAATGGGGCTGACCTTCTGGTAAACAACGTTTGCATCACAGATTAGATTACTCTCTCCTTGTCTTTCAAAAGCAGCTCAGGAAAGATATGTGCTATCTAGTGATGATTTACTGACTTTATAACACATATCACACAAATCTGAACAAAGGCTAGAGCAAGAGTTAAACACAAGTATGTCAGTAGGTAAAAACACAAAACAAAACTCCAAAATAAACTTCTGATTTCTAAGAGCTTTTCTAGGGGAAAACACTACATTTTTTAAAACCATTCAAGCGAGATTAAGCAGATAAAAACTCTAATCACATGTTATTTATAAAGAGATTATGTGTCTGCCTAGTTGCTATGAATATGAGGAATTTAAGATACTATTAGTAAACGTGGTTATTATGACAATACTGTTGTTGTTAGAAAAGGAAATGGAATTTGGACTTGTGTACAGGTTAAAATACAGAATTAGGCATCATCGATATTCTGAAATTATAAAAGCCTGATTGGTTAGGTTACACGAAGCTTCACCAATTGATAGTTATATGGGAAGGAATGCTGTGTTGCTCTCTATATGCAAGACAGGCCAGCCCTGGGGGATAGTCCAAGCTAAATGTCCATTAACACTCTTCTTGGCTGGTCCAAAAATCTTGTCTTTTTATCTTCAGCAATAGTTTTCCACAACCACCCCCTCCTACCTTCCTAGAGTCCCTAGTTTTGCAGCCCATCAGTCCCTGACCTCATTTTGGCTATGAATAATTGAAGGTCAGGCAAGTGTGATTAAGGGTGGCAGTGTTTCTCCTCTGTGCACAAACCTATGCGTCCAAGAATTTATAACCCTATCCTTGGGGAATTTACCATTCACACTAAGCAGTACTGTTTTCTATCATAGTGATGGTACACAGGAATGAAGACTTTTCTGTCCTGTATTGGTTTATGTAGAATTACAGCTCTTCTGAGTGTTTGCAGGTTATATGATGTTGATACCATCCAGCAGGCCTGTCTCCTTTCTTGCCACACAACCTCTGTTTCTCCTCAGTCTCTCCCCACTTCTTCTGCCCTCTTTCTTTTCTTTGACTTGACTTCACTATTAGATAAGACGGATTACAATTCTATGCCAAGGTAAATATATGTGCTTCCGGCAAACTGCTTAGAGAATTGACCACACTTTTGTAAAAACTGCTTGATCTGATGATTTCACTCTTTTCCTCTGAAGTAGAGGAAATATCTCAGGAATATTCCAAGCAGCAATGTTCTGTTTACTTAATTAGCTTATGTAATATAGACTGTTATTAGCAGTTCTGAGGTTCAGAAATGAGGAAAAGACATCAGTCACAACCACTGCAGTCCAGTGGATTTGCTGTTGCTGCTGATATTTGCAGTGGGGTTTGTAGGGGGCTCTGATTGACATCAGGGAGCCACTGAGATGAAATAAGAGTGGTGAACGAACACACATTGTGGTGGCCACGCAGAAAGATGTTTAACTATTGTACTATGATGATCAGGAAACTTTAGATAAAAGTGTCATTAGTAGGATCATGACAAACAAAAGTGCCTCACATGATGACAAAGGTCAAAGCAGGAGTCTTTATCTGGCCTGAATCGATTGAGGCCATGTACCTGCAGCAAGTGTAAAAAGGAGATATTTCCTGGTATGACTGCCTAGCAGTAAGATAATGTGCAGCTATCCATGGAAATATGTGCAGTAGCATGGGAAACATTGTATTCTTCATACTTTATGTACTTACATTTTAATGAGAAATAGAAGAAGAGCGATGATGTCACACATAGCTAAGTGTAGCTGTGAAAATACAGGATTCCACAGCCCGGGCTTGAATACAGTAAGATACCAAAGCACAAGTTCTTACACTTTGAGCATTACAGACAAAAGTTTATCAAATAAAAATAATTTATTGGGCCTGGGATTTTAGCTCATTGGTGCCACCGCCTGCCTCACAAGTGGAAGGTCCTAAGTTTGACCTTGCTACAATAAATAAATAAATAGTAAAAATAATTTACTTTCTGAGTTGACTTGATTGTTAGTGGAGATGAAGTGATTTTTGGTGCTAAAACTTCTTTATGACTCTAGAACTTTGGCTTAAGGAAGAAAGTACTTTTTGGTTATACTGTGCAGTATTTTCTGTACTTAATAATGTACCACATGGGTCGATTAAAGCAGAAACAATTCATACGCTCCCAGTTTATGGGAATCTTCCATTGTTCCCAAAGAATATCTTAGGAAGCATCATGGATTTGAGGACCCTAAGGCCTGTGAGTTTCCTAGTTGCCATAATAACATTTTAGTTTTGTTTTGCGGCAGTACTGGGAATCTTATACAAGACCTTGTGTGTGTCAAGCAGGTGCTCCACTGTTCAGCTACATTCTCAGCCCTCTCATAGACTCATGAACCCAGAAATCCCAGCCCTGAAGATACCTGAAGAGATTACTACAAATAGATGAATATTAGTATTGCAGTCAGTTTTGTCTTGTGGTGGCTTGGTTTGTTATTCACAGGGGTTTGTTTTGTCTCAGTATTTACCATAAAATGAAAGTTGTTCTCCACCTCCACACTCCCTCATTTATTTTATTTCTTTTTTGGTACCGGAGATCGAACCCCAGTCCTTGTGCTTGGGAGGCAGTCGCAGGAACCACTGAGCTAAATCCCTGGCCCTTTCCTCTTTTATTTTTGAGATAGGGCCTTGCTAAACTGTCTAGGCTGGTTTGAACTTGTGATCTTCCTGCCTCATCTTCCTATGTAGCTGGGATTACAGACATATGTGCCATTATACCAAGTGTGTGTGTGTAGTATATGTGAGAGAATTCTTTGGTGAAGAATTGCAATTCTTGCTTGGCATGGTGGCACGTGCCTCTAATCCCAGCACTTGGGAGGCTGATGCAGGGAGAACACTGTGAATTCAAGGCCAGCCTGGGCTACATAGTGAAATTCTGTCTAAAGAACCTGTAATTTATAGGACGGTGGATTTAGCTCGGTGGTGCTGCACCTGCCTGGCAAGCACAAGATCCTGAGTTTGATCCCTGGTATCAAAAAAACAAAACAAAAAACATCCAAAAATTGCAAATTATGTATTCTCAAATGCCATTAGAAGGAATCTAAATGAATATACAAACTTTCTATAGAGTAATATATGAAAAATTAAAATGTATTTGATTCTACAATCCCACTTAGAATTTACTTATTCAAATGTATGTTTTTTTTTGAAACAGGGTCTTACTATGTAGTTGAGACTGACTTGGAACTCACTATGTAGCCCAGGCCGGTCTCAAGCTCACAGCGATCCTCCTGCCTCAGCCTTCCGAGTGCTGGGATTACAGGCGTGCACCACCACGGCCGGCTCAAATGTATGTTTTGAAATACATAAAGACATGTATGTTTAAGGATTTTCTCTGGAGTATGTATATATCAGCAAAATATTGAACATAAACAGAATGACACTCATTAAAAGATTAATTATTAATAATTCCATGCTCTATTATGCTATTTAATGTGATAAGTGTGTGGAAAATTTGTTAACCTGATCTGAGTATAAAAAGGAGATGATAAATTACATAGTGTAATCTATTATAAATATGTGTGCCTATATTTATATATTAATATAAACAAATCTAAAAAGCATACACTAAAAATAATAAAAGTCATCTCTGGCTGAAAGGGGGACAATCTGAAATTTACTTCTCAATTCTTATAGCTCTATGCTTTTGAACTTTTTGCAATGAACATATATAGATTCCTTACACAAAAAATATATTTTATTAAATTTATATTTTAAGAGAAAAACTAGAAAGTACAATTATATCTTTCCCCTATTCTTACCTATTTTATATTTTCCAAATTCTGTACAAATGTTCCCAACAATATTGTGACATTATAGACACAGCAAATGGTTTTGCCTAAATCTTATTTAAAAAGAAAAATATTGGAAAGTGAGGCATTGTGAAGCATGCCTATAATGCCAGCTACCCTGGAAACTGAGGCAGGAGGATGTTAAGTTTGAGGTCATCCTGATCAACTTAGTGGGACTCTGTCTCAAAAATAAAAATAAAACAGGCTAGGGATGTAATTCCGTGCTGGAGTGCTTTCCTAGAATGTGGGAAGGCCTGGATTCAATCCCCAGTACTACCAAACAAAAACAAACAAAAATCCAATTTAATGTTTGTGGCTTGTGTTTAACTTTATGATAAAAAGGTTTGAAGATGTAGCTCAGTGATAGAATGCCCTTGAGTTCAATTCCCAGCTCCATAAAAACAAAACAAAACCCCAAATTCCTGTAATTTAAAGATCACAAGCTAGAGAAAAGCCATTGCACCAAAATGTTGAGATTGGATGAATACAACAGTTATTGATATAAATCTTGTTTATTATATATATATATATATATGTGGGGGTACTGGGGATTGAACTGGGGTCCTTGCACTTGCAAAGCAGGTGGCAGAACCACTGAGCTAAATCCCTGACCCTTGTCATATATTTTTATTGTTTATATTTTTAAAACCAACACTGATATTAAGGAAAGAAAACATGTTTTCAAATGAATAATGTATGTAGAAATAAAAAGGAATTTCACCACTGTAGGACTGGGTTAAAAGCTTATCAGTATGACTAAGTAATAGCTGATTTATGACATGGAAGGTGAGGTAATTAATTTTTTTAAGTCAAGAAAAAAGCCATATGGGCATATATCCAAGGTACAATCTGTTTATTTGTTTTCTTTTGTTCTTAAGTGTGTGTGTGGGTTGAGGGGTGGAAATGTCTATCTTGTTTGGAAGGTGGCTACACAGTCGTATATATTTTTACTTATTCCTTGCTGGGGATCAAACCCAGGGCTTCCTGTATGCTAATTGCCTCGCAAGCTCGAGGACCTAGTTCAATCTCCAGTACCAAAGATTTATCTTTCTTAAAATGTTGCTGAGGACTTCTTTTTAATATTATACCATTTTTAAAAATCTAGAATGGTTAATATCGCTTCTCGGCCTTTTGGCTAAGATCAAGTGTAGAATGGTTAATAATTTGTGGCTCCACCCCCCAGTCCTGGGGACTGAACTGAGGGCCTTTACTCACACCTAGCACCCCTTCAAATTTTGAAACAGGGCTTGGTAAATCGCTATCTTGAGGCTGGGCTTGAATTTGTGATCCTCCTGTTTCAGCCTTCCAGAGTGCTGGAATTACAAGAATCTACCTTTGTTGACTAATTAATTATACTGCTTCTTGACATTTCTTTGAATACTTTTGTTAAGTTTAAAAATAGAATTCAGGCCTGGGGATTTAGCTCAGTGGTTCCACCGCCTGCCTCGCAAGCACAAGGTCCTGAGTTCAATCCCAAGGTCCCGAGTTCAATCCCTGGTACCAAAAACAAAACAAAAAACAAAACAAAACAAAAAAAACACACCAAAAGTAGAATTCAAAGCCTGGAGATGTAGCTTAGTTGATAATACTGGCTGCCTAGCATGCATGGGGAGTCCGGAACTGCAGGATTGCTAAAATATCTACAGAGTTTCAAGATATTTGATTAAATAAGCCACACCCAACTGGAAACTCAATCTTAATGCTGAGACTTATGCCATGAGGCCTTCATAATAAATTTTTGAAGTTCATCCTCAACTCTTTTTTTTTTGGTACCGGGAATTGAACTTGGGTCCTTGCACTTGCAAGGCAGGCCACCGAACCGCTGAGCTAAATCCCTGGCCCCATCCTCAACTCTTAAAACAAGCCCAATTTTCTAAGTTTAGTCTTTGTGTCTGGGCAAGACAAGAAATGATTATATCAGATGCTGCTCTGAAACGGAGGAGGCCACAGCCTCATAACTGTATATATGCTGAAATGAGTATATGTGGCCATAATGGAATATTCAGTCTGTTAGAATTTAGAATAAAGTCTAGATTTTATTTCACACAAAGAATCCTAGAAAACAATGAAAACAGCCTGGGCATTTTTTTGAACACAAGCAGAAGTAGCCACAAGAATGCTTCCTACTACAGAGGCTACTCAAACGACTCTGCTGTTATGTGGCATAAATCCTTTTTAGTCAAAGCTCTAGACGCATATAGTGATTACAATATTTTTATTCCCATGTCTACTTGGAGAGATACTTTTGTAGAAAAGCTTCAACTTAATACAGAATACACAAGTAAGCAATAACCAATGTACAGCTACAATTAACTTTCTTCCTTTTATAAAGTTGTTCAGGGTTTACAAATTTGCACATACCAAAGCAAGGAAAGGAGAAATCTCATCATTTGTTCATTTTCAAATGGCCTGCACTTATAATATGAAATTTATAAACCACCTAGGCCATCATCAGTTTATAAACTAACTATATCACCATCAAGGACTTTATCCTTTTTTTTTTTTTTTTTTTTTTTTGGTACCGGGGATTGAACTCGGGTCCTTGTGCTTGCAAGGCAGGCCACCGAACCGCTGAGCTAAATCCCCGGCCCAGGGCTTTATCCTTTCTATGGACCCAGAACACACCAACAATTGTCTTGGACTTTATGGTTGGCATTCAAGTTCAGATGCACGTACCCTTCTTGGGTTTTTTTGTTTTTTGGTTTTTGGGTTTTTTTTTTTGGTACGGGAGATCGAACTTGGGACCTTGTGCTTGCGAGGCAGGCGGTGGAACCACTGAGCTAAATCCCTGGCCCTCACGTATCCTTTTAAAAGCTGTTCCGTGAAAATAGACTGGAGAGGTGGTGTGGAGCAGCGTAAAGATCCTCAGAGCCATGCATTGGCCTAAATTTCAATTTAAGAACACATTTTTTGTTTTGTTCAGTTTTACTGAAGTATAATTGACAAATAAAAAAATCATACATATTCAAGATATCAAACATGTATATGTATGTACATATATTGCCACAGTCAAATGAATTAACACGTCTCATCACTACATTAGTTACTATTTTCTGTGTATGTATTGCGACACTTAAGATTTATTGTCTAAAGAACCTCAAGTAAACAACAGCTTCAGTAAGTTTAATACTATGATGTACACTAGGTCTCCAGAACTTAGTCATCTGAAAATTGAAACTATTTTTTTTTGACACAGGGACTTGTGATGTAGTTCGGGCTGGCTTCAAATTCACGGCAATCCTCCTGCCTCAGCTTCCCCAATGCTGGGATTACAGGCTACCATGTTCAATTTATTTATTTATTTATTTATTTTTGAGACAGGGTCTCACTGTGTAGTTGAGACTGTCCTGGAACTCACTATGTAGCTCAGGCTGGTCTCGAACTCACAGCGATCCTCCTGCCTCAACCTCCTGAGTGCTGGGATCACAGGCGTGCGCCACCACGCCCGGCCACTACCATGCTCAATTTAAAACTGCAATGTTGTACCCTTTGGCCAACACCTCCCACCAAACCCTGGCCCCTGGCAACCATCATCATTGCTTCTGCGAGTTCTACTTTGTAGATTTTATACATAAGAGACCCACGCTCTATTTGTCTTGCTGTGTCTGTCTTACCTCAGCATAAACATCCTCTGGGTTCATTTGCCTTTATTTGAATCTCAACTCTGTCCCGTTTTTTCTGGTTATATTGTCAAAGGCAGTTTTCATGTCCAGTAAAATTGAAATAACACTTATTTTAGAGGGTAGCAGGGACAATTAAATAAGACACGACGTAAGATTTTGTTCCTGAAATTACAAACTAACCCAGTGACATTACCCTATTTATTCAAGAGGCACAGGAGGAACGTTTCCTGAAATCTCGTGACTTAAAAACAAAAACAAATGCTCAGTTAAAAATATCCTCTCAGAGAAATTCCCCTTCCACCAGAAAGTGATGTCAGAAACCACAGCCACAAGATAGGGGAATTGATGGGAGACAAGGGTGCTTCCAGAAGTCTCAAAATGAATTGTATTACTTTTTAGGACAGCCCATCACTTTTTGCTCTCAGTTGCTTTGATTCTACACCAGAGGCAAAGTTCCTTTCAGGTATTACAGAGTCTTTAGGGTCTACCAGAAATTCTTAACATTAATAGTACAGATTATGGGACTGCAGTAAAAACAAAGCCTAATCAAAGACAGTGTAGGGACAGCATGTTAACTTTACTGACTTGTCCTAAGGTAAAGCCACACTTTTGGGGGGAGGTTTTTTCCACTTCCTCTTCTACAGAGGCAGATATGTAAGGCACTAAGTATATATGACTTCCTCTTTTTACTACGTCTTGCCTAATTAAGCCATCCAATTACACAAGCACTCCTAGGCCTCCTGGGTGTCATTCTTCTGCTTATACTTTTCTGACTTTGGCTAGAAATATATTAATTTGTTTAAAATTGCTTCTAGCTTCTGAGAAAGCATGGCAGTATCTACTGTTTCCTCTTCTCATTTAGAAGATATTACTTAATTCAGAAATCAGGACTCATTCTCTTTCATACCTGTTTCCATTTGCTATGGTTGGTTATTCATTCCCGCCCACCCTGTGTCGTGTGTGTGTGTGTGTGTGTGTGTGTGTGTGTGTTTGTGTGTGTGTGTGTGAAAATGGTCTTGGACACTGTGTCCAACTTGTCATGAAAAATGACTGAGGGTTATATTTTCCTGAGGTTGGAAGTGCATGAAAAATGAATTCAGATGAGATGAAAAGCCCATGTCACATCTTTAGATCCAAAGAAACGTAAAATCAAGAGAACAGCCAAGTGGCAACTACAGGTGCTGGTGGGCAGAAGGGTATGGCATGAAAGATCACAATAGGCTATGGGACCTCAATTTATAAATCCCTTCTAGGCTATAAACAAGGTTCAGATGTCAATCCAGGCATCTGATGAGAACCTTACATTCCAGCCTCCAAAACTAAGTGGCAAGGTAACCCCCAAAGTTGTGTAGTTTGAAAAGATAATTTCCTTGATTGTGTTTGTTTTTTTGAGACATGATCTTGGTACATAGTTTAGGCTATCCTCCAACTTGCAATTTTGCTGCCTCATTCCCCCACCCCCAACCTCCAGAGCTGGGATTACAGACATGGTTTACCATATCTGGATCCTTTAGGGCTTTTAAAATTTTTATTTTTGCAGGGGGTGCTAAGGCCGACCCAGGGTCTCAGGCACACTTAAGGAGGTGCTGTACCACTGAGATGCACCCTCAAAACTCCACCACCACTGGGGATTGAACTCAGGACTTTGAGCTTGCCAGGCAGGCACAGCACCACTGAGCTACATCCGCAGTCCTCAATCTAACAGGTGTGAAGTAGTATCTCCTCGTGACTTTAATGTGCGATTTCTCTGGAGATAGTGATCATTTTTTCGTATATCTTTTGGTCATTTGTAACTTTCACCTTCCCTTCCCTTCCCTTTTTCCCCTCCCCTTCCCTCTCTTCTCTTCCCTTCCCTTCCTGTCCTCACTTTTCCTCTTTCCCTCCCTCCCTCCCTCCCTTCCTTGCTTTTCTCATTTTGTGTGTGTGCTGGGGAATGAACACACAGGCTTAGGCAAACACTATTGCTGACCTACATCTCCCCCTTTTATCTATCTGTTTTTATGGTGCTAGAAATGAAACCCCCCAAACCTTGCAACTTTAAGGCAAATGCTCTCCCACTGAGCCATATCCCAAGTGCCTATTTTTAAATTTTGAGACACTCTCATCAATTTGCTGTTTGGCCTTGAACTTAAATTCTCTTATCTTAGTTTCACAAATAGGTGGGATCACAGCATGTGTCACTACGCCTAGCTCCATAGCTTGTCCTTTTTTTGTGTGTGTATGTGTGGTACTGGGGGTCAAACTCAGGACCTTGTGCTTGCAAGGCAGGCGCAGTACCACCGAGCTAAATCCCTGACCCCATAGCTTGTCTTTTGAGAGGAGTCTGTTCAGATCTTTTGCCCATTTTCTTTTCCTTTCCTCTCTTCTCCTCTTTTCCCCTTTCCCCTTTCTTCTTTTTCTCTGTTCTCTCCTCCCCTCCTCTCCACCTTTCCCATCCTCTTCTCTTTTCCTCTTTATTTTCTCTTACACAGTACTGGGGATTGAACACAGGGTCTCTGGAATGTGAAGTCAGATCTTTTTTATTTTTTTCCTCCTTGAGTTGATTGGTACATTTTAGGCATACAGTACAGTTACATTCATCATTGGGGTCTTGTGCCTTTACATGACAGGTCTGGGTTCTCATTTTTTTCCCCTTGTACCTGTGTGACACCAGATCATTAAATAGGATTATTTTTCTTCTTACTGAGTACTTTGAATTCTGATTTTTTGGATATTAATCCCTTATCAATATATGATGTAAATATTTTCTTCCACTCTGTTGGTTGTTCCTTCACTCTGTCTTTTTGTTTGTTTTTTGAGACAGGGTCTCACTATGTAGTTCAGACTGGCCTCAAACTCACAGTGACCCTCCTACCTCAGCCTCCAGAAAGCTGGGATTACAGGTGTGTGCCACTGTGCCCGGCGCTTCACTCTGTTGTTTCTTTTGCTGTATAGAAACTTTTTAGCTTGATGCAATACTATTTCTTTATTAAAAAATAAAGCATTTGGGGGCTGAGGATTTAGCTCAGTGGTTCTGTCACCTGCCTCGCAAGCACAATGTCCCAAATTCAAACCCTGGTACCAAAACAGAAACCAGGATAGTTTGTTAGCTGGGGATTTAGCTCAGTGGTTCTGTGCTTGCCTTGTAAGCACAAGGACCTGAGTTCTATCCCTGGTACCAAAAATAAAATAAAATAAAGCATTTTTTTAATCATACTCAAGAAATTGCTGCCCAGTCTTTATAGTTTCAGGTCATAAATTTAAATCTTTAGTACATTTTGAGTTGGTCCTTGTGTAAGGGATAAGAATCCATTCTAATTCTTTTGCATGTGGATATCCAGCTAGTCCAACATCATTTATTGAAAAGACTGTCCTTTCCCCAATATTCTAGTCCTTTAACTGATGTGTCTGTTTGCATAGCAGTAGTATGCTGGTTGGCCTTGAACACCTGCTGTTGCCTCCTAAGTTTTGAGCTACCATTCTCAGCTCATCCATGCTGTTTGGATTACTATAGCTTTGTAAAACATTTTTTAGAAAGTAAAACATTTTAAGGGCTAGGGATTTAGCTCAGTGGTTCTGCTGCCAGCCTCGAAAGCACAAGGTCCTGAGTTCAAGGTCCTGGTACCAAGGGGGGAAAAAAGTAAAACATTTTAAAATCCAGTACTTTGGCTGGGCATTATGGTGCACACCTGTAATCCCAGCACTCAGGAGGCTGAGAGAGGAGGATCATCACTAGTTTGAGACGAGCCTGGGCCATATATATATATATATATACACACACACATACATACATACATAGTGAGTTCAAGGCCAGTCTCATCTACACAGTGAAACTGTGTCATGAAAACTAAATGTGTATATACGTATACACACACACACGCACACACACACACACACACACACACACATATATATTATAAAATCCAGTAGTTTGATACCTGGAGCTTATTCTGTTTGGTTTTCTGTTGTTGTTTTGTTTTGTTTTATTTATTTTTTTGTTTTGTTTTGTTTGAGACAGGGTCTCACTATGTAGTTGAGACTGACCTGGAACTCACTTTGTAGCCCAGGCTGGTCTTGAACTCACAGTGATCCTCCTGCCTCAGCCTTGCGAGTACTGGGATTACAGGCCTGTGCCACCACGCAGGGCTTTTTGTTCTATTTGTTTAAGGTTTTTTTTTTTAAATTGAATTTATTAGTACATTTTAGGTAGACAGTACAGTTAGCATTCATCATTGGGATCTTGTACCTTTACATGACAGGTCTCAGTTCTCATTTTTTCCCCTTGTCCCCGCCCTCCCTTC
>NW_022900942.1:25835624-25894452 GCF_012274545.1 Fukomys damarensis | reverse complement strand
CTTTTTTTTTTTTTCTACTTGGGGTCTTTCATAGTTCTATAAGTCCAGAATTATTTTTTTTCTGTTTTCATGAAAAAATGGCATTAGAATATTGACAGAGATTGTGTTGAATTTAAATTGTTTTGGGTAATATGAGCATTTAAAAAATATTCATTCTTTCAGTCCATGAACACGGCATGATGTTCTGCTTGTGTCATCTTCAATTTCTTTCATCATTCCTTTATAGTTTTCAGTATATGGACATCCTTGTTTAAATTTACTCCTAGATTGTCTCCCTCCTTCTCTTCTTCCCTCCCTCCCTCCCTTCCTTCCTCTCTGCACTAGAGATCGAATCCAAGGCTTTTGCATGCTGAGCAAACTCTTTACTGAGTATACCTCCAGGTCTAATCCTAAGAATTTTATTTTTTGATGCTATTGTAAAAGTCATTGTTTTCTTTATTTCTTTTTCAGTGTAAGTGGATAGAAACACTACTAATTTGTATAAGGTGATTTTCTTTGTTTGTTTGTTTGTTTTTGGTACCGGGGATTGAATTTGGGACCTTGTGCTTATGAGGCAGGCAACAGAACCACTGAGCTAAATTCCCAGCCCAAATTTTTTATTAATTTTTTTTGGGGGGGGTATCAGGCATCAAACTCGGGACTTTGTGCTTGTGAGGCAGGCGGCAGAACCTCTGAGCTAAATCCCTGGCCTTGTGTAAGCTGATTTGTATCATGCAATTTTACTGAATTTTTTTACATTACAACAGATGGTGACATCTTTAGGACTTTTATATGGAAGACCATATCTTGAGCAAGTGGAGACAATTTCATTTCCTCTTTTTCTACTTGGATGTCTTTCTCTTGACAGTTGTTCGGGTTAGAGCTTCCACTTGAATGGAAGTGATCTGACTGGACATCCTTACCTTGTTGTGAATCTTAAAGGAAGAGCCTTCAAATTTTCCCCATGAGTATAATCCTAGCTGTGGGTTTTCATGTATGACCTTTATTGTCTGGAGGAGCAATCATTCTGTACCAATTTGTTGAGAGTATTTATCATATATGGATGTTGAAGTCAAGCACAGTGATGAATTTCATCCTCTTAAACATTTCCATAGCTGGTGCCATGCACACATCTATAATCCAGGCTGCTCAGGAGGCTGAGTCAGGACAATGGCATGTATACCAGCCCAGGTAACGCAGTGAAATCCTATCTCAAAATTATGAATAAATAAATAATAAATAAATAAGGCTGGGACTATAGCTCAGTGGTAGAGCATCCGTTGCTTCATTCTGCGTTCACACACACACACGTGTGTGTGCACACACACATACATGCACACACAATGGGGAGGAAATGTTTACAACTACACTTTGTGATTTTTTTTTTGGTACCGGGTATTGAACTCGGGTCCTTGCACTTGCAAGACAGGCCACCAAACCGCTGAACTAATCCCCAGCCCTGAGAGTATATATATTTATTATTCTATGTGGGTTTAAGACAATTTAGGGCAAGCCAGGCAAGGTCCACACTTCTAATGCTATCTACATATAAGGCTGAGGCAGAAAGATCCTTTGAGCCTGATAGTTAGGGACCAGTTTGGGCAATAGAGCAACATTTAATCTTTAAAAAAAAGAAAGAAGGGCTGGGGACTTAGCTCAGTGGTTCCGGTGCCTGCCTCGCAAGCATAAGGACCTAAGTTCAACCCTCGGTGCCAAATGAATAAATAAATAAGTAAGTAAAGGAAAGAAAATGAGGCCAGACTCTTAGTGGGAATCACTGCAGCAATCCCTACTTCTGCTCAGTCCACTGCAGAGCTCGTTTCCCCATCTATGTCCCTCTCTCAAGCAAAAAGCAAATTGAACAGTAAATCCCATGAGATCAGACTGATATCTAATCAAAAGAACATCATTTAATGCCTCCCTGTTGACCATACAAAATCACAGTCATTTGAAATGTACATCCTTCCATACCCAGTTAAAATGAGTAGGCTCTTTATGTGGTGCTGCACAGCTGTAATCCCAGCACTCGGGAGGCTGAGGCAGGAGCATTACTACGAGTTGCAGGCCAGCCTGGGCTTACATGATCAGGTTCAAGGCCAGTCTGACCTACATACGGAGACCCTGTCTCAAAAAAAAAAAAAAGTCAGCTTGGGGAATCCCTCATATTCTCAAGGGCCCAATGAATCAGCACTGCTCATTTACCAAGGTGAGTAAGGGTAAACAATGCATTTATTTACTTACCTTACAAAAATTCTTTTTGTGTGTTTTTTGTTGTTGTTGTTTTGGTTTTTTTGTTTTGTTTTGGTTTTTTGGTGCTGGGGATCAAACTGTGAGACAGGGTGTCCCTATGTAGGTTAGGATGGCCTTGAATTCACTATTTTTTTTAACCTTACTGAGTTTACTGGTACCTTTTTAAAGTATACAGTACGGTTACATTCATCATTGGGCTCTTATAACCTTACATGACAGGTCTTGGTTCTCATTTTTCTCCTTACCCCTATCCTCCCTTCACCCCCTCCACCCTCCACTATTTACAAAGACTTCGTTTCCATTTTTTCCTTTTCTCATATTTAGTTCAAGTCCGCTCTTCTTGCCCCAGCCTCCCAAGTGCTGGGATTACAGGTATGTGCCACCATGCCCGGTTTGCCAAAACTCTTAAAATTTGTCAAATATTTTTACTGTCTGTGGCTTTTTTTTTTTTTTTTTTTTTTTTTTTTACAAGATCTTTTTCAACCCAGTCATCCCTGACTGCTCCTTCAGATTAGGCAGGCATTGAGGAAAGTGCAGGGCACTAACACTGGATGGATTTAAGATTTAATTCATGGCTGCAATGTTGGTCACTCATTTTCTCCCTCTCTCTCTTTTTTTAGACAGGGGCTCACTGTGCAGTTCAGAATGGCCTTGAACTCATTATGTAGCCCAGGCTGGTGTGGAATTCGCAGTGGTTCTCCCACCTCAGCCTCCGGAGTATAGGGATTACAGATGTGCGCTACCACAACTGGCCTGTTGGTGGATTTTGTTAGGAATGGGAGGAAATCATGCTTCCTATTCACTTCTACCATAAAAATGACAAAATAAAACATTCAAAATCTTCCTTTTTCAAAGAAGACCAAACAAATGATTAAGAAAAGCATGAAAAGGCTGGGGATTTAGCTCAGTGGCATTGCACCTACCTCACAAGCACAAGGTCCTGAGTTCGATCCCCGGTACAAAAAAAGAAAAAAAAAAGAAAGGCATGACAAAATAGAAGTTCTCTATATCTCAGTAGGTGTCAGAGAGTTTTTTGGTTTAACTACTAAATACATGGAGACAATAATGCATATTTTTGTTTCTAACTGCTCTATAAATGATCTGACCTCGGCATGTTATGGATCCAACAAGACCACACAAATTGTCTTAGATTGCATGGCACTAGGTTTAAAAGTTAATAGCAGGAGCAGGACTGCGGATCTCGCTCAGCTGTGCTGTGCAGGCCTCACAAGAGCAAGGTCCTGAGTTTAATCCTTGGTACCTCCAAAAAAAAAAAAAAAAGTTAATAGCTGGAGATGACAGTGACAAGATAGCCCTCCTATTTGAAATTTTCATCTTTTCTTGTATTTTCATCATTCTGTGTATGAGATTGCCTAATTGCCTTGAATTGGGGAAACAAAAGGATTTTACTCCTGAGGTAAGACCCAGTAAATTTTGGTCTAGCAGCTGTTTATTTAAATACACTCCTCTGGCAATAAACCTTCAGTGTAGGGAGGCTGAGTTATGAGTCTAAGATGAAAGAAACCACTGCTGAAGGAACAATGGCAAAAGTCATTCCATTGTCACTGCAAGTGCTAGTGAGTGTGGAAGGAGATGCTCAGCAGGACCTGACAGCAACAGCCTTCGGGTTAGTTACGACCCAGACATCAAAGAAAGCTATTGGGCAGCTGGGGAGGAAAGTGATAGCCACAGGGAAAAACAAGGGTGGGGCCCTGTAAAAGACAAAATGTACCCTAGCTTTCATCAAGAGCTAGGATCAGCTGGGCAAATGACTGAGTCCTTGACTAGAGTTCTGGACCCTTCAGACTGTGTGTGTGTGTGTGTGTGTGTGTGTGTGTGTGTGTGTGTGTACATTTGCTCAAGGGTGAGAACAGAACAGGGAACCCATTCTGCACATTTTATAATACTGCAAAACACCTAAAGAAAAGATTGTGCAGAGAGCCATTCTAGAAACCCAGGGCAAATTCTACTTTATGCTCTTATTATGGTAGAGTGCTTCCTCTCTGATCTTCCGAACCAGGCTTTGTCCCTGCCGTCCAGACACTAATTTTCCTGGTTGGACACTTTGAGTTGCAGTGTGGTAACGAGATGAATAACTGGAGGCTTAGGGAGAGATAATTATTGCCTCATTTTCAAAACTGCAAGGCATGGCTGCCAGGGAGAGTTCCACAGTTGAAAACAGAAACACACAGTCCTGAAGTTTCAGGAAGCCAAACCCACTGGGAACATCCATGGGGCTGCTGCCTTCCTGGGGCCCAATTTAGAGCTCTCTAACCGTGAAAGGGGCTGAAGTCCCATGGCCATTCTTTCTGTGGCAGGTGGGGAGAGGGGCTGGGAAGTAGTGTTTTAAAAATCCACTGCTTTTGAAGTCTGAGTTGAAAGGAGAGGAAGAAGCTGAGAAAAGCAGGAACTATTAGAGGGGGTGACTCACAGAGGAGGAAACTCAGGTTCAAATGCTCCCCACACAAAATTATCTCTCTTCAATCAGTCCCACTGTTTTCACTTCTGCTGCCCGATTGCCTAAAATAGAGATTACTGAACATTATCTTTTAAAAATGCAACCCCCTCTGGGAAAGGTAATAAGCCATCAGGTATTCATATGTTGTTAGTGTTGTTGTTGTTGAGAATTAGTTGAACTTAGCAAGTGAGAATTAGAATGGAGAAAATTTAGAGAGTAAGTCATCAGTCCACGGCTTTGTTTCACACATAAGGAAAGTGATCCAGAGAGGGCGAGCTTTGTACTGGGGATCACCCGGAGGCAAACAGCATAGTTAGGCTGTGGCTGCTACTAACTAGGTCTCCTCTGTATACATTTGTGTTCTCCTGGCACTGATCAGGGATGACTTATTTAACTCAGCCATCAGGCTGAGGATCTCCTGCATGCCAAGTATTGCAGGAAAGAGCTGGAGATACCATGACGGTGACCTTTACCTCAAAGAGTTTATAGTCCAGTTGGGGAGAATGGCAAGTGAATTCAGAGTCAAGCACTAACCCCCAACAAAGCAAGTACAGCTTTTGTATGTGATGAAGAAAGAAGACAAAAAACAGAGATCAGAGAGGGAATTACTTTAGAGGAATACTGATGGGTATTTCAACTGGGATCTGGAGGATGTGAGGAGTCAACCTCTCCAGACTCTGGGCAACTGCAAATCAGTGCAACAGCTTGAAGGAGAAAGCTATATGCAGCCTAGTAACTGACAAAAGGTCAAAAGGTACTTGGATGTTGGACCGGAGAGATCTGCATTCAAACCCTGGCTCTACCACCTACCAGCTCTGCTGTCTGTGCATCTGAGCCCTGATGGATATATGTCTTCATCTAATCACCCTGGACATTAGAATTCATCAGTTTACATTTTGCTTATATCTGTAAATTGCAAGAAATATAAAAATGTCCTTTACTCTCAGACTGAATCTCTGAAATCTAAAGCTACCTCTGTGACTTCCTTTTTTATTTTTTGGTACCGGGATTGAATTTAGGTCCTTGCACTTGCAAGGCAGATCACACCTTGTATTTTTATTTCACTGTTCCATTGCTTGATAGTGTTACCAGGTATGGGGGTGGTGCAGCCTCCTTCTACAGGTGGTTTTTAGGTTCTTCCTGTCCTAAGTAAAGAATTGGTCAGGAAAACCACAAAAGGTAACAAAGTTTTACATTTATTAAAAACAGGAAAAGAAATAGGCTCTGCAGAGAGTTTGGTCAAGCAGGAAAAAAAGTACACTTTCCATAGGATGACAGTAGGCTATTACAAAGGGACACAGTAGCCCTGCGCACAGACTGACTATCCTTTTTATATTTCCTACTCCTGAGGGTGGCATCATCACGTCCCAGCTGTCTTATCAAAAACCTGATTAGGGGCCGGGGATTTAGCTCAGTGGTTCTGCTGCCTGACTCCCAAGCAAGAAGTCCCGAGTTTGATCCCCGATACAAATAAATAAATAAATAAATAAATAAACGAACAAACAAACAAATAAATAAATAACAAAAAAACCTGACCGAGTTCTCCAGAAGTCCTCATGTGGCGCTGTGGGATCTGTTCTAGGAACGTGTGTTTCCTAGGATTTTGTAATTAACAGGTCATGCCCACTTTCCCAGTCAGTCTTCCTCCATGCCCTAATCTCCTTCCTCAGTAGTACTCAAAATATATTAGTTCATCCGTCTCTGATTGTAACAGCACACTTTTGTTCTATTTATTTATTAGTCTGTCTTTGTCTTTTGAGACAGGGTCTTGCTATGTAGTCCAGGATGGCCTCAGACTCAATGTGTAACCCAGGCTGACCTTCAGCTCTAGACAACGCCCCTTCCATGGCCTCCCAAGTGCTGAGATTACAGGTATATGCCACCTGTATACTGCTGCTCTGTATTGTAAATTCCTGCCGCCCTAACAAATGCTACTCTGAATTTGTTAAACTGCCACAAAGGGACTGAATGAAATGGGTACTATTTAGGGATCACTGGAAAAGCTCAAATCAAAATTCATTTTATTATTTTATTGTTTCTTTGTGGGCCCCATTAGGATGACTCCTATCCCTTATGCAATCGTTCTTATCTATGTGTTTATTTTAGCCTTGAATTGATGTGCAACACAGAACAGTGTGATAAATTTTCACATTGAATACATCTACCCAAATGTCACCCAGATCAATAAATTATCAACATCCCCCAAGCCCACCTGTGACTTTTAGCTGTTAGTCTTTCTAAAGAGAATGACTCTGAACTTTATGTGAATGAAATGATGCAGTGTGTACTCTCTGGTCACTGGCTTCCTTCTCTCCACACTGCTTACCACATTCATTCAGATTTGTGCTTGTGATTGTAGATCACTTATTGCAGCTGCTATATAGTATTTCATTGTGCAAACAGACTGCAATTCATTTACCCGTTCTACATCTATCCATTTAAATAGATTCCAGTTTGGGATCACCACACATAGTGCTGCTATGAATATTCTTGGCAAAGGTGTATATTCATTTTTTTTGTTTGTTTTGTTTTTTTTGAGACAGGGTCTCACTATGTAGTTGAGACTGACCTGGAACTCACTATGCAGCCCAGGCTGGTCTCGAACTCACAGCGATCCTCCTGCCTCAGCCTCCCAAGTGCTGGGATTACAGGTGTGCGCCAGCACGCCCGGTTTACATTCATTTTTATTTGATGCATACCTGGAAGAGAAATTTCTTGGCCCACATGCTTTTGAATTTTATTTGCATATTCTTTTTGTTTGTTTTTTGATACAGGGTCTCTCTATGTAGTTCAGGCTGTCCTTGAACTTACTATGTAGCCCAGGCTGGCCTCAAACTTGCAGTGATCCTCCTGCCTCAGCCTCCCAAGTGCTGAGATTACAGGTGTGCGCCACCAGACCTGGCTTATTTGCAAATTCTTTAAGCAATTAAATACATTTGAAAAGATTCAAAAGTGGCAAAAGAACTGTTCACCAGTCACTTCATCCCCCCTCCCCCCTCCTGCCTCCTGCCACTTCTCCTCTTCCTCCTTGTTCCCCTTCTTTTTCCTCTTCTACTTCTTCTGTAGTCCTGGAAATTGAACCCAGGGTCTTCACACTGAATTATATCCCCAGTCTTTGTTTTGTTTTGTTTTTGAGACAGGGTCTCACTATGTAGTTGAGACTGACCTGGAACTCACTCTGTAGCCCAGGCTGGTTTCGAACTCACAGCGATCCTCCTGCCTCTGCCTCCCGAGTGCTAGGATTACAGGCGTGCACCACCACGCCTGGCTCCCAGTCTTTTAAAAATGTCTTTATTTAGAGAAAGGGTCTAAATTGCTAAGTTGCGCAGAGGGATCCTTAGCAGGATTGAAAGTTGGAGCCCAGCCAGGACAACTTTCAGATTGAATCGCTGTACTGATATTACTAAGAGATCACCTATGTGCATTACAGCTTATTACATACTTCTATTTCTATTCCTTATTGTCAATCCTCTCCCAAATGAAGGTGACAGGTATAGAGTTAACGCAATCACCTAGCAGGTGAAGTAACTGAGGCCCAGGAAAGTCAATCCTTCGCTTAAGAACATAATGAGTTTTACATGGCTGGGTTGGGAGTAAATCTGGATTCTGATTCTAATATTAGGTATTGCTGTACATTAAATAGTAATCAAAGTCGATGTTTGACAGTGGCATTGTAAAAACTATGCATCTGGGCTGCTCTGCTTCCTGAGAATCACAGTCTGGGGAAGGGTTTGCAGTTGAGTCAAGGCCTCTGTCAGCACAGAGCTCCACAGCACAGGATTCTTGCGGCCTTGAAAGGATGGAGTGAAATTGGTGTTTCCCAACAAAGTTTGAGATTGCTCCTTTTCATCTAGAATTCTATTCAGTAAGAAAAATTTGGGTATTTGGTTTTGCATATTTCTGAACAGCCTTTTATTTTCTTTTGTCTTTTGGTACTGGGGATTGATCCTAGGGCCTTGTTACATTTTTATTTTGATATAGGGTCTCGCTAAGTCCCTAAATTGCCTATGTTGAGCTCAAATTGGCAATCCTCCTGCCTCAGCCTCCAGAGTTGTGAGATTATAGGTGTACACCAGCATGCCTGGCTGCTAAGGGACAGCTTTGTAAAAAGTCCCTTATTGGGTCAGGGATTTAGCTCAGTGGTTCCACCACCTGCCTCGCAAACGCAAGGACCCGAGTTTGATTCTGGTACCAAAAAAAAAGTCCCTTACTGCTGCTGACCAGCTATTCCACCCCTGCCTGCTCCTAGCCTGTTTGTGAGCTTGAGGTCTAAGGCCCAGAAAGTGATTCATTTCCTCTTTTTCTTCTAGTTTCCTTTCTCTGCCTGTCACCTCTTTCCTTTCTCTAAGAACCTCAACAAAAGTGGCCTTGTTTATAATCTCAGAAATGCAGTTACAATTTGGGTTGTCCTATTTCTATGCTTGTATAGTGGTCTGTGAGGCTTCTAAGCTGGGCTTCTGTGCTTGGGATGAAGGGAGCACCCATCTCTAAATTTATTCTGAGGACTTTCAGGATGGAATCACCAAATTTTATTCACTCTGCTCCCCTAACTCTGGGTGTGGTGGGGCCCTGGGTGGGGGATGGGGATAGAGCAGGTTCCCCAGCGTTTCAGCCTCAGCCTGTCACAGGCCCTGGAGCTGGCTTGCCTGTATTATTGTTTTTCTGTATCAAAGAGCCCCTGAAAGGGAGGAATTATTATTCTACCTTTTCAAATTAGGAAACAGGCTCCACACAGTCACACACTTTGCCTAAATTCACAAATCCAGTAAACAGTGAAGCTGGAATACAAACAAAATGGGAAACAGTTTTCTAAATTTCCTCTGCAGATCTGACTTCTGTCTATATATTGTAATTCTTTGAGACTTGAATTATTTCAAGTAATTATTATTTTCAAAGGAATTGAAATAGTAAAGTGAATAAAATAACGGAGGTAATAGGAGCAGTTAAGCTGGTTTGGAGGGAAAGGGGCCAGGAGGAGGAAAGGGAGCTCCTGCCTTCAAGGAAGGTGCAGCTTATCCCAGCAGACCTGCCTGGGTGGGCGATGGCAATGGAGACTGCTATAAATTCCTGAACAAGGGAATGACAGCTGAGGAATTAGAGTCTCGTGGGCAGAGGGAAGAGCGAGGGGCTACGCTGACAAAGAACCAAGGCATCCAGGTGAACTTTTCTTGTTTTGTTTTGTTTTTTTGAGACAGGGTCTCACTATATTGTTGAGACTGACCTGGAACTCACTATGTAGTCCAGGCTGGTCTCGAACTCACAGCGATCCTCCTGCCTCAGCCTCCCGAGTGCTGGGGTTACAGGCGTGAGCCACCACGCCCGGCTTGTCCAGGTGAATTTTTGCAGTAATGCCAGAGAGAAATAAAGTACCTCGTTGGCAAAGACATTTGCAAAAGAAGGGCTAACCCAAAGGCTGCATTAAAGGAAGATATGTACAGACCGGTGACAGCTTGAACATAGGGGCAAAGAAGAAGCGAGAAGCTGATGATGGACAGTATTTTCAATGTTTGAGTACGGGGCTCAGGTTTCTTCAAAAATAGACTTGAAAGAGCCAAAATCTGTGTCTCAGGGTTCCATAAACTCTCTCCTCCGAGGTCTTTCTACAGGCCTTCCCTGGGCCTTGCAGCATACACTGGAGAGAGAGGAGAGGGCTGGGATGATGCTGGCCATAGTACACATGCCTGTAATCCCAGGCAGGCTGAGGCAGGAGGATTGCAAGTATGATACCAGCCTGGACTTCACAGGAAGACCCTGTCTGAAAGGAAAGGGGAGCATTGCAGAGTGAGACCTGGGGCATGAGGAGCCACTCTGCCCTGCCCCTTGCTGCAGCTGAGTGGGCTGTGCTGCAGAACAGTGACTGGCAGAGGGCATGAACTCGGCCTTTGCTCTTCAGGACTTCTGTCCTTAGTCTTCTGACTTTGTTCGTAGTGTTAGCTCACTGATTCCAACTCTGACAGGTATAAGAAGCCAGATGCCTTGGGATTTGGTTTTCCCAGCAGATTTTCAAAAGTCAGATCTAAGTCTAAGATAATGAAAATACCTATAATTGCTTCTTCGGTCACTGTTTTATACGCTTGGTATATACAGTTAAACACAACTCTTTGACCTTGTTTTAAAGTAGGGGTCAAATATTAATTTTTTAAATTAAAAAATTTTTAAATGCTTACTCGATCTAAAACTGCTTTCAGAACAGTTCATCTTGTCTCCACTGAATTGAGACGCTACCTCACTCACTTTATTATTATATGTTTTGAGATGTCTTTCTGTAACTCTGCTCTGTTAAACTATTTTTATAAATTGTCTTTATATTTATTTGCTTTATAACATTTCATAAGTGGCAGGGCTACTTCACCATTTTTTTTTTTTTTTGGTACCAGGGATCAAATTTGGGTCCTTGTGCTTGCAAGGCAGGTGGCGGAACCTCTAAATCCACAGCCCTAGTTCACCAATTCCTTACATTCCTAAAGAAATCTGCACGGGAGTTGGAAGCAGAATGTGGTGGTGCACGCCTGTAATACCAGCATTCGGGAGGCTGAGGCAGGAGTATTGCTGTGAATTCCAGGCCAGCATGAGCTCCTTAGTCAGTTCAAGGCCAACCTGAACTAATCAGAATACTCTGTCTCAAAAAACAAACAAAAAAAAACAAACAAAAAAGAAATTTCCATCGGGTTCTATTTGTAATTGCACTGTAACTCACCCATTATGTCCTTTAGGATACAACCAAGATTCTTCATTCAGACTTCTTAGGTACCTTGTAAATATATTTATAATTTTTTTTTTGCTGTTACATATGGCATATTTTTATTTTTTCTAGTACTGGGGATCAAACAAATTTAAGACCTTGCGCTTTCGAGGCAGGTGCTGCACCACTAAGCTAAATCCCTGGCCCAACATATAAGATATTTTAAAAAACATTACATGTTCTAACTGGTTATTGCTGGAATCTAATAAATTATTGTTGGGCAATTTCTGGTTAAGAAATCTTTTTTTTTTGTACTGGGGATCAAACTCCGGACCTTGTGCTTGTGAGGCAGGCAGTGGCACCACTGAGCTAAATCCCTGGCAAGAAATCTATTTTTAAAAGCAGCTTTAAAATAACATTGTATAATATATCCTGAGTTAGAACTCTTATTTGTTTGTTTGTTTATTTGAGGGTACTGGGGTTGAACCCAAGAAGCACTGAACAGCCCCAGTACTCCTTTCTTTGACTTAATTTAGAGACAGGATCTAAATTGCACAGGCAGGTCTTGAATTTATGATTTTCCTGCGTAGCCTCTCAAGTATCTGGGATTTCAAGCCTGTGCCACCATGGCAGGCTGAAATCTCTTATGATATCAAATGGTTCTTTCTTAGTTTTTGTTTTTCCTGCCAGGAGCGCTAGAGCCGTGCAGCTGCCGGTTACATTCCTCTGGCCTTTCTAGCTCATCCTTCCATGTCTGTCTTCTCCACATGGAGAATTCTGAACAGGGCTGTCTGGAAAGGCCCTTCTGAGGAAGTAGTATTTGTCCTGAGTGATCAGCATTGTGTAGATACGGAAAGTTCGGGAGAAAGAGCATCCAGCCCAGGCAGAGGCAGTGTCGTGGGCAAAGGCCTGGAGGGCGAAAGGGCTCCATGAGTGAGGAAAAAAAGTCAAGGAGGCTGGCATAGGAGGCACCTGTCTCCCACGCTTTGCCCAAGTTCACAGATGCTGTTACCAGTCGTCCTCCGTCCACATTCCCTGCCTTGCAAGCACAAGGTCCCGAGTTTAATCTCCCGTACAAAAAAACCAAAAAACCAAACCAAACAAACAAAAAAGAATATAGACACCTAACAATATCTATACTATATAAAAAGCTCAAAAAAGTTAAAGTCCCCCCCAAATAAAAGACCCAATCAAAATATGGACAAGTGAAATGAATAGACACTTCACAGAAGAAGTACAAATGGCCAATAAATACATGAAGAAATGCTCAACATCACTGACCATTAGAGAAACGCAAAGTAAAAGTACTATGAAATACCATCTTACCAGAGAAAAAATGGCTGTCATCCAAAAAATCTAAAGATAACAAAGACCGGTGAGGAAGTGGGGGAAAAAGGAACTCTTCCATTTTGTTGAGAACGCAAACTAGTACCACCACCATGGAAATCAGGGTGGAGACTCTTCAAAAAACTAAAGCTATAATTTCCATTTGACCCAGCTCTCCCCCTTCTAGGTATCTTCCCAAAAGGGTTAAAATCATATCACAGCGACACATGCATACCCATGCTTATAGCAGCACTATTTGTAATAGTGAGATCATGGAAATAGTGTATATATTCATCAACAGATAAATGGATAAGGAAAGTGTGGTATTAATGCACAATGGAGTACTACTCTGCCATAAAGGAAGATAAACGTGAGGTACTGGGATGTAAATCAATGCAACTTGAGAACATATGAAATGAAATAAGGCACACAAGCTTAAATATCCGGTGGTTTTTCTTCTATGGGAAACCCAGAGTAAAAATAAAGAGCAAAATAGAAGATAAATAATAGGAAGTAAGGAAAGGAGGTCAAAAGATGGAAACAGGGAGAAAGGAAAGGAGGGGAGAGAAAGGAAATCAAAAAAGCAATTAGGGGGCCAGGGATTTAACTCAGTGGTTCTGCTGCCTGCCTTGCAAGCGCAAGGACCCAAGTCCAATCCCCTATACCAAAAAAAAAGCAATTAAGATGTGTATGTACCAACTCCATACAAGGAATGTAAGCATTATGTACTGCAAATGTAGCAATAAAAAATGAATTGCATAGCTAGTAGTTATTTAATACCTATGTAAACATCTTTTTATTACCAGGCATTTAGGGTTCTGATGAACATGGCATTTACTCATGCTTTTCCTTTAAGCTAATTGGATTTGTTTTCTTGTTTGCAATCAATAATTAAGCTAATTTAAATACTCATGCAGTTCCAACCTACTCCCATTGTTCCACTAGATTTTTGTTTTTCTAGTTCTGGGAATTTAACCCAGGGCCTTGTATGTGCTAGGAAAACACTCTGCCACTGAGACACACCCTAGGCCCCCACTGGCAGTTTTTGAAATATACTATTTCTCTTCTGGAATCTTTGCAGTTTAAAAAATATTCAAAAAGCACAAATACACTTGATGGTCATTCTCTGTGATAATCAAGAAAAAGAGAAAATTAGGAACTAGGTAGAATAAAATGAAAAAGAGGCTTTGGGTGTTGAATGTACAGAATTGCCCAGTGGGAAAAGTAGAATAGCAATAAAAAACAAGACCAAATTAGCATCTCATATCAGAAGCATAAATAATGCTTTGAATATCTGGACTTCCAGGGAGTTAGACTAAAATTAATTTGTAAGTAACAAAGAGAAAGGAGGTAAGGGTGGCAAAGAAAGAGATACACTGCAACCTTTAGCAAAAGGTGAAGGGCCAAGTAAGTTAGAAGATGTCCATTTGATTACAGTGTTGTGAAGCAAAAAAAATAACGGACACAAACACAGGCAAATTACTTTAAAAAAAAAGGTGAGTGTGTGTATATTTTATTAGATATCAAACCTAAGGGCTCATGCATGCTAGGCAAGTGCTCTAAAACTGAAATACATCCTCAGTCCTAAATTGCTTTTGATATAATGTTAAGCGAGAAATAGTTTGCAGAATTTTATATACCCTGCATGCAGCTATAATTTTTAGAAATACTCACTGGCGATAAGACTGTAAATATATACCGCAAAATTCCCATAATGCTTTTGTTAAGATGCTGAGATTAAAAAAGATTATTTTTTTCCTCTGTTCACATTTTATAATATGTTTACTTGTGTTCATATAAATTTATTTTCTAGTTTCTTGGAAGTATTTTTTTGAACACTTGCTTGGCCTTTTCAGCAAGCAGTCTTGGAAGGGATGGAAGGAGTTGGGGGTCACATCCCACCCTCCAACTAAGATCTGCAGGATGCTCATGCATTCTTGCTGGCAGGTGTCCTAAAATGCTGGCTCCCTGAGAAGACATTTCGGTTCTTATCTTGGTTTATGGCTTTTTTCAGCCTAGGTCAGGTTTACTGAGGGGATTTTAGTTTGCAAAATGTGCAGCTAAGATGACTGAGATATATATGTGGCATTTTAAAACATTTAAAACAGGGCATGGTGGGGTATGCCTATGATTCCAACACTTGGGAAATGAGGTTGAAGCAGGAGGATCTCCATTTTGATAACAGGCTGAGCTACATAAAAACAAAGGAAATAGCCAGGGGTGGTGAGAAACACCTGTAATCCACTTAGGAAGCTGAGGCAGGAGGACTGCTTTGAGTTCAAGGAAACCCTGGGCTGAATTCAAGGTCACCCTGGACTACACAGGGAGACCTTGTCTCAAAAACAAAAACAAAACACACACATACACACACACACACAGTCTCTACCAGAAAAGAAAAAAATCAAAACCAACTGAAACAAAACAAAATTTCAGAGGTAACTGATAAAGGAAGATGTTTTGAATTGCATACCTTCAAAAACGAAATGAAACCTAAGCTTCCCTGAGCTGGGAATACGACTTTACTCAGAAATAAAGCCTTTGTAGATGTAACTAAGTTAACATGAAGTCATAATGGTATGGAGTGGGTTCTCATCTAGTGACCAGTGTCTTCAATTGAAGAGAGAAGGTGGGTGTGATGGTACATGCTTGTAATCCCAGCTACTGCGAAGACTGAGGCAGGAGGATGACAAGTTCAAAGCCAGTCTGGACAATTTGAACTTTTCTCAAGATAAATAATAATCCAAGGGTGGGACTGGGGATGTAGCTCAGTGGTAGAGAGGCCCTGGGTTCCGTTCTCAGTCCTGCAAAAACAGTGGGGGAAGTTGGCTAAAGCCACATGGGGAGAAGGCCTTGAGAAGGCTGAGACACTGCAGGGAGACACACACAAGTCAAGGATGCCATGGAGGGCAGGCAGCCACCAGAAGCGGCTGAGGGAAGACTGTCCCCCTAGGGACTTCAGAGAGAGCATGGCCCTACTGACACCTTGATTTTGGACTTCTAGCTTCTAGAACTATAAAGCAAAGTTTTGTATTGTTTTAAAGCACCAGTTTGTGGTACTCTGTTACTGCAGCCCTGGAAAGTTTGTATAGTATAAAATACTACTTTTATGATAAAAAAAATCATAGCTTTTTTTTCTCTGATACTAGGGATCAAACTCAGGACCTTATGCTTTCGAGGCAGGCACGGTCACTTAGCTAAATCCCTGGCCTGTGATGAAAAAATAAAAACAAAAAACCATGATGAGGTCTAATAGAATTTGTGGTCTTACCCTAGTCAGGAAATATGGGAAGTTGAGTAAAACAAGTTCAAACAATTTCTCTGCTGGCATTATCAGCTAGTATGGGAATTGCCATTTATCTTCACAAGGCACATGGTCTCAGGTCTCAGCCCAACTAATCTCATCACAATGCAGCCACACCAAACTTTCTAGAATCTGATCATATCGCCCGTCTGCTTAAAACCTTCAGGGGTGTCCTCCCAGTTCCCCTATAACAATATTCAAACTCCGCCTGCAGCTTTTTCCCACTCACCTCCCCTCTTCTGCCTCACACTGCTGCTCAGTCTCTGGGTTATGTATCTTCTCTTCAGCCTCACAGCTTGGCCAACCTTTTCCTGTTGCTCGGCTGCCCTCCCAGGAAGGTCCCATTGTCTGCCACAATTGCTCTGGCTCAAGTACTGGCTCATAACTTCACACAGTTTCCCTGGCTCAGCCCTTGCCAGTTCTCTATCTGTGGCCCCTTCTGGGCATGTTAGACAAAAGTTGTTCACAGAGAAGAAGCATCAGGATCACCAAAGTTAATTAAAGATGCAGAATCTCAAGCCAACTAGAGCTCCAGAACCAGATGGGCACTGAACCAGGTTCTCAGGTGATCCTTATTCACGTGCATGCTGTGAGTCTTCCCATCCTAGTTTCCACTGGGGGCAGGGAATGCTCTTTTCATAGCCATAGCATGCTGCATTGTCTGTCCTATGATAGAGATTTAATTGATCCAAGCATCAGACAAATGTGCTGTTAAGCATGGTATAGAGGGAAAACATTCTCTTTATTAGAACAAATAGAATTAGGCCCTGAGCCTGAATATTGCATCATAGGCTTGCTTTAAATACCTCTTTATTCATATCTTATATCATCTTTAGTTGTCAAATTTCATTTTCTGCTTGAAATAGAATGACTATGACTAATGTTATTGTGATATATGTTTATATATCAGGTCTGTATAATATATAAAACTCTAAGTGACAGCACAGACTTGCACTGTCATTTTTTTTTTTTTGGTACCAGGGATTGAACTCAGGTCCTTGTGCTTGCAAGGCAGGCTACCGAACCGCTGAGCTAAATCCCCGGCTGCACTGCCATTTTTAAACTCGATTTTGCTGGTAGTAGTTTTGTTTGTTTTTGTTTTTTGAGCCAGGGTCTCACTATGTAGTTGAGACTGACCTGGAACTCACTACATAGCCCTGGCTGGTTTTGAACTCCCAGCGATCCTCCTGCCTCAGTGTTCAGAGTGCTGGGATTACAGGCGTGCACCACCATGCCTGGTCCTAGTTGATAATAGTTTTAAAAATGATCATCCTCAGTCCTATTTTTTAACAGATTGTAGAAAATTATAATACCTCAGGATAAATTTTTATTATTTTATTAGCTCCAATGGCCAAAATTTCCCCATATTTATATTTCTTGCAAATTATAATACCAGGATAAATTTTTATTATTTTCTTAGCTCCAATGGCCAAAATTTCCCCATATTTATATTTCTTGCAAGTCTAACATTAAATGACCCATATTTCCAGAGAGAGGCACAGGTAAGAGAAGCTTGTCATATTCTGTTTCTAATTTCCCTATAGAATATTAGATACAAAAGCAAATGCATGGACTATTTCTTTCTTTCTTTCTTTTTTTTTTTTTGGTACCGAGATCAAACCCAGGTCCTTGCACTTGCAAGGCACAGGGTGGAACCACTGAGCTAAATCCCTGGCCTGGACATTTTCAGATTTAGTTTTAAAAAGTCCTTTTTCATCCAGCTGCTTTGGACTCACTTCTGAAGCTCACCTCCCCCAACTTGTTTCCTATTCTCTCCAGCCAGTTACATTTGCAATCGCTTAAAAGTTTGTATCCAGTTCAGGTCAACAACCTTTTATAATGATAATGTTAACGGATAGGACTGACACACCCTTTGTATGTAAACAATTTTATAATTTGCTTTACTCTCTCTCCCTGGGCATTGCATTTCATTGTGCAAGGTTTGAAGTTTACTAGTCTATGAAGTCAGGAAATTAAAGGTGTTCTTATGCATCAAGGAAGCCAAAATGAGCCTTGAGATGGTCAGAGTGGTTTTGAGTTACCAGGTTTGCAGTAACAGATTTTAGGGCCACATCACCACATTGCTTTCTGTGTCATGTGGAGATAACTCTTGAATTTGGTCCACTCTTATACCTATGTATTTATTGTAATCAAAACAAAAATAAAAACAAAGTTGTTTAAATTTTAGAGTTTTGTCCTACACTTACTGTACCTTTTGCAGGGCCAAGCCATAAATAAATATTTGCTAGTTTGTGTTGATTGAGTGATTTAAGATAAATAAACAAGCTCAAATGCCTACTGGGGGAAGATAAAGTAAAGGAGAAAAGCTAACAGCAGGGATTGTAGGTGAACTGGAGCCCCTTGCACCTCTGAAGGCTTCTAGCCTTCTTGCACCTCTTCTATCATGCTTCTAGCCTACTTTGCACTTTTGGAAAGTGTGTCCTAGGTTGCTAGAGCTGCTGATTTTCCAAGGGATGCTCGAAAGCCAGGCTTTTAATACAATCTGTTTCTAAGTGCTGGGAATCAGTTCAGAGTTTTACAAGGCATTTTGCAGACTAATACTGTGAACTCAAACAAATGGTTTTAGGAAGTCCATTCACTTGTCAGGAACCAATATGGAAGTTCTGCCTTAAACAGAACAGATAATATAAAAACACATTTTCTAAGACACTGTGATTGTTAGGAAGGCCCTCACAGGCAAGAGTTCTGGCTTCCTGTGGGACTCCCTAGGTTCAGAAGAGGCAGGGCATTGCTCTCTGCTCACATGAACTTGGGCAATTTAATCTTTATAAACCTCAGCTGCTGCACCTGTAAAGTGGTTATGATGGTAAGACTACCAGCTTCCCGGGGTTATTCTGAGATGGAAATGAGAAAATTTAAGCCACAGCCCTTGGCATTAAACGGCCCCATACCTATTAATTATTCCTAATGCAGTACTGTAATAACACAATTATTCAAATGCCTGCCAAATACTGTCAAATAATTTCACGGTCCCAGATATCTCAACCTGCCACAAAAAACTTGTACATTTTCTATACGGTGACTCATTCTTCACTCAACATCCAGAACAAGCAGTAACAACACCGAAAGGAAATATGCGCTGGTTATTTCCGGGCCAGACTGGGGGCAGAGAACCAGTCCTCTTACACTGCTGCTACCTAATCACACAAACCCACACTCTTCCCAAACGCCACAATGCTCTGTCTTACGTCAGGAGTTCAATTCTGCAGCAACGTCCGAACAATTCTAATGTTTAACTTATTCTCAGACCTAGTACTTTCCTCTAGTGGAGTCTGTTTATTAAAGTTAATTTCCTTGCAAATATTCACACTCCTGAGTTAGAGGTTTTCTTTTTTCTAACTCTTTTCGAGGTTTGTTTACAAGTCTCTAATTGCCAATTTCTGATAGGGACGAGGCGTTTGGCCACTCCTCGCACTCAACTTTCCTGCCAGAAAACCTTCTGTCGGTGCTCCTAAACCCCACACAACAGCAGACTCCATTTGGGGTGTTCGCATATGGTCGAAGCAGACCCCTCTGTTCTGCCACCCCGCTTTTTCCTTTCTTCCCTTTTTTCTTTTTTTTTTTTGATACTGGGATCGAACTCGGGACCTTGCGGGGCAGGCGGTGCAACCACTGAGCTAAATCCCCGGCCCCTACCACTCCGCTCCTTGAGGGAGTCGGCTGGGGCCCGGCAGGCTGCCGCGCCCGGGTCTGCAGCGCTTCCCCGCGTGTTCCGCTCGCCAGTGTCCCAGGCACACTCCGGAGAGCTTCTCGCGGGGGCGGGGGCGGGGACGGGGGCGGGCCCGGCGAATGACCCGACAGGGTTCGCGGGCCTTTCAGAGGGCTCCCGTCTCCCACAGGGTTAGCTCTGGTGCTCCGCGCGCCGCGCCACTCGTTCACGCCCACCCCGCGCGCAGTCCGCGCCCGACCGAAGCCCAGGTGCTCGGCTGGGGACTGAGTCCCCCCCGGGTGCAGCAGAGATCGTGGAGGCGCCTGGAGAAATGGCTGGAAAGGTGTGTAAGAGCGTGCAACCGAACTCCACGCGGGCACCGGCAGGTAACCACCGGCTGCGGCCCACGAAACCTAAGCCTGGCGGGTTCAGAGTGGAGGTTGGAGGTCGAGCTGGGCCCAGATCCCCGTCCTTCTGCGCTCGGACTTGAAAGTACAAAGCCTCCAGGTCGGGCCCTCCGCGCCCTGGAGCGCACCTAGGGACGCATCCATAAGTTGCGGACCCACTCACCGAACTCAGCCAGTCTTGAGTTAGGGATGCCGCTGCATTTTGGCCCGGTCACAGTGCTGCTTCTCTTCTGCTTTCCCCTTCGCACTAATTGCTCTTTCCTGCGGCCACAGGGAGAGGAGCAAATGCAGGCTGCCCCCCATAGTTATTGTTTTGGCAGGTGGGGGCGGAAGAGGGCTCCGGGCATATTGGTATTACATCAGACAACTTTAGACCCCCTTTTTTCTTTACTTTCACTTTACAGTCCCGCCCGGTGGAGCATGCACAGGAAGTGGTACATTGCAAATACGACCATGGCTTAAATTGGCGCAAGGCTTCTTGCCCTGGCTAGAGCTTGGGATGCAGAAGCAGTGCCCACCTTTTGTGATGTCCAAGAGTTCTGATCATGGTTTTGAAAGGTCTAATCTGTGCATAGCCCTCTTTGGACCGATTTATTTAGTTCCCAACAGTAAGAAACCAGTAAAGGTCTTCACAAACTTAACTAGATATTAAAGCATTTACAGGTGTGTAACTGCAATAAAAAACCACGAAGGAAACAAGGCTGGAGGTGTAGCTCAGTGGTACAGCCCTTGCCCAATATATATAAAACTTTGGGTTCTATCTCTGCACCCCAGAACAGGAAACAACCAGAATCTATTTTCTGAGATTTTGTTGTTGTTGTTGCTGCTGCTTTTGTTGTTAAAAAAGGTAATTTTTCCTCACAGATACAGAACTTTGAAAATCGTATGATCATTGATATTTTGTAAGGACTATATTAATGTGTTATTGCCTTTGTAAACAATCAAAATGACCCTGGAACCCATAACAAATTGCATGTAATGTGATTTATTAGGTTTTCTAGTAGGGGTTAGGAAAGACTTCACTGAGCTCTTCTAGAGGAAAATCAGCTGAAATGTAAGTTTAGAGTTTGCTTTTTTGGGGGTACCAGGGTCGAACTCAGGACCTTGCACTGGCAGCACTGAGCTAAATCCCCTGGCCCCTAGAGTTTGCTTTTACTATATATTGACATATCTCATTCATTTTGAGCCTAAGTGTAGGGACTTTCTACAAAATACTAGATTTTTATTTGTATTCGTGATTATTTTTCATGTTGGTAGTCTTGGTCTTTAAGAGGACCAAAAGACCACGAATTATTCTTTGAAATATTAAAAAAATTGCAATATATGGATTTTGTACTAACTTTATGACAAAGTTTAATTGAAAATTGTAAGATTGATTTTTCTTAAACTAATATTCTACTACTTGTAGTACCTAAATTCTAAAAAGTGGTAAACATGTGAATTAAACTTATCTTCAGCTTCATTCTTTTCTCTATAGGCAAGGCACTGATACAGAACGGGCTTGAAGGAAGAGGCTAGTTTAGGTTAACGTGTGAATTTTAAGTTATTTTAGACAGTATATTTAATTTTGGAGTAACATTTTTATTAGAAAGTATCATGGAGTTTTTAAAGGAGGATATAACTGAGCTATGGAACTGCTGTTTGAGGACCAAATCTACTTATAAACAATGCAAATGTTTAGAATCTGACTTCTGTTCCCTGACCAATCTTAAAGTGAGATCCTGACATCTCCCTGGGCTGTAAAAGGCCGTGTAAAGGTACTGTTCATAGTGTTGGACATTTCCATATTTCAAAGTAGGATGACACTTGCTTCAGCCAGCACTTAAAAAAAGATTTCAAGTAATTGTGTATGTTTTTTTGAAGCCTCACTTTTGGGAAACAGGGTGCACATGAGGCTAAAGTTAAGAAATATTTTTTCAAAGTGTCTTTTTTCTTTTGTACCGGGGATGGAACTCGGGTCCTTGCACTTGCTAGGCAGGCAGCAGAACCACTGAGCTAAATCTCTGGCCCCTTAGCTAAGAAATATTTCTGGGACTGTCTGCTTGTCACTTGAAAGGGGGCGTTCACTTGGTGCCTACAGCGTAGACTATTGTCACCGTTCATTTCGATGTTTACTTTTCAGAGCTGGAAGTTAAGTGCGCTGCCCAGCTCAGGAGAATTGGAGACAAATTGAATCCCCTGGGCTGTGCCACGGAGATCTGGGCGGTGCTTGCCGAGATGCCTGGGAAGAAGGCGCGGAAGAACTCACAGCAGGGTCCACCGCGGGCGCAGGCAGGTGCGGAGTCGCGGGCGGGTGGTGAGGCCAGATTAGTTCGAGGGTATTCCGGTTGGCCCAAGAGTGCACCAGGGTGCACCGGGCGTCGAGGCCGGGTCTGGCCTGTGCCCTGGCGCGTCCCTTTGCAACACTTTTCAGGAAGCTGTTCGGGCAGTTCTCTTAGAGCTGCGGACCCTCGATCCCTCCCGGCCTTGGTTTGAGATTGGTGCAGAGGCTCATTGGCCTGGCTGAGAAGCTGCTTCCCTCTACTTTTCCCTTCCTTACACGCTTCACTTTTCTTGCCTGAGGTCAAGGATGGAAAAAGTGCAAGTGCAGGTCCTGCTCCTAGTCATTGTCTCAGCCAGCCTCAGAGCTTCCCGAAGCCCACAGTCCACACTCCACGCACGCTCTTTCTTCCCATCCATCTGGGAGAGTCCCAGGTCCCCTAGAGGGTGCAGTGGTAACTGAGACTACCCCCACCCCTAGCTCGAACAAAAGCAGTGTTTAAGCTTGATACTGTCTCAGGCTCTCCCTTCCCACCCTACCGCGACTGAGGGGTTTATGGAGACCCACCAGGACTCCTGATTTCTGGAGCCTGGGAGGTCTTCCTCCTTAGTTAACATTTTAACAGGCCTTTTAGAAAGGAGTGGGGGTGGGATGATCGAAGAGGAGAGATGGTCAACCACTGTCTTTTTTTTCACCATTCACTCCCACCCCCTCTATCACAGATCCCCTTATCCCATCCCATTTTGTAAATCTTATCAAAGGCTGCAAGTCACCTGCTAGGGGGATTAACAAGACGGGCTGTAAAGACTCCTGGCTGGAAATCCCTGTGGGCCTTATTGAGATTACATCAGCCTACATGCTCGCTCCTGGCCATAGCTTGTTTGTGGTGGAAAAACTTTGTCCATCTTTTGTGATAGCCAAGGGCTCTGACCATGTTTCTGAAACACCCAATCTGAGCAAAGCACTCTCTGGAGGGATTTACTCCATTCCCAAGTAACAAGGCACAGCAGAAAGGCCTCATTAAAATTTATTATTAGTACCTGTATAGTTGAGTAACCTCAAAATGTTAAACTGGGAGCTATTTTCTGCCTTTTTTGTGAAAGGGATGCTTTTTCTTCATAGAATTCAGGGCTCCCCAAATTGTGTGCTACAGGATTTTTTTGGAGATGCTGAGGATCCAACCCAGGGCTCTTTAGCACTGGGAAAGCCTGTATTAGCCCATAAAAAAATGGCACCTTGAAAGATTTATTAGGTGTCTTCTTAACCCTTAAGAAAGATTTCGCTCAGCTCTTTTTGGCTGAAATGTAGGTTTAAATATTTACTATATATAGTTCTCATTTATTTTGAGCCTAAATAGGATCTTTGCAAAGTCTTTTTAAAAGAAAAAAAGCAGATTTAAATTTGTAGTCTGATTATCATTTTCTTGAAATGGACCAAAGTGGAAAAAAACAACTCTTGAGTTCTCTTTGAGAAAATAAAAATTATGAGCAGGATAGTTTGAGTTAATGTTATTTAAAGTGTGGACTTAAATTTGTGACTAATATTTTATGAGAAAATATTAGTGGTTTAATTTGAGAAAGTAAAGTTTTTCTTTATCTGTTGAGGCAGGAAAAAAAGAGAGGGTGATGTCACCTGTCTTTGAAGAAAGCTGACTAATGGTATTGTCTGTATGTAGTATTTGACACAGGAAATACTTTTGTAGTTGAGTGGGAATTCTTGCCTCTTTCTGGATGATTTTAAAAAGATTTGAAAATGTTTACGTACTTAAAAATGGATGTGTGTGTGTAAGTTATAAATGGTGTTTCACTTTGGGAAAACAGGTGCATATGAAGTGAAATTTAAAAAAGAAATGTTTCCTAGGATGAGGATGTTAACTCTTGCTGTTCATAGTTGGGACTGTTGTCAATGTTAACTTTGATATTTTGCTTTCCTTTTTAGAGCTGGAAGTCGAATGTGCTGCTCAATTCAGGAGAATTGGAGATAAACTGAATTTTCGGCAGAAACTTATGAATTTGATTTCTAAACTCTTCAGTTTGATAACCTGACTGCTTCAGAAGCTTTGGCGTGAAGGGACTTCTTTCAAAAGAAAGTATCCTCAATAGTGTCAATCTTACTGATTAGAGGAAGATGACACTGTAATTGAGAGAAATGTGAAAGAACATTCACTTGCTTCGGGCTGCCTTTGGAAAGGGAAGATGGAATATGAAGGGCTTTGAACATAGGGGAACACAGGGAAGTAATGAATATTCCCACCCTGTCCTGTACTAGGGATTGCACCCAGCATCTTGTGTGGACCTACATCCCTAGCTCTTTTTTTTTTGTTTTTTAGTTTGAAAAAGGGTCTCCCTAAGTTGCCGAAGTTGGCCTCAAACATGCAGTCCTATCTCAGCTTCCCAGTGTGCTAGGATTATAAGTGTGTACCACCTGTCTCTCTTTTTTGCTTTAGAGAGTCGTTCTTGTATTTTTGCTGTAGGTTTTTGCCTAGTGTAGTGTAGAAGATGTTGGCAAATGATTACATTGGGCAGAGGGGAAGAAATAGTTTACTGTTTTTTCTTTTCAATGACTACTCCAGAACTATATATAATACAGAATTTGGTTTATACATATAATCTTAGTAAGAGTAAAAATTTCCTTCTGATAACACTGAAAGCCATAGTGAATGTTGGTTTCATAAGTCACTACAAAATAATTTTTTAAAAAACTTCGGATTGTATTGTTTCTGTTCAGATCATTTTTGAGTATGTTCCTGTGGGCATTGGTTGGAAAGAGTGGAAAATTAGAAAACATCTTAAAAATTAAATAGAAGTATAGGAAGATTGCTTGGTACTGGTAAAACTTTTTTTGGTACTGGAGATTGAACCCAGACCCTTAACACTGAGTTGCATTCTTGACCCTTTATTTTTATTTTTTTATTTTATTTTTTGGTACTGGGGATCAAACTCTGGCCCTTGCGCTTATGAGGCAGGTGGCCAAACTACTGAGTGAAATCCCTGGCCCTCGGCCAATTATTTTGTCTTTTTAATTTTAATTTTAATTTTCTTTTTGTGGTACTGGGGATTGAACTCAGGACTCTGTGCTTGTGAGGCAGGAGGCACCACCACTGAGCTAAATCCCCAGCCCCGCAGCCCATTATTTTGAATGAGGGTGCTCAGTCACTCACTTGCCTGGGCTGAGCTTCAATTATGATCCTCCTGCCTCAGCTTCCTAGCTGGGATTATAGGAGTATACTTCCACACTGGTTTGTTTCAGTAAAACTCTTACAGATTGACTATTGAATGGTAAAGACCTTGAAGTTTTTGTTTTGTTTTGTTTTGTCACAGGCTCTTCGTGGTGTATTCAACAAACTCAAACTCTTAACTCACAGTGATCCTCCTGTCTCAGCCTTCTGAGGGCTAGGATTATAGGTGTGTGCCACCATGCCTGGCTTCCTGGCTTTACTTTGTTTTTTGATTAAGAGCTTGGGGACTGTATATAGAGAAGGGTAATGAAAAAAGAGAACTTGACTCTTTAATTGATATAATTAAAACAGTAAAACATAATTTTATAGAAATGTCTAGAGTGCTATTTCATACTAGTTATACATACAGTAGAAAGTGATCATATAGAAGAAACTAGAATATTTTCATAATTGGAATATATTTTTTAAAAGAACAGGTATTTCTCATCAAGAATGAATATCATAAATATGGTTATGTATATAAATGCATATATGCATACCTGTATAGGTAATATACATTAGAATATTATGTAGATTCTTAGAGTTTCATGGGCTATAAATATGAAACTCAAACTATTTAATAGCAAAACAAATCTTATTAAAAATATGCTCAAAGAAGAAAGAAATGGCTTACAGATACACGATTGAAAGAAATGCAAATGAAAAGCTCCATTAAGTGTCACCTTATACTTGATAAATTGGCCATTTTTAAAAAGCAATAATTACAAATGTGGAAAAAAGGGAAGGAACACATATACATCCATGATGGTTCTGTAAATTAGTAGTCATTTTGGAAAACAGTATAAAGGTTCCTTAAACTAAAAGCAACTGTGACCCAACCATCCCACTAATGGGTGTACACTTGAACTGAAATCAGTATTTTGAGAGATAGCTGTGCTCTTGAGTTCACTGCAGTATTATTTGTAATAGTTGTGACATAGACAGAAACAACCTGTGTTATAATGGTATACTATTCAGTCTTTTTTAAAAACAGGAAATGCTGTCATTTGTTAAAACTTAGAAGACATGGTAGGTAAAATAAACCAGCCACAGAGACAAATACCACACGGTCTCCTATACATGGCAATCTATAAAAGTCAAACTCAACGAAGTAAGAGAATAGGGTGGTGGTTACCAGAGCCTGGTTAGAAATGGGGAGAGGACAGGCAAAGGGGTAAACTGAGACATTGGGCAATTAGAAAGGAGTTCTGATGTTTTATCATGTAGTGGGTTGACTGTACTTACTGAATATTTATTTCCAAAAAGCTCAGAGGATTTGAAATGTTCTCACCACAAGAAATATTTGAGGCAATGAATATACTGATTTGATCATTCCACAATGTACCCATGTATTAGAAAAATTTTTACCCCATAAAGGTATACAATTTACCATTTGAAATAAAACTGAAAAATACCTAAAAGAGAAAATAATGTCATGATTGAATTTCACTAGGAATGTTATTTATTGTATCTATAATTAAAATATTTTTTGTTTTAGTTTGAAAACGCATTTATTTTTGTTATAAGAGAAAGGTTGCGTAACTACTTGAGGTTTTTTTTTTGTTTTTTTTTTTTTTTTTTTTTTTTTTTTTTTTTACTACTTGAGTTCTTAACAGTAAGAATGTAGGCTAGTCACTTTGGATGAAAAATTATACCTCAGCATCTGGCTGTGTTTCGAATTTCTTTTTTTGGTACTGGAGATCAAACTCTGGGCCCTTGTGTTTTCGAGGCAGGCAGTGGCACCAGCGGCACCACTGAGCCAAATCCCAGACCCTGTTTTTAGTATTTAAGGTTGTTTGTTGTAAAGATTGTGGGATTTCTTTTTTCTTTTTTCCTAGAAGTGATATTTTGTCATGAGTATTTATAGTCTGTAACTGTATTTATATGTATGTACATATGAAAGTTGATTACTGTAGTGAACAATTAAAATTTATCACAGTTCTTTTGTGTTTATTTTTTTTCATCCTGTAAGCTGCTAAATGTTCATTTTTGAGCCAAAATATTTTAACATTTACATCAGCTGACATCTTTTGACTGTGTCTCCAGCCCAGTGCTATGCTAGGATCCAGAAATGCAGGGGCAGTTGGCCTGATTTCTGCTGTCAAGGGACTTTACACTTTAACTGGGAAGAGAAGTAGTGAAAAATAGGAAGTTAATGCCAGGTATAAGACTTGAGGGGAGAGTGATTTAAAGTAGCCTAGAGATTCAAGATCAAATTAGAGCTGTTTAGTCCACATCCTTGCCTGCCTGAGAGGGAAGGAGCTGCCAAGCAGTTCCCATTTAGGTGACCTCAGGCTTCTCCCCTCCTCTGCCCTCAGCACTAAAACAGCAAGGATTGCCTCATTCGAAGCTAGTCATGTGCAGAAGTAGGCGGAGCTGAGTGGCCTTCCTGTTTGAAAGTGAGAATTTAAACACTCCTGTTTTGTAGTCCACCCCTGCCTTCAAAAGGAGTCTGCTGACCTCGTGGAATGTAAATGACTTCCCTTAAGAGGAAGTTGGGAGGAAGGGTTAGAGGCCAGACTGCTAGACCAAGCCTGCCCCTCCCAGTTGGGCTGTACTGCAGGAGGGGGAGGTCGGTTTCACAAAGGGTGGGCCAACCTGTTTTTCGGATCCATCAGTCTTTTTTTGGGGGGGTACTGGGGAGTCGAACTGGGGACCTTGTGCTTGCGAGACGGGGCGGAGCTACTGAGCCAAAAGCCCGGCCCTCAACCTGCGTTTCATTTGAAAGAGAGCAAGAGTAACTCCTCTCCTACTACAGTTGAAATTGTTTTGCTGAAAGCACCCTGTATGCTTTTCTTAAAAAATAGGAATAACACATGAAGGTTTAGGCACAGATTTCACAATTTGAAGGTATGAGGAAAGTACACTTGTACACTTTTTTTTTTTTTGGATCGGGGATGAAACTCAGGTCTTTGCTCTTGTGAGGGAGGCAGCGGAACCACTGAGCTAAATCCCCAGCCCAAAAGTATATGTTCTTGAGAATCATATTTTAATATTAAAAATAACCCAAGATGTCCATGTAATTGTATCTGTTAGCCGACAAAAATACTAACATTTTTACTTTCATTCATGTTTTAAAATTTATACATATATATATATAAAATACACACACACACACACACACATATATAATTTTAAACCTTTTTTGGGTACTGGGAATCAAACTCAGGACCTTCCTCTTTCAAGGCAGGCGGTGGCACCACTGAGCTACATCCCCAGCGCTAAACTCATAGATATTTGAAAAGTACAGTGAATGGGCTGGGGATGTAGCTTAGTGGTTCTGCTGCCTGCCTCGCAAGTGCAAGGACCCGAGTTAGATTTCCTGGTACAAAAAAAAAAAAAAAAAAAAAAAAAAGAACAGTGAATGAAAGAAAAGTACAGGCCCTGTGTTCTGTGATTTAGGGTTTAAATTAATGGCGCGAATCTGTCAAGCTTCAAGCCTTTGTTAGAGGGGATAGTCCATTAGGACAATACCAGCCCAAACAAAGTGGTGGCTGGGAGCCATATGACACAATACCCTGCTGTGAAATTTTGAAGCTCGACTTTCAAGGTAAAACCGAATGTTCCCATGGTCACACTTCCATCGAGCTATGAGCCAGAGCTGTTCTAAAATCAGGAGACCCTGGTCATCCTGAAGGTCTTTGTGGTTTTCAGAAAATATGATGGCAAAGAGATCTGAAGCCCTCTTCTCAATTCTAGCTATTCAAGAGCTCATTTCATATAGTATGAGAAGGAACTGAAGACCTTGCAAAAAGGCAAGGGAGTAGTGTTTAGAAAGAAATCCATTTTCTGACATCTTTTCCCTTGTGTTTCTTAACAGTGATTCTAAGGCTTAGAAAAGATTGGATGGGAACTGCTTGGACTCATGGGTATTTTCTTGGAGAATTCCCAGCGCATTCTTGTTTTCCTCATGGTAGTGGTGCTGGCAGAGCGATTTATATGCAGCTAAAAATAGATGTGGTAACCTGGCAGGACACACCCTACTTTGCAATCACATGGACATTCTCTAGTAATGGGTCATGGTTAAAGAGGAAAACCCTTGTCCATACAACCAAGGCACTAACTTTAGTTTCTCTTTTATAGATTTTCAAAAATTAGTTTGACACATGTAAAGTGAAATGCTCAAACTCACCTACACTTTCTTCTTTTATGGTCTTATTCCCAAATAATGTTATTCTTCAAAACTGCAGAGGAAGGGCAGACATGATGAAAATCGTAGATGGGGATTTCAGGTCCCTATACTTAGTAAGTTATTGCTGACGTGTTCTGGTCCCTTCTCTCTCTATATCCAGAAGTTCTCCTTTCTGGAATTGGAAATTGCACAGCAGGAAAAGCTTGGGCTTGAATTTGTGAAACAGACTAGAACAACACAGAACATGCAAATTACTCCTTGGCATTGCTTGTCTCAGGAAAGGCTTCTTCCCTTTTGGTCATGCTCTTTCACTATGATCTCTAATAGAGCTAATGAGTTTGCCCATTTCCGACCTCACATCTTTACTCAGCTATTGTCAAAACCACACAATATTCTCTCCACAACTGGCATTGCTTCTGGCTTTGGAATCTGACCTGTCATTTTGCCACTTACTGTTTGTAGGATTCTGGACACATATTTGGTCTTTGTTTCCTCATAAAGTGATACAAAATATATTACTTTTCTAACCGTCCTAAAAATGAAGTAACATGAGAATATGCATTGTGTCTGGCCTATATAGTCAGTGTCCAGAGCATGTCAGTTAACTTTCCCTTCAACATGGAGGGTTGGAGGTTAGCTTTTTACAAAGCTATGGAGGATTTTGCCCATTTTGAGGTTGAAATGAAACCTGTCGTGGAACACGGTAGGGCTATGTAGTGGAGCTCAGGGGAAGGGGCAGTTTTTCTCTTGAGTTTGTCGTCTCTAAGAGTTTACAAATTAAAAGCACATGGTCCATCTGCTTTTTTTTTTTTTAATTTTGTTTCAGCTTTCATTGAGTTTATTGGTACATTTTAGGGATAGAGTACAGTTACATTCATTGTTGGGATCTTGTACCTCTACATGACAAGTCTTGATTCTCATTTTTTCCCCTTACCCCTGCCCCCCCTTCACCCCCTCCTCCCCTCCCCATCTACAAACACTTTATTTTCATCTTTTCATTAGGTCCATCTGCTTTTAATTTGTAAACTCTGTTTTTTGGGGGGCGGTACTGGGGATCAAACTCGGGACCTTGCGCTTGCAGGCAGGGGTGGAACCACTGAGCTAAATCCCGGGCCCATAATTTGTAAACTCTTAGCAATGGTAAATCATTTAGTTTCATCTTGTATATAATGGGTTTCACAAAGCCTATTTAAATGACCAAAGTCTCTTGTCTATATTTACATAAAAATTAAAGTCTTCATTTCTATAATATCACCTCAAGAAACAGAAAAAAAAAAAAGGTTCTGTCTATTTCTTTTGGATTTGGGTAAATTTAGTTTGGATAAGGCAGGGGGTCTTACAGAGCTCTCCCCTGAGATGAGACTGAGCTTTTAATTTGGAGAACAGCGGTCATATCTAGGCTGCTTCTGTTTGGTTTTGAGGAGGCTGAGTTATACTCATCCATCCACAAGGTGTGAAACGGCTCTTTTGAGTCTGTATTCATAGGAACAAAATTTCTATGATACAAATACTACTTACTAATTACCTATGATGTGCCAGGTACTTTAGAAACATAAATTTATTATTTCACCTACTGCTCAGAACATTCCTGTTCAGAAAGCATGGTTGGTTATCTTTCTTCTTTTATATTCAAGGAAACTAAGACACCTCAGTGAATTCGCAGCCTCTCCAAAGTCAATTGGGAAATGAATGGGAGGCCCAAGATTTGAACTTGGGTCTTTCTGCCCTCAAAACTATTTTGTCTTGCTACCACAATAGCTGCTGTGGGGCTGGAGGAAATCTCTATTCCAGAGCAGGGCTGCTTTATTTTTCAGCACAGCACCTTGTTAAATGCAGCCAAATTTTACACTTCTGGATTTTTCTGAGGATCGAAAGTCAGTTTTCAAGCTAAGGCGATGTGTCACAAAAACACTCATGAGCATAGCGCCTGTTTGCACTCACCGCCTCCACCTCACATGTGTGTGCTTTCCAATTTTCAAGAATAAAGGGGACCTCTGTAAACTGTCTCACCTCATTTCGAGAAGCCAGAGTGAGTCAGACAGGGAAGATAATGTCTGACCTTATCCCTAGCAGAGATTTTGTGGTGGAAAAGGATAGAATTAATTCTAAAAGATACCCTGTCCATTAGCTTGCTTTTATCAGCTAAAGCCAAACTGCACACAGCGGGGCAGACCTGCTGGAGCTATTTGTAAGGATAGGAAAGGGATTAAGGGGAACCAGTCAAACAGTAATTGGTGTGCTTTGTTATTTCCCCACTGTACTTTCTTCATTTCGCCAAGTCCAGGCAGAAGGTAGGAAGAAAGAAAAATGTATTAACACTATTTTTTTTTCAGTCAAACAATATAGAACATCTGAATTAAAGCTCCTTTATTCCTTCTGAAAGTTTTACTGGGGTCACATTAGAAAGAACAGCTTTCTGAGAATTAGCAACTTAAGACTAAAACTTTAACTTTCAAAACATAGTTAGAAAAAGTATAAGGAAGTCAGGCTAATTTTTCACAGATGACTCCTTAGCTGCCACGGGAGCCAGGGAACTTCCCACAGGTCTGGAAAGTACCCAGTTGGGATGATAAACCTTTAAATTAACTTCAACAAATAAGAAGGACATGTGTATTGCAAACAAAGCAACTTTTAGAATGAGATAGCTAAATTAAATTAAAAAGTATATATACCTATTTAGAAACATACTCTGCTATCATGTATTTTCCATCCAAATCACCCTACATTTATGTTAGAATTCTCTTTACAAAAAATATTGCAAGTAGTGGGAAGGGTAGGGGAAAGGGAATAAGGGAAAAGAAAAAAATGTGAGAAAATGAAAAGATGGAAATAAAGTGTTTGTAAATGGGGAGGGGAGTTGGGGGTGAAGGGAGGGCAGGGACAAGGGGAAAAAATGAGAACTAAGACCTGTCATGTAAAGGTACAGGATCCCAATAATGAATGTAACTGTACTGTATACGTAAGATGTACCAATAAACTCAATTAAAAAAATATTGCAAGTGGATCATTGGCCCCTGTCTTTATGGCAGCAATTTTTGTATTATCTTTTTTTTTTGGTGGCACTAGAGATTGAACCCAGGGACTTCATACTGAGGCCACACCCCCAGCCCTTTTAAAAAAAATCTTGCATGAGGAGACAGGGTCTTGCTAAGTTCCCTGGGCTGGGCTCTTGTGTCAGCCTCTCAGTGTGGCATCATCAGCACTGGTATTGGGCTGCCACGTCCAGCTGTTGTCTCATCTTTGAAGTGTATGGAAAGTTCATTGGTTCTGGCTTGCACCAGATGATCCTGAGTTAGAAACTGAAAGTCCCATGTTTTAGAAATACTCTGCTGGGCATTGTGGTGCCTGACTGAAATCCTAGCACGTGGGAGGCTGAGGCAGGAGAATCTCTGCAAGTTCAAGGCCAGCCTGAACAAATAGAGAGATCCTATTAAAAAAAAAAAAAAACAAACTGAGTTCTGAACATCCTTATAGGGTTGGAGTGTAATTTTCCACTTATATCTTTAACTGATTTAACTCTAGGGATCTCTGTCCAAAGAAACTGTCCTACCACTTTCTTTCCCCATAGTTGATTTCTTATTTGCTTTTTGAGGCAAGGTCGCACTAAATAATTCAGGGTGGCCTTGACCTTACTATGTGAAAGGCAAAAGATTTGTATGATCAGAAGAGAAACAATAGTAACAACTATGTAGACCAGGCTGGCCTCAAGTTTGCTGTGATTATCTTGCGTCAGCCTCCCAAGTGCTGGGATTCTAGGCAAGAGCCTCCATGCCTGCCTGCACTGTCGATTCATTTGTGAAAAGTGAGTAACTCCTTGGTACTATCCCTGTCACAAGGTTCATAGGGGACTGAAAGACTGCATGGAGACAAAAGTCTTGGTTTAGGCCTTGGCAGTTAGTAAACCCCTTCCTTATATATGGTTGCTGAAAAAATATTTTGAAAGGTTACAAAGAATTTACAAAGTGCAAATGCTGTCATGTTTTTTCCTGGGGTTATTAAGTCCCTACTGAATGGTGGCAGGAAGGAAGTACCCCACTGAGTTACCAGCTTGACACTGCAGCTGAGGAGCTGATAATCACAACCTGAACAGTGATCGACTAAGAAGGTGTTCACTGGAAACAAGAAAATGGTCAGTTATTTATTTTTTAGTTTAAAAAATGTGTTGCTTTTACTATCACCTAAGTTATTTCACCATCAAAATTGCCAATAGTGACTCAGAAATCTGAACAGGGAGCCAAGTACTGGGACTATTTTTCCAAAAGCTGGTTTTCTTGGTTGACTTCCTCAAATATACTGTATTTTTATTATTTGTAAGCTGTCTTCTTCTTCTATCCTCATTTTTAAAATAGTTACTGTTTTCTTAAAGGTTACTAGTGGTTTCTTTGCCACATCCTTTTTTTTTTTCCCTCTGTTGCATCTTGTGAGTCCTCCAAGCAGCACCTCTTTCTTCAAACTCACATAAAGAGATTAGCACATGACTCTGTGCTCCTTGTCTTCTTAGCAAGTTCCTCTTCTTTCTTTACACTTGATCTTAGCCAAAAGGCCGAGAAGCGATTCCTCTTCTTTCTTTAAATGTCACTTTCACAAAGTTCTGCTTTCAGACATGTTATCTACGAGTAATGACTTCACACATCCTCTCAAAGCTAAGCGATTTCCAGTATACACCTCTATCTGACTACCCCCTCCAAATCCCTGCTAGATTTCTTCATGCTGTTCTTCGAATTTGAATTGCTTTCCTTCTCATTTTTGATTTATTAAGCTGTTTACCCTTCATGGCCCATGGTGTAGTCTCTTTTCTCTGAGAAGACTTTTCAGATTGTCTATTTCAGAAAGTATATTCTATCTTGTAGGGTCCCACAGTGCATTGTTGATGTTATCCAATACTTAATTAATTCACACTTATATTAATCTATTTTATATCTGTTTCTCTCACTTGATTATAAGTTCCTATATGTATAAAGCAAATGCGATTTTTTAAACTCTCTGCTTCACTTAGCAAAATGGCATTGATTCCTTTTTTTTCACTTATTCATTCATCCATAAAATAATGTTTGACTATTTGTGACAGGAAATATTTGAAACTAGAGAGACTAAGATAGAGTAAGACATAATAATAAGACACGTTCCAAATGTCTGAAAACATAGTGGAGACACCAGCTGAAAAGCAGATCATTAGTGTGGTGCTAAAAGGTGAGCATAAAGCACTGTGGAAGCTACGAAGAGACTGACAGTGTGTGTGTGTGTGTGTGTGTGTGCGCGCGTGCGAGTGCATATAAGTATTGAAGTCTTTATGGAATAGATGTTGCCAGAGATAATTTTATTAGCTCTATGTTACTGTAACAAATTACCCCCAAATTTAGTATCTTTCATCAACATGTATTTATTATCCTATAGTTTCTGTGAATCAGGATTATAGGATGAATTAGCTAGATCTTTTGCTTCAGTCTCTCACAAGGCTGCAATCAGTGTGTCAGCAAGAGCATGCTTGCATGTGAAGGCTCCAGTGGAAGGGGATCTACTTCCAAAGTCTTTGGTGCTTGCTGGAAGAAACTCAATTCCTGTAGCATTGTTGGTCTGAAGGCCTTAGTTCCTAGCTAGTGATTGGTTAGAGGCTGCTCTCAATTTCTTGACACTTAAGTTTCCTCCAGGTTGCTTCATCAGATCAAGTATTCAAGAACGGGGGGGGGACACAAATACGATAAAAGACACCTGAAAATAGCATCTTATCACTTTCACTGTGTTTTGTTTGGTAGAAATGGTTCACTGGGTCCAACCCAAGGGGAAAGGATTATCTGGATGTGAAATAGGACCCCGGATTCTGGGGATTACTGGGATCCATTTTGAATGTTAAAAAAATAAATTAACTATATATTTCTCCCAGAAGTCAGGTTGAGCAAATGCATGATGAGAAGAGCAGACATGTGAGATAATTAGGTAGTGCTGGATCTGATGTTTAAAGAAAGAGAGCTAAGACTTGAGGATAGAAAGATGAGCAGGGCCTGGTTTGTTAACCAATGGGCTTGGACTTTATTCTGTAGTTATTGTGCTAGAATAAGTGGAGAGTAACTGAAAAGATGATATCTTAGATATTTTGCTTTAGTGTCTGTATAGAGGATGGAAGCATCTAAATTCTGAGAAACAAAGATTTGTTTCTTTTCGTGGTGCTAGGATTAAACCCAGGACTCTCACATGCTAGGCAAGTGTTCTACCACTGAGCTACCTCCCCAGTCACTTAAGAGATTACAACACTAAATAGGAAGAAAAGGGCTAGAGGTTTAGGGACAGTGAGAAGGGTAGGGGAAGGGGAATAAGGGAAAGGGGAAAAAAATGAGAAAATGTAAAAATGGAATTAAAGTGTTTGAAGGTGGGGAGGGGAGGAGGGGGTGAAGGGAAGGTGGGGACAAGGGGAAAAAATGAGAACCAAGACCTGTCATGTAAAGGTACAAGATCCCAGTAATGAATGTAACTGTACTGTCTACCTAGAATGTACCAATAAATTCAGTTTAAATTAAAGAAAATTCAGAGATTACAACACTTGAAAGATGAGGGTTGTAATGTTGACAGTTGTTTAAGTTTGGAGAAGAGGGGATGGATTTGAGATACAGAAAAGAAGTAAAGTTGGTTGACTTTTATTCACTATGTCTGTGAAGTCTTGGAATTGATCACCAGACATTGTGGCTATAAAACTGTAAAATTCTTGAAATAACTTAGCCCAGGGTCTGGAATAATGTGAATATTAGTGACCATTACAAATAGAAAAATTGAATTGAGACAGGTGATGAATCCAGGGAACACAAATTTAAAGTATGTATAGAGCAAGAGGCCTATAGAAGAGAATTTAAAAAGAACAGTCAGAAAATTTCCAGGGAAAGCCAGGTGTGGTGGCATGCATCTGTAATCCCAGCTACTCAGGAGACTGAGGAAGAATCACAAGTACAAGACCAGCCTGAGAAACTTGGTGAAATCCCGTCTCAAAATAAAATAAAACGGTCTGAAGATGTAGTTCAGTGGTAGATCTGGGTTTGACCTTGAATGAAAAATAAAAAGGAGGTAAGGAAAGAAATGAAAGAAATGATCCTCAGAATATTTGGCTTCACGGAAGTCAAGGGAGGAAAGGTGGTGTCAATAAGGTCAGATACAGCAGAGAAATCTACCAAGATAAAAATAAACAAATAGCAATGCATTCATTCCCTCCCTTAAGCATTTATTCAGAAATGGATGCTGCAGGGCCAGGGAGTTAGCTCAGTGGTGCCATCACTTGCCTTGCAAGTGTAAGGTCCTTAGTGGTCTTTGATACAAAGCAAAAACAAAAACAACAAAAAACCAGAAGTGGATGCTAAATAGGTATAGGCTATGAACAAAACAGATGTGTTCCAACTAGGATCATGAGGTGGTTCATCATTACGTTATTTATTTGAGCTCACTCTGTTTTTCTAATACGAACATTCACAGCAACAAACTTTCCTCTTAGGTTCCCATAGGTTCTGGTATGTTGTGCTGGCATTATTATTTGATACTAGGACTTGTTTAATTTCTTCCTTGATTCCTTATGATTCACTGAATATTCAGAAGTGTGTTATTTAATATCCAAGTGCTTGTAAGATTTCTGTGGTTTCTTTTGACATTGATTTCTAGTTGCAGTATGCTTTAAACCAATAGTACACATGGTATAATTCTGATTCTTTTGTATTTATTTAAGCAGAATTTATGGACTAGTATGTGATCTGTTTTGGAAAGATTTCCATATGCTGCTGAAAAGAATGTGTATTCTGCTATAGTAGGATAGAACAGAACTCATTTGTTAGACATCTATTAAATCTATTTATTTGAAAGTGTGGCTTAGTTATGATATTTCTTTGGCTAGTTAGTCTATTTGAGAAAGTCAGGTATTAAGGTTCCCCTCTATGGTTGTGTTGGTGTTTATTTGATCTTTTACATCCTGTTTGTCTTATGAAGTTAGGTGCACTGATATTTGCTGCCTGTATATTTAGAATTGTTCTCGCTCCCTGTTGAACTGTTAACAAATATATAGTGACCTTCTTTGCTTCTTTTGATCTGTCTTAACTTGAAGAACATTTTGTTTGAGAGTAAGATTGCTACCTGTGCTTGCTTTCATGGTCCTGATGCATGGAATATTGTTTTTCATCCTTTGAATTTTAGTGTATGAATTTCTTTTTGGATTAGATGTGTTTTTTTAGGCAGTGAATCGTTAGGTCTTTTTTTTTCTTTTTTTTTTAAACAGGGTCTTCTTATATAGCCCAGGCTGGCCTCAGCCTCTCTACTTGGTGCTGGAATTACTGGCATGTATCATCTTGCCTGATGGGTTTTGTTTTTTTATCTCATCTGCCACTTTTGTCTTTTAATTGAGGAGTTGAGGACATTTATATTAAGAATTATTACTGAAATGTATTGACATTTCTGTCATTGCATTATTTTTCTGTTGTTGATTCCTTTATTTTTCCCTTTTTGCTTAATATATTTATTCTATCAGACTTGTTCACATTGTTGCTTCCTTGTCTCTGTCTTGGATATCCTCAAGATTTTTGGGGGGTGCTGGTTTGGTAGTCATGAATTTCTGAAGGTGCTCTTGGTCATGGAATGTCTTTATTTCTCTGTCAATTTTGAAGGGTAATTTTGCTTGATATATTTGAAAGTCTTTTTTTTTTTTTAGACAGGGTCTTACTATGTAGTTGAGACTGACCTGGAACTCACTATGTAGCCCAGGCTGGTCTCGAACTCACAGTGATCCTCCTGCCTCAGCCTCTGAGTGCTGGGATTATAGGCGTGTGCCACCACACCTGGCTGAAAGTTGTTTTCTTTAAGAGCTTGAGTTACTTCATTCCAAACTCTCCTAGCCTTTAAAGTTGTGTTGAAAAGTCTGGGTCATTCCAATGGCTTTACCTTTATAAGTGATTGTTTTCTTTTCTCTGACAGCTTTTAAGATTCTGTCCTTATGGTGGACTGCTGGGATTGTGACTATGACATGTCATGGGAAATTTCATCTCTAATCTTCCTTTTGGGGGGGGGCGTGTTCTGTGTACCTTGCTTACCTACATGCTAAATTCTTTCCCCATACTTGGGAAGTGTTCTGATTATTTTTCTGTTTACCCTGTTTTTATTCCTTGTGTGCCGCCTTCTAATTTTTTCCTTACTTCATTTATTCTTAGGCTAATCTTATTGTTATCTAGTAGTTGCAGGATCAGTTTTCCTTGCTCTCTTGTGGCTTTTAAGGTATATGGTCTTCGCTTCTGATCTGTCCTTCAGGTCTAACACTTTCTCCTAACATTGGCCACTTCTGTTCATGTAGTAAATAGATTTTTTTTTTTAATCTCTGAGATTTATGCTTGACACCTTTATATGGACTATTTCTTTGGTAAATTATCATTCATGCTTTGAATGGTTTTGGGTAGCTCTTCTTAATTTTTTATTTGACTCTTCTTTACATTGGTCAATTTGTTAATAACACTGTATGGTTATATCATTTTTGAACTAGCTGAGTTTCTTTTTTAAAAATATTTTTATTGGTACATTTTAGGTATAAAATGCAGTTACATTCATTATTGGGATCTTGTACCTTTACATGACATATTTTGGCTCTTATTTTTTCCCCATTCCCCTAGCATCCCCTCCCCCTTCCCTCTTCCCTATTTACAAAGACTTTGTTTCCATTTTTTTCCTTTCCTCTTATTTTTTCTTTTCCCTTTTTCCCTTTTCCCTGCCCCTCTCATTTGCTCAATACCTTTAGACCTTTTCTGCCTATTATAAAATACCAATTATACATTTTGACCTTTATGTACACATTTAGTTTATCACACCAGAGAAATATGCTATGTTATTTATACATATATGTCCTATTAATTTCACTTAAGATTGTGTCCTCAATGTGCATTCCCTTAGCTATAAATATCTCTAGTTTCTCATTCTTCATGGCTGAGTAGTACTCCATTTTATAAAAAAAAATCTTTATCCAGTTTCCAGGTGATGGGCAATTGGGCTGTTTCCAAGTTTTAGCTATTACAAACTGTGCTGCTGTAAACATGGGTGAACTGTGGTATGATTCTTTTAATTCTTTTGGGAGATACCCAGTAGGGGAATAGCTGGGTCAAATGGGACTTCCAATCTTAGTTTTCTTTTTTTTCTTTCTCTCTCTTTGAGTTTATTGGTACATTTCATGTATACAGTACAGTTACAATCATCATTGGGACCTTGTACCTTTACATGACCGGTCTTGGTTCTCATTTTTTCCCCTTGTCCCTGCCTTCCCTTCACCCCTCCTTCCCTCCCTATTTACAAATATGTTGTTTCCATTTTTTCATATTTTTCCCCTTATTACCTTTCCCCTATCCTACCCACTTCCCCTACACCTTTAGCCCTTTCCAATCTTAGTTGTTTAAGGTATCCCCATATTGATTTCCATAGTGGTTGCAACAGCTTGCACTACCACCAATGATGAAGAAGGGTTTCTTTCTCCCCACAACCCGGCCAACATTTGTTATTGGTTGATTTCTTGCTAGCAGCCATTCTTTCTGGGTTGAGGTGGAATCTCAGTGTTGTTTTCATCTGCATCTTTTGAATGACCAGTGATGTTGAACATATTTTCTTATATTTATTCGCTGCTTTTACTTCTTTGTCATTTCAGATGCCCATTTTTGAATTGGATTGTTATGTTGGGGGGGGTTGAGTTTTTTTGAGTTCTTTATATATTGCAGATAGTAGACTGTTGTCTGAGGAAGCTGGTAAAATTTTTTTTCCCACATTGTAGGTTATCTCTTAGCTCTGTTGGTGGTTTCTCATGCAGTGCAGAAGCTTTTTAAAAAGATGAGATCCCAGTTGTTGATTCTTTGTGCTATTTCCTGTGCTTCTGAGGATTTGTTCATAAAATCTTTTCCTATGCCAGTGTCTTCAAGAGTTCTACCTAGCTTATCTTCTAACAAGTTTAATGTTTCTGTTTTAATATTTAGATATTTAATTCACTTGGATTTTAGTTTAGTGCATGGTGATAAATAGGCGTCTAGTTTTAATCTTTGGCAAGTTGAAATCCAGTTTTTCCAACACCATTTACTAAAGAGGCTATCTTTCCTCCAGTGAGGATGATTGGCTCCTCTGTCAAACATGAGGAGGCTGAGTACTGTGAAATTGCTTCTGCATCTTCTAACCTATTCCACTGATTCTCAGGTCTGTTTCTTTGCCAGTATCATGCTGTTTTTAACACAGTGGCTTTGTAGTATAATTTCAAATTGGGGATTGTGCTGGGTATGGTGGCACACGCCTGTAATCCCAGCACTCAGGTGGCTGAGGCAGGACTATCGCTGTGAGTTCAGACCAGCCTGGGCTACACAGTGAGTTCCAGGTCAGTCTCAACTATATAGTGAGACCCTGTCTCAAAAAACAAACAAACAAACAAACAAACAATCAAGTTGGGGATTGTGATACCCCCTGTGATATCTCTGTTGACTAGAATGGCTTTTGCTATTCTAGTTTTCTTCTGGTTTGAAATGAATTTTTGTATTGTTTTCTCTAGTTCTGTGAAATATACTGTTGGGATTTCAACCGGGATTGCATTGAATCTGTATAGCAGTTTTGGAAGTGTGGCATTTTTTACTATATTGGTTCTTTCTACCCAGGAACAAGGGATGTCTTTTCATTTTTTTATATCCTCTTTGATATCTTTTTTAAGAGTGTTGGAGTTCTCGATGTAGAGCTCCTTTGCTTCCTTCGTTAGATTAATGCCTAGATATTTCATTTTTTGGGATGCTATCATGAAAGGATTTGCTTCCCTAATTTATCTCTCAATGAGTCTGTTTTTTGTGTACAAGAAGGCAATCGATTTTTGAGTGTTTACCTTGTATCCAGCTACTCTACTGAATCTGTCAAGTCTAGCAGTCTTTTGGAAGAGTTTTTTGGGTCTTCTATGTAGAATATAATATCATCAGCAAAGAATGACAATTTAACTTCTTCATTTCCTATGATTATTGCTTTTATTTCTTTCTCTTGTCTAATTGCTGTGGCTAAAGTATCCAAAACTGTATTGAACAGAAGTGGTGATAGTGGAAATCCTTTGCTTGTTTCTGATTTTAGCATGAAAGTTTTCAGTTTTTTACTATTTAGTATGATGTTGGCTATTGTTTTTTCATAGATAGCCTTTATCAAGTTGAGATAAAGACCATCTATCCCAATTTTCTACAGGGTTTTCATCATGAATAGGTGTTGAATTTTGTCAAATGCTTTTTCTGCATCTATAGAGATGATCATATGGTTTTTATCCTTGACTCTGTTCTTATAGTCTACTTTAATAGTGTCTATTTATTGATTTACATATGTTGAACCATTTTGCATCCCTGGAATAAATCCGAGTTGGTCAGGGTATATGATCTTCTTGAATGGCTCAATCTGTCATGTAAACTTTCAATAGAGTTTTTAATCTCCTGGGTATCTGTTTGAATCTGTTTTATGGATTCCATTTCTTTCCTATGCTGGGCATTCATGGTTTCTATAATGATCCTGAGCTCATGTATTTTTTTTATCTGTTTCTATTCTACAGTCTCTAATCATGTCACTCATTCTGCTCACATCTCTGTAGTTATCTGGGAAATTATTTGTTTTGAATTTTTCTAAAGCCTCATTCTTCTGTTTTATTTTCTGTGCTATCAGTTCAGGGTGTCCAGGTGATGGATTATCAGAATTTTTGACCTCATTTCCCTTAGAATTTTCCCTCAGTAATCTGTAAATCTGGGTTTGTGCTTGAGCCTTGTTTGAATCTCTTCCCATTTTTATTTTTGTTGTTGGTACTGTCCTAGTTTTGATACCTGGGTTAATGCTTCGATCTTCCTGTTATATCTTTTTTTGTTTTGTTTTTTGAGTCAGGGTATCACTATGTAGTCGAGACTGACCTGGAACTCACTATGTAGCCCAGGCTGGCCTTGAACTCACAGCAATCCTCCTGCCTCAGCCTCCTGAGTGCTGGGATTTCAGGCATGTGCCACCACGCCCGGCTTCCTGTTATATCTTGTCTTTAGGTTTTGAGTCTCTAATGACTCTGAGGCAAATCTCTTTTTCATTATACCAGGAAGGACAACTGATTAGATCAATCACAACATTTTAGCCTTAGTGATACAATCAGCAACACAAAAGCATCAAGTACAGTTTAAAAAAATGACAATTTGTGTTAGTTATTAATGTATCACCTTTAACTGTGTGAATTAAATAAAAATTGAGGCTAGAGCTCAGGACAATGGGCTTTATGACCCCCCTGTGCCTCTGTGGTGTGAATCCAGGTACCAGCACAACCAGAAAGCCAGAGGTACATGGCGGGGGAGGTTGTGGGGGTACTACAGGCTCCCATGCAGATCCGCCTCTTACCTGTCTCCTGTCTGCTGCTGAGGTCTGGTGGCTAGGGGGAGAGCTGCAGGGTCCTTGCTGAGTTTCTTTGCTTTCTCTTAATCATTTAATACAATTCAGCTGCTTGGTGTTTGATTTCCTTTGGTGTCCCTTTGAGGGAGTGATCCACTTTGGGGGAGCTGAGAGTCTTTGGAGGTATCTTATTGTCTTGCTTTTTCATGTTTTGTATGTGTATGTATATGTCTCTGTGTTTGTGTGTGTGCTAAAGTTTGCAGGGAAATAGAGTAAAGAGATTTTGTTGTTGGCATGAAGATCTCTTTAGTTAGGATCTGTTTTCCAGTGATGTTATCTTGTCTTTATTTTTCAAGAAATAGTAACTACCACTTTGACCTATTCAATTTAATTGGGTTAGGCCCAACACTGTGTTTTAAGGAGAAATTTCCTCATGATTGTAACAGCATCCACAGATACAACCATACATCAATATTAAACCTCAAAACTTGAAAAAAGGAAGGGGAAAACAGAGGAGGTAAATCTGTAGTAAGAGAGGAAGATAAGAGAAATATGTTAGTAGATTAAAAGATAGACAGGAAGTCGCACTCTGTTGGAGTTATTTTTATAGCTGGAGTCAATGGCTAGAGCTGTGGGAATTTAAAAGAATATTTGTGGAGGCGGGAGGAGGGATGCATAGGCAGGAAGTGTAATTAGAGATTGAGAGAAGCTGTGAATTTGTTGGAACCTGTTAATATATTTGTGTTTAGTTTTGTTTGGATCCTCTGTGCACAGTTCTGGTAAGGGTTACCAAGGCCATGAAGAGTACTATTCAAAGTAAAGCACTGGTCTATTCTTATTCTCTTTTGCACGCACACAGGTTCCTGCTATGTATATGCTATATGAAAAGTGGAGAGGAAAATAGGTAAGAAAAAAGGATGGGGAAAATCAGGAAGAGTGAAGAAAAAGAATACAGAGGAAAGATGATTTTTAAAATGGAAAGAGAGGGCCTGGGGATTTAGCTTAATGGTGCCACTCCTACCTTGTAAGTGTAAGGTCATGAATTCCATCCCCGGAACCAGGGGGGGGAAAAAAAAGGAAAGAGAAAAAGCAGAGTGGAGGGGATAAAGACTTAAAAAATAAAAAATAAAATAAAGATACAATATTAATAAAGAAGCAAAAGTCAGAGAAGAAAAGAAAAGGAAAAAAAAAAAAAAAGCCAAAGAAAACCCAGAATAGACAAACGAAGAAAACAAACAAAAAACCCCTCACACAGTTAGTACAGGATAGAGCCTGATTGTACACTCAGTTCCCTTTGTGCTTTAGTTGTAGTCTGAATGCAGGCAGCCAAGCTCGTTTTCCTTCTTTGGATTGCTTAATTTCCTGCTGGGGAGTAGTGACGGCTGTCAGCTTTCTGAACCCACCTCCTGGCTTCAAACTGTGCTTGGTGAGAGGCTAACTGCAGACCTTTTTCTTTGTCCTAAGATCCAACCACCTCAATTAATTTGGGAAGATGCCAGGCATGGTGGTGCACTCCTGTAATCCCAGCACTCTGGAGGCTGAGGCAGGTGGATCACTGTGAGTTCGAGACCAGCCTGGGCTACATAGTGAGTTCCAGGTCAGTCTCAACTACATAGTGAGACCCTGTCTCAAAAAACCAAAAAAAAAAAAATTAATTTGGGAAGAATAAGATGTGGTGTAGTTTGTCTGGTATCTGGTTCCTCTGTCAGCTTCCACCAGGGATCTCCCAATTGCTCCTTTGCTCCAAAAGAAATCCCATGCTCTCCCTCTAGGAGTTTTGTGCCCAATGTAATGGTAGAAGCCCTCTGACCCAGGTGCTACTTTCTGTCCCTTTGCCCTCTGGCCTTTGTCCCTAGTTCTTGTCTCAAGAGCTTTGCTTTCTGACTTTGGAAATTTGCCAGACTCTAGGCTTGGGACAGGGCCTCCTTTGGCCTTGTGGGATAGTTAGTGGTAAGTAGGATTACATGCTATCTTAGATATTTTTGGTGTTTGGGGAAATAATAGCAGAATACCTGAGCTGGTCCAGCGCCCCTGAGTCTCCCTCTACTGTGTCACCAGGGATGCAATCCGTGGCTTCCTATAAGCAAGTTCCAGCCTCTCTCTCGCTAGGACAGGGGCTCCCTTGTCAGTGCCGGGTGGTGGGCAGTGGACAGGATGCCACAGGAACACACTGTTCCTCAGTGTTTGGGTGTAGTGGGGAGTTGGGATTACCTGTTTTTGTGCTGCTGGCTCTCCCTATCTCTGGGTGTAGTCGGTGACTTCCGAGAGGCCATGATTTGTCTGCTATCTACCAGTAAATGCATTAGATAACATAAACGGGAATCATTTCTGTTTTCATTATTTGTGGTCAGAGAAAATGTTTTCTAACTAGTGTTTACCACAAGAGAAGAAAGAACACTGACCTGGCTTCCTGTTAGCTCTTGGTCCTTATTGAGGGCTGAGGCTCCTTTTCTGCCCTCAGTATCATCTATCATTTACTGGAAGAAAAGACTGATTATCCAGGTGTGCTGGCACAGGCCTGTAATCCCAGCACTCTGGGAGGGTGAGGCAGGACGGTCACAAGTTCAAACCCAACCATGGAAGCTTAGTGATTTAGCATGACCCTGTCTCAAAATAAATATTAAAAAATAACTAGAGCCGGGGATTTAGCCCAGTGGTTCTGCTCCCTGCCTCACAAGCTCAAGAAAGAGAGTTCTATCCCTGGTACCAAACAAAACAAAACAAAAACAAAAACAAGAAAAACTGCATTTGTAACTCAGTGCAAAGGCCCTGGCTTTAATCCCTAGCATCATGATGGAGGAGGGTAAAGACTGACCAGATAATGTTAGGATATTAGTAACTGCCTTGAAATTGTTATATAAAGTCCCCTCCTCCCTCCCTCCCTTCCTCTCTCTCTCTCTCTGTCTCTTCCTTCCTCCCTCCCTCCCTATCTTCCTTCCTTCCTTCCTTCCTCTTTTTTTCTGCAGAAGGTATTTGTACTACCAGGAGAAGCTATGCCTAATAACATTAAGGAGTATTATACTAGATTTACATTTAGCTGCACATTGGACCCACCTGTAGATTTTTTTCTCCGTATCAGGGATTGAACTCTGTCGAAATCCCAGAGGTTCTTATTCAGCTGGTCTCAGGAGGGGCCTGAGCATGATTTTTGTTTGTTTGTTTTACCCAAAGTTCAATAAAAATAAATTATTCCTTTTTTCATATCTAGATTTGGAAATATGTTCTTTAATATAACAGTCTAAAATTGTTTTGTCTATTAAAGAAGAGTGAATGATATTAAAGCTGAGAAACACATTCGTCATATGTATCTTTTTTTTTTTTTTTTTGGTACTAGGGATCGAACTCGGGACCTTGTGCTTGCGAGGCAAGCAGTGGAACCACTGAGCTAAATCCCTAGCCCTATATCTTTTCCTATATAGATCTCTTTTGTGAAAACCATTACTCTCTGTTAACCCTTTAAATCTTCTGTATTCTTATCAGATAAAATTATACTCCCTTCAACTTCAGTCCATAACCGTCTGCCTCCAAGGTGGCATGAGGTGGTAGAGGGGCCTCACAGAGGAAAAACAGTTCATGGCAAGTAGAAGGCAGCAGAAGAAACAAGAAACAAGCGACCACAGCAGCCCTCTTTCTGCCCCTGATATTCTATCCAGGCTACCCACTTTTAGGGTGGGTAACACTCACACCCGTGGTGAGTTTTCCCCTTATCCACACTCAGAACTATGCCAAACCAATCAGTGGATAAGTTTAGTATTGTACACTCTAGATCCAGCCACCTCTGAAAACCCCCGACCTATGACTGCATGAGGCTTGGAGGGGACATCGAGACACAAGCCATAACAGACCATGTGTAATATGATTTCTATGTATGCACTTTGAAGATGAGATGTTCCTAACAATATTTTTAGGAAAATCCTCAGAAGAAATGGATCTTAGCATGTAAAATGCTTCGGTTGTTCATGACTACCAAACAGAATATGAAATTCCCAGCAAGAATGTGTCTTTCCATATTTTCCTTCATGCTACTGGTGAGCCTGGTGAGTTGCTCCAGCAGTTGTTTCTGGCATGCGCCACATACTGTGCATAGCCTCCTCTGAACTGCTGTCAACTTTGTCAGGATATTGCAAATTATTTCTTCATCGGTCCCATAGGTCACCATGAAGTCCAAGTTCTAGTCAACCAAACAAGTGACTATCAGAACCATTTAAGAATGCAAGGTTTCTGGGCTGGTTGTGTAGCTCAGTGGTAGAAGACTTACATAGCATTCCTGAGGCCCTGGGTTCAAGCCCAGTTCTTGAACTCATGATATATCTCTTGACCTCTTACAATGAGTGATTTGATTTAGCTCAGTGCTTGCTTCATTCCCCTCTGCCACTGCTGCCACAAAAGCGTTGTATTTTTTAAGCTCCCAGGAGAACACGAAGTGCAGCTGACTAGAAACTCCAGTGAACCAGATGATCCCTACACATCTCCTTGTGGCACTAACCTTCAGATTTTGATGGCCCTGCTCTTTGTAAACAACACGGCACATCCATCAGAACCAGTGTCAGTGTCACAGGCTGGGGCTTGTTTAGACTCATGAGTGCTGTGATTGGTCCTCCTGATGGACGTTACAATACATTCCCTTAGGGTTTGGTGGAACTTTTTAGCTGTATCCAGGTAGCTGGCTGGCTCCTGGGGTGATTCTCCTGCATTTGCTATACCTCTGCACATTGAGGATGAATCAGGTTGACAGAGAAAGGCACTGCATAGCTCCAAAGGGAGTGCAAAGGGTGGCTCCCAAGTGGGCCCAGGGATACCAAAGGGAAAGGCGGTGCCACATGAGGGGTGCCGAGGACTGGACAGACTTATGTGAATCTCAACAGTGAGCCTGTTTCTGAGAATGGACAGAGTTGCCCTTGTAGGGAGAATCAGGTAAATATTCAAGAATTTTTAAAAATGAGACTGAAGGGGATCAAATGAAGAGGTAAATTAGGAGGACTGAAAAATAGTTTTTTAAGTGAAATATGCAACTAACTTTAATTGTTTAGTTAATTAATTATGTAGCTACCCACAAAAATCATCTAACAACCCACATTTGTCTACTTTTCTTTGCAGACTGATGTGCTGTAAGCCAATCTCTGGCACTAATACAAGCCGAGCCTGGGAGGGTCTCGGATGAGATCAGCGGCTACAGCTGATCGCGCAGACCCCAGAAACATGTGGCCTCTTGCTCCCCATTTAACTCTCCACAGACAGGAAGGCTAGATGTGGGGGTGTTGTGGATCTGGCCAGAAACATGGCCCTGTGGGACTTAAAATTTCCCTGCTGGCAGCTGGGATGACTCAGCCTGCGTTCCTCAGCCAACACAGCAGGCATGGCAGGCCTGCCCAGGGTAGTGAAGGAAATCAGTGTCTGAAGTGATTCTATTTTAAGCTACGGGGTCTTCTAACTGGTTTGGTAGGAAGTGATGTTGGTTGAGGAGTGAGGAGAGATTAAATAGTTCCTGGGTCCTTGTTTAAATAATAGATGACACACTGTGATTACCTGAAGTGTGCCAGCTCTTGGATTAAAAGCTTTGCAAATACGATTTCATTTAATTCTTCTAACAACTCGGAGGGTCCAGTATGATTATCCTCATGTTTTTTTATTTGCTCTTACTCATCTCTTCGGTTCTCTTTTTGATTTCTATTGCAAGGCCTGTGTCCTGGAGCTTCACAATACAGCTGTCCGTGGGGACTTCAGAAAGCATTTGTTGAGGGCCCACAACATGCCAGGTGCTTTGCCTGGCATGGTGAAGAATACAGTGCTGAATCACATGGCCTCTGCTATCTAGGGGTCAGCAGCCTCCAGAGCTACCCAGCTAAGTTGAAAAACGTTCATGTTGGCCTCCGTTCTGTCCCTCTCCATTGCTGTGGTCGTGGCTGCTTTACTGAGTCTAGGATTCCATTTCTTTCAGTAAAATGGAGATGACAAGACACTTAGGAATTCAGACAAGGGGATAGGACGGGACAATGTGTTGAAGGGGCCGCATACGTGAAGCTTTATCATTCACCTTAGCCACCTGTATTGTAGCAGGATGGACTCTGAAGCCAAGTAGGCCAAGGCAAAACTCTTCTTCTATACATCTCATATTTTGTTACTCCACTGGAAAACCCTGACAGCTGTATCTTCCAGTATGGACAGAGTATGATCCTTCTTGTTCATTTCACTCAAATCCGCCACGATCCCTTGAGAGGACTGGATAACAGCTTCTGAACTGGTCTTTTGCTCTGTCCTGCCTTCCGTCTTGAGGCTCTAATTTGCCTTAACAGGGAAACCTTCTCTGAGTACTGCTTTAAAAATTGCACCCCACCATCAGGTGTAGTGGTTCGTGCCTGAAATCCCAGCCTGGACAATTTAGGGAAGCTCTGTTTAAAAAAACAGGTGGACCAAGCTGGAAATGTAGCCCAGTGTAGGTAGAAATGTAGCTTGGGATTCAATATTTAGTAATGAAAAGAAAACTGTGGGCCTGGGGATTTAGCTCAGTGGTGCTGCCACCTGCCTTGCAAGGGCCTGAGTTCCATCCCTGGTACCAAAAAAAAAAAAAAAAGAAAAAAGAAAAAAATTGTGTCCTTAAGGGTTCTTTGCTATCACTCACTGCACTCCAGACTGCTTTATTCTTCCTCACAACTCACTGCTGATTTGTTTTTTTTTTTTTGGTTTTTTGAGACAGGGTCTCACTATGTAGTTGAGACTAACCTGAACTAACTATGTAGCCCAGGGTAGTCTCGAACTCACAGCGATCCTCCTGCCTCAGCCTCCTGAGTGCTGGGATTACAGGTGTGCACCACCACGCCCAGCTCTCTGCTGATTTGTTAATAGTCCGATCTGATTCCCTGTCCAGAATGGGGCACCCTCAGGCAGGAGCCATGGCTCATGCTTTGCTGTATTTACCCAGCCTGGCACATGACCAGCACAGCCACATACTAGAGTCCTTAAATTCATTCTCAATCCAGTCTGCCTTTCTCAAATTTTATTTTTTAAAATTATTTTATTTTATTTTTTGATTTTTTGAGACAGGGTCTCACTATGTAGTTGAGACTGACCTGAACTAACTATGTAGCCCAGGGTAGTCTCGAACTCACAGCGATCCTCCTGCCTCAGCCTCCTGAGTGCTGGGATTATAGGCGTGGGCCACCACGCCCGGCTCAAATTTTATTTTTAAATAAAAAAAATTTAAAAAAATTTTTCATTAATTTTATTGGTATATTTTAGGTATACAATATGTTGACATTCATTATTGGTAGTTTGTACCTTTACATAATATATCTTGGTTCAAATTTTATTTTTAATATTGAAAGACTCAAAATACAGAGAAACACAGCAAATAAAAGGAGAAATTCATCCAGATTGGCAGTTCCAGTTAACAATCACTGTCAACACATTTAAAACTATTTTGATATTTTATTTTTTAGTTTTTTCTTTTTTTTGAGACAGGGTCTCACCATGTAGTTGAAACTGACCTGGAACTCACTATGTAGCCCAGGGTGGTCTTGAACTCACAGTGATCCTCCTGCCTCAGCCTCCTGAGTGCTGGGATTATAGATGTGAGCAACCACGCCTGGCTATTTTGATATTTTAATACAACCCTCTAAGAGTAGTAATTATGAAAGTTAACCACCTCTCATTTCACGATATTTTTTTATTTGTTTTCATTTTTTGAGACAATATCTCTGTAGTTCAGGCTGCCCTTGAAAATGTTAGGATTGTTGGGGGATATTACTCTGATTCTCATTACTGATTAGGGATCTTGACTAATTTTCTTTTTCCCTCCCTCTCTCCCCCTTCTCTCCCTCCCTCTCTTTTTCCTTCGTTCCTTCCTCCTCCCTTCCCTTCTTCCCTTTCTGGCTTCCTGTCTTTCTTCTTTCTTTATAGTTCTGGGGACTGAACTCAAGCTCTCACACCACATGCTAGGCAAGTGCTCTACTACTGAGTTGCACACCCAGCCCTTGGGTAATCTTCTTGTGATTTGTCACCTTCTATATTAATGAATGCAGGGAAAAGTTAAACCAAATCCCTTGACTACTGACCAATCAACCCAACTGGTGAAAATTAATCTCAGGAGCATTTCCTGTCCCCTCCTCATATTCCCTGATACTCCAGTAGTGAAAAACCACTCTTAGTTTTGCTTTGTGTACGCTCACGCCAACCTCTTCGTACTTCTGAATTTGAAGAAGATTCTCTGGTCTTTTTCCAAGCCTTCCATTTGCAGAGGAAGGGTAAAAATCCTGAGGATTCAACAACCCTAAATAATCCTCCAAGCTGGGGTCAAATATTGATGTTTATTTGGTGGCTTCTTGATGTGTCAAAAGGAAAATGTCCTGAAATTATAAAACCCTTTTAGTATATTCTGGTCTTGAGGCTGGGCCAGTTACTGTCAATTACACATCATATTAACTTTTCAATGATTTTTCATGAGGTAGATGAGGTTGTAGCTCAGTAGTAGAGAACGTGCTTAGCATGCAAAAGGCTCTGAGGTTGATCTCCAGAGCCAACAAAATAAAAGAAACAAATATGTGTTGATTTTTCTCTAATTCAACTTTCTCCTCCTCCTCCTTTTCCTCCTTCTTCTTTCTTCCTTTTTTCCTTTTTCTGTGATACTGGGGACTGAACCCAAGGAATTGTACTGAGCTCTATCCTCAGCAGGTTTGTTTTTTTTTTTAATTTTTTTATTTTGAGACAGGGTCTTGCTAAGTTGCTCAGACTGGGCATCAATTTGAAATCCTCCTGCCTTGGCCTCCTTGAATGCTGAAAGTTCAGGACTGTCCCAATGTCCAGCTAGTTCAACTTTCTATGAAACAGGAAAATGACCACCTTTTCTAGCTAATATTTAATTCTGTATCAAATACTTATTTCTAAACCTTACTTGATATTGCCTTGTAATCTACCCAGGAGAACCCTGCTTCATCTTTGTAGCTCTGACCTGAACACACAAGATAACATATGCTTTTGGAATGCCACCAAACATGACCACATTTTGTTTGTAAGAGGACACCGATACCCACCTGGTAACCCATTAACCTCATTTGTCTCTGAGGGGGGTTTCATTTCACCTGATAGCAGGCAACTTCGCTGTTTTGTACAATATGACTACATGATCCCGTCTGATTCTTTGCCAGGTAGTCCCACAGGAGGACAGATTGCCTTTAGCTGTACATGGTTTCTTAGATAACATGCAGTTTTTCAAATTGCTTTCTCCCTCAAACAAACATAAAATGAGGATGACAACTTTCCAGGTCTTTATTTTGAGAGTGTGGCAGGAAGATACCTTGATGTGTTAACTGAGTTTTTGCTGTCTATGACATTCCAGCCACTCCATGAACCTCCTGTTGTGGGGCAGATAGAAACCAAGCTGTTGTCTCAAGAGAGAGTTGTCATGGCAGAATCAGAGAAACAAGAATCAAGCTCTTGGCTTTTAGTTTCAAAAGCCAACAGCCAGATATAAGATACAAAAGATTTGTAAGAATAGGTGGCTCAGGCAGAGACAGTTTTCCCATCTTGGGGGAGTAGGTAAAGACTTTCAAGACTGAAAGACTTTGAAGAAGGAAGAGGGGGGACAAACCCCGACCCTGTCAGTCTCCAGCACTAGGAAGCTGTGGGTGAGCTGCATGGAGCCTGCACACACTGCAGGATTTCGCCTTCTGGGGAGATTGTCCCTGAGCAACACTTGCTTGTAACCCAAACTCTTGCTCGGTATCTTCTCACGGCTCACTGTGAGGGATCCCTTTCATCAGCTGAGCACATTTGGGTGGTCAGGAAGGTAGCCTTCTAGTTCCTTTTGTTCTTCCCTTAAAACCCTAATTTACTGAGCAGAAGAATCTTGGGTGCTGCCAGGCCTCCGCCTCTAGGAGTTCCAGGAAAATAGACCTAGGAAAGAGCATAGACCTGTCAGGAAATGGGGCTTCATAAATTTGCCAAACTGCAAGTTAACTACTTCAGATGCTAATTCTGCAATCATTTGAAGACTGAGAAGAACCAGAAGTATTTATTCACTGGATTTAAAGAGAATTTAATTCAGCCTGATGTAGTGGTGCACAGAAACCTATAGTCCCAGCACTGGAGAAGATCAGTTCAAAATTGAGAGTTCAAGGTCACCCTGGGCTGCACAGTGAGTTCAAGATCAGCCCCAACTACATAGTGAGACTCTGTCTCAAAAACAAAAGTGAAATCCAAAAATCTTAATTGAAATTGTTCATATCACTTAGCATTAATTAATGTCAATTCATTATAGAACATCATGTGCCACCAAATCAACCTCAGAGGATAAAACTCTGGAATCATTTTTTTATCTGTACTCTTTTGTAATCACCTGAAGTTAGTATATTAAACTTGATTTAATTAGATGAACTGAATAATGGATGATTGACTATTCTTTCACTTGATTTAGTCAGTGTAGAATATTACTTTCTTTTCTTTTCTTTATTATTATTATTTTTAAAAAATTGAGTTTATTGGTACATTTTAGCTATACAGTACAGTTACATTCATTATTGGGATCTTGTACCTTTACATGACAGGTCTTGGTTCTCATTTACCTTATTTTAACCTAGGGAGTGCTGGCCTACACCCCTAGCCCTTTTAATGTTTTTGTTTGTTTGTTTTGTTTTTAATTTTGAGACAAGGTCTCATTAAATTGTCCAAGCTAGCCTCTGACTTGCAGTCCACCCACCATAGCCCCCTGAGTAGCTGGGATCATAGGTGTGCAGCACTATGCCTGGCTAGAGTAAACTAACTCTGCAGGATCTGGCCCAGAGCACCAGACCTGCCCAATGGCAAGGACTGGTGTAATTCCCTTCTGAGTGAGAGTAGTATTGTTTTAACCAGAGAAAGGGAGCTGTAATCTCCCCAAAAGACCAGTCTCTGAGTAGCTAAGTCTGGAGGCTTATGCCAAGACTTGCCAAATATGTGTGGGAGTGTCTAGGACTCTGGTTCTAGGACTGAGTCAGAGCAAGACTTGTTCCTGAAGGCAGGTGACTGAGATTGGGGCCAAGGGGACAAGGGAGGTCAAAAGGTCACAAGGTGGCCTTTACTTCCTTGAATTTCCACAAGGAATTTTTTGTTGTTGTTGTTTTTGTTTGTGGTCTTGGGGATGGAACCCAGGACCTCACCCTGATAGCAAACACTTTATCACTGAGCTATGTCCCTAGCCATCCACAGAGAATTCCCTTGGAGTCTGCTAGGCACACCCAGGAGACTGAACGCTTAACAACACTTTGTCCTTGGGAACCTCTTGGTTCCGGCTTCACGCTCAGTTTCCTCTCCTGTGGTGTTTCCCTTCTCCTCTACTCTAGCATCACTTCTTATACCTCCTCAATGAAACACTGAACCATGGGAACTTTCCAAATGTGGGAAACTGAGAAATGGATATGTGTGTGTGCAGAGGAACCTATGGGGCGATTCAGTAGTGATCTAAAGCAGAAATCCCTATACAAAATAGGCTGATCTGAATTTAGCTGCATGGGGGCACAGGCAGGAAACTGACAGTGTGCTTCTGTCTTAGGTCTTGATGCTGCATTGCTGTGTGAGTCATGGGCAGATTCATCTATAATGTCAAAGTCTCAGTGTTCTCACTTGAAATATTTACTGCTGTAGTTGGATGAAAAGCAAATTTTTCTGATTCCAGAGGTGGAAATAGTAACAAGTTCTTTTTCTTCTGAGCAAATGGGCCCTCACACAGGGAAGCCAGCTGTGTGGGGTGTGGGTGACACAGAAAGCAAGCTCTAGGGCTGCCCCCAGTAGGGGAGAAACAGAAGAGGAAAGAGGCTGAGTGTCTCTCTCAGGTGCGTACTGCACAAATGACCCTGGAGATCGAGGTGTGGTGGTTCTGGCAGAGCTTCCTGGTATCTTAGGTGCCTGGCCTCTCAGCCGTCTTTCCTCACAGCACTTCTGACTTCAAATTTGTATTTGTTTGTTTATTTTCCCCATATCAAACAATTTTCTACTTCTCTGGGCACCAGTTGATCTCCGTCACTTAGAGGAAAATGAAGGACATTTACATTTTTCTTCTCAGTGGAACAGAAGGCAAGGCCACGGGCTGAGCAGGAGGAGTGGGGAGAGGGTGAAGAAGAGACGCAGGGGCCAGAGGAGGTGAGAGTGCAAAGGCAGTGCTCCGATTAGCACGGTTTGGTTGGGAAAATCCTGGGAAGAACTAAGATGCTGTATGAGGCCAAGGGAGGGGGCGGCGGGGTGGGGTGAGGTAAACCCGTCTCTTCTTCCCCCAGATACTATCTGTTTGGGGACTGGGTCCCAGTACCTACTTGCTACATAGGCTTTAGAAGAGTTAAGTGTGTTCCCAGTACTAAGGGAAACTGAGGCAGGAGGATCACAAATACAAGCCCCACCTGGACGATGTAGTGACTTAGTGAGAAATTGTTTCAAAATTAGATAAATAAATACATATGGGCTAGGGATGTAGCTTAGTGTGAAGGCCCCTGGTTCAATCTCCAGTAATCACCTGCCCACCCCCAAAGATTTCTTCCTATCTTTAAGCCACACATTTGAATTTAAAAGCACAGAAGTCTAATGCATCTGGATTTCCATAAGCTGAATATTGTGTTTTTGTTTTTTTTTGGTACCGGAGATCGAACTCTGGTCTTGTGCTTGTGAGGCAGGAGGCAGAAACACTGAGCTAAATCCCTGGCCCCATAAGCCAAATATTAAAATGAAAAAAATTCTCAAAATTTCTTATTTGGGGAAATAAAACATTTTTATTCTTCAAGCCCAAATCTCAAATTTATGTTATTCAAGAAAGGTCTCAAGTATAAAACATCAATCTGTGAATATAATATATCTCAGATTACCACTGTTTATATAAAGATCACAAGTGTAGCTTTCTTCAAATTTGTATTTTAACCACATGGCTTTGCCTTTTATCTTAAAATAATGATGTTATATCATCTGTTTTTTATGATATTTTTAGATAACTGAAGACACCAAGTTTTATGAGTTTTATGAGTTTGTCTATGGCAGGATGACAGAGTACAGGATAAAAAGTTAAACCCATCCTGTAACTAAAATGAAGGACATAAAATGAGAACATGTTCCCAACAAAGGTCATGCTTCAAAAGGATGGGCAAATATGATAGATTTCTCCAGCAACTTGAAGAATTAAAAATTATGGAACTATGCCTAGTTTAACAAGGGAAAAATATTGGGAATAAAATGAGGTTAAGGACAACAATCTGCACTGCAGAACCCAGAGCAGGAGAAATTATCTGATACTTAGAGAGGATTTCAGTCAACTGAGGATCAAGAGTTTTTAAAAGTTTAGTACAATTCACTTGAACAAAGAAATGATTTGTAAATAGTAGTCAGACTTAAAATAATTCAGAATACTATATACACTCCTGAGAAACTTTAAAAAGATAATTTGAGGTACTTCTATTTGGACTCTAAATGCAGAATATATGTTTAAAAATTATAGATTTTCAGAAGGTATTTGATTATTAAAGGACATCTTTATTTTTTCCTCATTGAGTTTATTGGTACATTTTAAGTATACAGAACAGTTACATTCATCATTGGGATCTTGTACCTTTACATGACAGACTTGGTTCTCATTTTTCGCCTTGTCCCTGCCCTACCTTTCCCCCTCACTCCTCCCCTATTTACAAAGACTATTTCCATTTTTTCCTTTTCTTGGATTTTTTCTTCCCCCTTATTTCCTTTCCCCTACCCTTTCCACTTCCTCTACACCTTTAACTCTTTTCTTCCTATTTCACATTGTCAGTTATACAATTTGGAACTTATTTACACTTTTAGTTTTTCGCACCAGAGAGACTATTTGGTATTTACACGTGTGTCTTATATATTTCACTTAAGAGTATGGCCTCAGTCGGGCATGGTGGCTCACACCTGTAATCCCAGCACTTGGGAGGCTGAGGCAGGAGGATTGCTATGAGTTTGAGACCAGCCTGGACTACATAGTTAGTTCTAGGTCAGTCTCAGTTACATAGTGAGACCCTGCCTCAAAAAACCAAAAAAAAGAGTATGGCCTCAATATACATTTTTTAAAATCATTTGTTAGTTGACATAGTTGAATAGTGTCACCCAAATACATGTATACCTGGAATCTTAGAATGTGACTTTATTTGAAAACAGATTCTTTAGAGATGTAACTGAGTTAAGATGAAGTCATACTGGATAGGTTTGATCCTAAATTCAATGACTGATATTTGTCTGGGAAGCTTATATGAAGACACAGAGACACACAGAGAAGATACTGAGCTGTGAGAGAATAAATTTCTGTTGATCTCAACCACAAAGTCTGTGGTACTTTGTTACAACAGCTGTAGGAAGCCAACATAGTCAGCATGAGTAGATTATTGTGGTTAAAGCATTGTGATAGTTGACATTTTTTTCTAAGTGTTAAGATAGCCAACTGGTAATTAGGGTCCAACTGAACCAAAGATGCTTTCTGTTGGAAGGATGGAGTTCACAGGTGCTTTGGCTCACAGTTTACTAAAGCAAAACTAGTAGACTTCCTGCAAATGGAAAGATGATTTTCTATTTGCTATGGCTTGTGTATAGATTTCCCTCCAAAACCTCATGGGATCATAGATGGGGCTTCTTCTGAGGTGGGTAGATCTAGAGTCTGTGATGCTGGGATTAGGGGTGTGTGGTTATTCAATTAGTCTACTGACTGGTTTAGCATAGTTCTGGGTGTGGATAATGAAGAAGCCCATCCTGTGCTACCCATTGTAAGAGCATGTACCTTGATAGAATATAAGGGCTGGAAAGAGGGCTGTGGTCACTCACTTGCTGCTTCACTATTTTGCTGTCTTCTTCCTGCCATGAACTATTTCTTCTCTGCGATGTCACTGTGCTATGCTTTCTACTTTGGAGCCAGCCAGCTAGCTATACACTGAAACTTCTACAAACTGTGAAGCAAAATAAACCTTTCCTCTTTTAATTTTGGGTGTTTGGGTATTTTGGCTCAGCAATGAAAAAAGAAATTAAGACACACTTTTAAATACAAACAGCCTTGGTATGTTTTACAGTATCTTTAATGTCATTAAATTGATTCCTGCACAGAAACACCCTGTGCAATTCTTGAAAGTCTTCTTTTCTTTTCTTTTATAAAAAAGGAATGGAACTCAGGGCCTTGCACCTGAAAGTCTTATTTTTGTAATTGTTTTTGTATTTTTCTTTATCTCCAGAGTCAGCCACATAGATGCATATTTGATTTCCTTTCAACTTATAGTTACAAACACCACATTTTTTGCATATGAATGCTCTACAAATTATTCTGACATTTATTTACCAACCTTTATAAGGTTATGAGTCTATTTTGTGACTTTTTTGGCATAAATAATATTTTTATATTATGATAGGTATAATCAAAGCATAAGGATTAAACTGGTGATGACATCATGATAGAAATGTGAACAGAAATTTAATTAATTATTTTATTAATGGTTCTTCCCTGCTATATTCATCAGCCTCCACTCCCTTTTACCCTTATTAAAAACTGTAGTTTTATGACTTTTTTCCTGGGTACTAATATATGAAAGGAATTGCAATAGCCCCTCTTTATTAGAACCCTTATTCAATAAAAGACTGGCTCAATATCAAATTTTTCTTAGCAATATATAGATTAGTGTCTATTCTTCCTCCTATTTTCAGCCTACACCTCACCTTTTGGCATTCTCAATTTCTTTTTATATTAAGAATAAATTTCTGGGCCAGGGATTTAGCACAGTGGTTCTTCCGCCTGCCTTGCAAGTTTAGGGTCCTGAGTTCGATCCCCAGTACCAAAAAAAAAAAAAAAAAAAAA
>NW_022900942.1:25819790-25835601 GCF_012274545.1 Fukomys damarensis | reverse complement strand
AAAAAAAAAAAATCTTTATTCATAAATATATGTCTGGAAGTGGCAGACAAATACTCTTTCTGAAAAGGGTCCCCTTGATATCAACATAGGGAAATAAGGCAGAATGGCAATGCAAGGCCCTTGACTCATGATGCTTTGCAGCCACCATGGAAACTGCAAACCATTCGCTTAGTCTGGCCATTGACCTACATATCCACAAAAGCATAGGTATTTATCCTTTGGTGACATTTATCCTGAAGCACAGTGAAGTTTAGTCTAATGTTTAAGCTAGTATTTTGATTTTTTTTTTTTTTGTCTCATGGCTTGATCTTATAAGCACTGAGTTGATACTTGTTGGTCCAGGTGACCATGAGATTTGAGAGAGCCATTGGGGTAAGGAGATTATGTAAAAGATGCTGTAGAGTTAGATGATCTGAAACTTTGTGAATGCATGTGCTCATCACATCCTAGGAAATGCATGCAGCTTTCATGGTATTAAATTCCATATTAATATATGTATATGTATATGCATATACATAGATTTAAAAGCCAGGATTTTAGAATTTGAGGCATTCCGGATCTCCTGTATAAATTTTGTTAATGGCAGCTCCAACTGGCAGCTATTATATATTGTCATTTCAGAGGAGAAAAAGAAAGGAGGCTACAACTGGAATGGTATCTTCAGAACCTTGGGGAACATGCTAGTGATGGTCTTGAAAGTCAGATGTCACCAATTCTTTAGACTCTGAGGGAGAAGAGAGTGTGTAATCAAAATAAAGGCATCAAGAAGAAGCAGAAGAAACAGCAGACTATAACCCTCTGGGTTATAGATGCCCATGCAACATTTCAATGGATTAGCCTTCGTCTTTTCTCCACAAAGCTTCCAGTCCCTTCTGTTGGAGACTTTTTCTTTCTTAACTTGTATCAGTTATGGTGAACCTTTGTAGAGCTTTCAGTAACAGTCGACTGAGGCACTCATGGCACAGGCTTGCCACCTCTCACTGATAGAAAACAAACTATTTTTGTTAGGCCTGGGAGGTGGTATTCGTGGTTTTAAGATTTAAGGTTCTCAGATTTTGATACCTCTTCATATTATATTAGCCTTTTTTTTTTTTACAGTTGTGATTTTTTAAAAAAAAGTTCCCTTAAAATATCACTGGTAGGACCCAGCAACACTCATGCAACTCCCAATTTGTCAGCACAGTGAGGGCAGACAGAGACACATGAAGGAAACCCTTGCCTACCAGCTGTTTCCCCTTTTTATAACTTCCCCTGAAACTTAACTTACTCAAAATTCATCCCCTGCTTTCTTGTCGTTTCAGGATCTCATTGAGCTGCAATATGTCACTGCGATACAAAATTTAGAGGGGAATTGAAACACGGAAACTTTTTACTTTTGAGAAATATAACAAGGTCTGGGAATTTAGCTCAGTGGTACTGCTACCTGCCTTGCAAGAGCAAGGCCCTGAGTTCAATTCATGGTACAGCAAAAAAAAAAGAAAAAAGCTTGCATTTTTATTTTAATGATAAATTAGAATTCTTGCCTATGGCCTGATTTTTTTTTTTTTTTTTTAAAAATTTTTTTTTTTTTTTTTTTTTTTTGTACCAGGGATTGAACTTGAGACCTTGTGCTTATGAGGCAGGAGTCAGCACCACTGAGCTAAATCCCCAGCCTGAATTTTTATTTTTATTTTTGTTTTTGGTACCAGGGATCGAACTAGGGTCCTTGCGCTTGTGAGGCAGATGGCAGAACCACTAAGCCAAATCCCCGGCCCTTGAACTTTTACAATAATGAATTAGTATATTGGTGTTACTACATTTAGTACTTCACATTCTGCCCTTTTTTGGAGAATGGGCTGGTTTTTCTTATAGGAATGAAGACACAAACCCCAAAGAAGCTACATAGAAATGAAGAAGTGTTGCAAGCATTCCTATAGAGGGTTTCATCTACCTTTGAGAATCAGTTTGATAGAATACAAAGATCACTGGATCAGGTGTTGGGACTTCACCCTGAGGCGGGGTGTGAACATGCAGAATGATGTGAATGGAAGAGCAGCTCTCAGCAGATGATTTAAGATAGCAGTGGCAAATCCACATGTGTATTACTGTGTTTTCTTTTAAGACAAAATATATTAGTGTATGAGCTGTTTTTCTTAAAACTAAAACCTCAGTATTCAGGTTTAATTGCAGTGTTGGTACTTTTTGATAAACAAGAGAGGTTTGGGTTGCAGGTTAGCCATTGGTCTTGGAAAGGTTCGCCATCACTGTTTTAGGAAATTTTATTCTCACAAAACTGTCTGCCTCTTATGCTTCTGCAGAGTTCACTGAGGGATGAATATGTGAACCTCCATTTGTGGACCTCCAATCCAGCACTTGTAACTTTAGGTAAAATAAAGTATCTGGCTGGCAGTGTAGTTCAGAGGTAAAGCATTTGCCTAATGTGTTCAGGGCATTGGGTTCTATGTGCAGTTAAAAAACAAAAGTAATATAAGACATCAACTAATTACATTTAGAATTTACGATTAGCGATTCTTAGATTGAATTACCCAGAATTCTAAAGAGCTTTCTATTTATTTATTTATTTATTGGTTCTAGGGATTGAACTCGGGACCTTGCGCTTACAAGGAAGGTGGCAGAACCACTGAGCTCAATCCCTGGCCCCCCAGCCCCTTATGTTTAATGTTGTATCTTATTTGTATTAGAAAACATCTTTCTTTTTTCTTTTCTTTTTATTTATTTATTTTTTTCTCATCCAGTTTATTGGTACATTTTAGGTAGATAGTACAGTTATTCATCATTGGAATCTTGTACCTTTACATGACAGGTCTTGGTTCTCCTTTTTTCCCCATACCCCTGCCCTCCCTTCACCCCCTTTCCTATTTACAAAAACTTTATTTCCATTTTTTCATTTTCTCATATTTTTTCTTTTCCCTTATTTCCTTTCCCCTCCCTCTTCCCACTTCCCCCACACCTTTAGCTCTTTTCTTCCTATTTCACATTGTCAATTATACCATTTGGATCATATTTACACTTTTAGTTTTTCACACCAGAGAAACTATTTGATATTTACATATGTGTGACTTATTCTAATGAATTTATCATTTTTTTTTGAAACCATAAGCAGTGTATTGAACCACACGTGGAAAGAACTCAGGTAACAGAACATTTTGTACCTTTCCCCAGGACATTGATTTAAAATACTCTTCTTACAAATGTTCAAGATGGTTGTTTTTCCTTCATTGAAACTGAGGTCCAACCTGTATCTCCACATGCACAACATTTTCGGGAAAGCCATTAAAAATAGCTGTGGTGAAGGGCATCTCCAGATCCCAAGGTCATGACTAAGATATGTCTTCACAGACCGATCTCTCAGCAGAGGAGCAAAGTGCAAGGAAGGAACTCTGGAATTGTCTGAAATGTAATCTCGAGGAATTTGTGAGATTACATTGGTTTAAAAAATAACGGGGTAGAATTTCAGAAATAGAGGAAAGTTGTGATCTTTGACTACAGAATCTGCTTTCAGAATTCAAACCATGGGATTGGTGAAGTTCACTGAGGCTAGGACCCATGTTTCAAATCAGAAACTCTCTTCCCCTTATTCCTTATGTTCTTTCAAAGCAGGAGTGAATAAAAACCTGATGGTTTTCCAAGTCAAAATTTCCATGCTCATTGATTCTTTTAATAAAAATGTTTCCAGGACATGGACCGGGGATGTAGCTCAGTGGTGCAGCACCTGATTGACTGGTAAGTGGGAGGCCAAGTTTGACTTCTTGTACCAAAACAAAAAGAAAAAAATGTTTGCAGGACAATCATCTCTAAATTATTCCTTGTTTAGTAAAAGCAGCAAATAAAAATCTTAAAAAATGTTGAACATCACTGGTCATTCAAGAGATGCAAATGAAAACAACACTGAGATTCCACCTCTCCTCAGTAAGAATGGCTGCTATCAAGAAATCAACCAAGAAGAAATGCTGGCAGGGCCCTGAGGAGAAAGGAACCCTTCTTCATTGTTGGTGGGAGTGCAGACTGTTGCAACCACTGTGGAGATCAATATGGGGATACCTCAAAGAGCTGGGACTAGAGGTTCCATTCTACCCAGCCATCCCTCTGCTGGGTATCTTTCCAAAAGAATTAAAAGAATCAAACCACAGTGATGTATGTGCATGTATGTTTATAGCAGCACAGTTTGTTATAGCTAAAACTTGAAAACAGCCCAAATGCCCACCAACTGGATACTGGATAAAGAAGATGTGGTTTTTCTATAAAATGGAATACAACTCAGCCATAAAGAAGAAGAAACTAGAAACATTTATAAATAAATGGATGCACATAGAGGCTATACTCAAGTGAAATAAATAGGACACATGAGTAAATACTAAACAGTTTCTCTGGTGTGAAAAACAAAAAGTGTAAATAAGGTTCAAATGGTATAATTGGGAGTGTAAAATAGGAAGAAAATGGCTAAAGGGGAAGTGGGAATCAGCAGGGAGAAGAAATAAGGGAAAAGAAAAAAATGTGAAAAAATTGAAACAAAATCTGTAAATAGGGGAGGTTGAAGGGGGTGAAGGGAGGGCAGAAGTATGGGGAAAAACAAGAACTAGAATATATCATGTAAAGGTACAAGATCCCAATGATAAATGTAACTGTATTGTTTGCTTTAAATGTACCAATAATTTTAATAGAAAAAAATTTTTCCTTGTTTAGTAATACGTGGAAAATCATGCAGGCACCTGCTTCTAAGGAGATTTGAAGATGTTTTAAGAATTTTATTTTAATTCAGTAAGTAACACAACATGAGCTTCTGGGTTTGTTAAAGATTACTCTGAAAAATGTTTCCAGTAAGCAATGGTTTTGGACATCAGAGCTTGCTTTTTTTTTTTCTTCTTCTGACTGCATAGAAAGTGGAATTGTGCATTCTTGCAATGTAAAAAGCTGCCTGCTCATTTTTCTTCAGGTTTTAGATCATTTCCACGATCAGTCATTTCCCTGGTGGAAGATGTTTTTGTGTAGCAGAGGACTGGGCTCATCTTTCCCTTAATGCATGACAACTTTTGGTAGGAAACTTTCAGGACATCTCTGTGGATGAGCCAATGTAGAGAACAACTCTTGAGGAAGGCTTGTGAGGAAAAGGAAAAAGGTAAGAAAATCCAGATCTACCAAGGACCTTCAGCAAAAGTAAGGGGACAAAGAACAAATCAATTTTAAAATAAGTACATTACTACTATTTCCAAATCAAATTGGTCCTTAGTCTGTGTATGTAAAAAACTTGCATAACTAAAAAGAGGGATAGATTTCTAAATATTATCCACCAGTGTCAATGTGTGCCTGCATTTTTCACTCACTGAATGTTTCTTATTGTAAAATGTATCCCCAAGACTCTGTTCAGTTTTAGACGTATAGAAATGAATATGTCCTTGGGGCATTGGTGCTCTGGGTTTGCTTATAGGAGTCAAAGACTACATCTAACAAGCAATCCAAACCTATGGGGTCTTCTCCACCCAGCCTGGGCAGGGCTACTCTCCGCAGAGCTATCAGATTTAGGGACAGGAAAGTGACAGTGGTTATGGCCAGTTAGCAGACACTTCATGATATGCCAGAACAGCTATGGTTCTTTTTTTTTTTTCCTCTCATTGAGTTTATTGGTACATTGTAGGTATACAGTACAGTTACATTCATCATTGGCATCTTGCACATTAACATGACAGGTCTTGGTTCTCATTTTTCCCCTTGTCCCTGCCCTCCCTTCACCCCCTCCACCCTTCCCTATTACAAATACTTTATTTCCATTTTTTCATTTTCTCATGTTATTTTTTTCTTTTCCCTTATTACCTTTCTTCTACCCTTCCCATTTCCCCTACACCTTTAGCCCCTTTCTTCCTATTTCACATTGTCAATTATATCATTTGGATCTTTTGTACTACTATAGTTTTTCACACCAGAGAATCTATTCGGTATCTACAATGTGTGACTTATTTCTTATGGAGAGACTCAGAACACAAGCTATGATACTCAGTGAGTTCTCCAGGGATATAGTTCCACTGGTGGCTATGGCAGTAGCTAGAGTTCTCAATCATCTTACTGACAGCAGTCCTCCTATTCTGGCTGTGGCCAGTTGCCAGCTCCTAGCAGCACCTCAGGAAGTTATGGTAGCAGTTCTCAAAGCATCAGTTATGGGCAGCCCCTGAGAGGGGCTATGATCAGCAGACTGGGCGTAGTAGGCAGCAACAGAACTACTGACAACAGCAAAGGTCCTCTAGTCTCCTCTATGGATACAGACAGCAGAATCAGTACAACAGTAGCAGTGGAGGTGGGGGAGGCAATCATGGCTAAGATCATTCCTTCCTGAATGTAGTCGTGGTGGTTATGACAATCAGGACCAGAGTGCTGGTGGTAGTGGCAGTTATGAGGGAGGCCAACAGGACCATGTGAGCTGTGGCAGAGTTCATGGAGGTTGCTGTGGAGGCAAAGGTGTCATGAACAGCTGGGCGTGGTAGCACATGCCTGTAATCCTGGCCCTCAGGAGGCTGAGGTAGGAGGATCGCTGTGAGTTAGAGACCAACCTGGGCTACATAGCGAGTTCCAATTCCAGTTCAGCCTCAACTACACAGTGAGACCCTGTCTCAAAAAAAAAGTGGCATGAACAGAAATGATTATGGTGGCTTCAGTAAATTTGGTAGCTCTTGAGACCAATGATCATGTAATGTTCTGAGTAAAATAATTCAGAAAACAACATCATCTTTGTCCAAGCCCCGGGTATGAGTGTTAGAATTGAGTCTGCAACTGATCACTTCAAGCAGATCAGCATTATCACAACAACTAAGAAAATTAGATGGCCTCTGATTAATTTGTACACAGAGAGCCTGATGAGCTGGTGAGACAATAGTCTCATCTGATGACCTGCCTTCTGCTAAAACAGTTATTGGCTGGTTTGATGGTAAAGAATTATTCGGGAATCTTATCAAGGTCTCACTTGCTACCCACCAAGCAGGCTTCAATTGGGTTGGTGGCAACAGTTGAAGAGGCTGAGGGTGAGGAGGACCCATGGGCTGTGAAGAATATGGAGGTGGTGGCAGTGGTGGTGGCCCTGGAGGATTCCCCTAGGGGAGGTGTTGGATGCGAGGGACAGCAGCAAGCTGGGGATTGGAAGAAGTGTCTTTATGTGAGAACATAAACTTCTCTTGGAGAAATAAATGCAATCTGTGTGAGACCCCTAAACCAGATCACCCAGGAGGGTGTCCAGGAGGTTCCCAGGTGGGCGGTAACTATGGAGATGATTGTTGTTATGGCACAAGAGGCTATGATTGAGGTGGCTACAAGGACTGTGGAAGGGATGACGGTGGGGACTTCTGAGGAAGCTGATGGTGGGAGAGAGGCAGCTTCAGGCGTGGCAAGATGCACGCCAGCGATGAGCCAGACAGGAGAGGCGACAGTAGTCTGGCTCTGAGATGCTGGGACAACTTTCCTTCCGGTACATACTGTTATTTTGTAACCTTTCGTAACCTCATTATTTTGTAACCTTCCTCTCCATCTCCTATGGATTTTTTTTTATATTGAACTATGGCATTATAAGCATACTTCTGGCTCTCATTAAAAATATTGCTTTTAAAACCGGGAGTGGTGGCCCACGCCTATAATCCCAGCACACTGAAGGCTTAGTCAGGAGGATCGCTGTGAGTTGGAAACCAGCCTGGGCTACATTGTGAGTTCCAGGTCAGCCTCAACTACATAGTGAGACCTTGTCTCAAAAAACCAAAAAAAAAAAAAAGAAAAGAAAAGAAAAAAAAAATATGTATGTATGTATTGCTTTAATTATTTAGTTATTTTTCTTTTTTTGAAACAGCCTTACTATATAGTCCAGGGTGGATTTAAACTCACTATGTAACCCAGTCTGATCTCAAACTCATGGAGTTTTGCCTTTCTCAGCCTCCCCAATGCTGGCATTACAGGTGTGCATTACCACACCTGGCTTAAAAACCATTGTATTAGAAAAAAAGAGAGTAAGTCATGGTCTTTACCAAAATAACATACATATTAATAAAAGATAATTTAGTAATTTTTAAAAATAAGCAGTCTGTTGGAAATATGTCACTGTAGAGTGAATATAAAGTATATTGATAGGTCTGGAATTTAGCTCAGTGGTTCCAGAGCCTGTCTTGCAAGCACAGGACCTGAGTTGAGTCCCTGGTACAAAAAAAAAGTATATTTATGAACCAGAACTAAGCTTTTAGTGCCTTCATAATGAAATAGACAAATCATCTGTCTATATTGGTGTTCAATATAACAGTTTATATTAATTTATTAATCTATAGTACTTGCATATGAACAGTGTCAAAATGAGTTCATCTTTATCAATGAAGACACGATATATTTTTCTATTTTAGTGGCAGCTGACAACAACAAATAATCTTTAAAAGGCTTATCATGGAGCCGGGCATGGTGGCGCATGCCTGTAATCCATCCCAGCACTCGGGAGGCTGAGGCAGGAGGATTGCTGTGAGTTTGAGACCAGCCTGGACTACATAGTGAGTTCCAGGTCAGTCTCAACTATATAGTGAGACCCTGTCTCAAAAAAAAAAAAAGGCTTATCATGATTCATCGATTTGAGTTGGGTGTATACCAGTGAGTACTTGATTAAGTACTGGAGTTGTTTGAAAAAAACTTGCTGATGGATAACATCATTTCAATCATTAATTGCTTTTCTCTTTATATCTATTTTATGCTATAGTGAGTGCCATGCTCCAATATCCTTTGTAAGTATTTACTAGTTTAAATAAAAGAGACATTTTTAAAAATTACTCATTCTTATACTAAAATCAAGGGAGTTCATGAACGTAAGTCATTTGGTAGCACCAAGAATGACAGACTTCAACTTTTGACACTAATCTTGAATATTTATGTTGGGCTGAGCCACCACAGAAACACTTGAGGGCCACTAAATCTACTATCTAACAAACTGGGAAGCACATGAATGTAAGCTCAGTATTTGATCCTCTACATGTAGAAACGCTCAGGGAAGTGAGTGCAGTCATTACTGCTTTAGTTTGTGGATAAGCCCAGAGAAATGGTTAGAATTCTTGAGTCTTAAAGAGCTGCTCTGGCCCCTACATCTGGTTTTCCCCTAAATTAGGTCATAATTTTGGCTGGAAGAGAAATCTTATTATTTAATTTTAAAGTTTAATCTCCACCCCTAAAATGCACACAAATCATTTCCTTTACTATCAAAGTACTATGTGCCAAAGGGAAAGAAAACACTTAAAATATTTTTCTCTAAATACTAATGAAGATACCGAACTTGTTTGATTTAATCAAATAAATCACTGTAGAATTAAAACATCTAAAAATAACATAGTTTTTGTTAGCTTCTGTTCTGGCTAAACATCTCTTAAAGTGTATGATGAAAGACTATATCAGGTCTCAAACTTAGATGAAGTTCACTTATTAGAGAAGAAAATTTTTAAGTGAAAAAGTACCTGTAATTCCACGTAATGAGACCTTCATGGAAATGCACACTCCTTCATCTTTTGTGGTTAATGATGATTAAGCCCAACACTGACCAGTTTTCAAAGTATTTTATATCAGATTATTTCAGTGTTCTCAAGTCAGAAGAAAAAAAATGCTCCAGTAATGACATTTGCTCTCTGCTTTGATGAGGAAAAGTATAGATACCAAAGCAAAAATAGCCACATTTCCTTTATTGTTTTAAGAAACACAGCATATGTAATTCAGAAAAAAGTATTTAACATTTCAAATAGCACAGATAATTTGTGATGGCATTTTCTGATGTCTACAAAAGGGCATTCAGCTTTTAACCTTTTATATTTTGATTTCTTTCATTTTCTTGAAGCCAAAGTTATTTTCATGTTCATTGGGGTTTGGAATGTATACTTCCTAAGCCCAGAGCACTGTTTTATGGAAAGGGAGACAGAACAATTTCTACAAGAATAATGGGAACATAAAGGTGACAAAGCATTTTGTGTGTGATTTCTAGAAGATGTGGCTTGGATGTTGAAATCTTGGCACTTCTGAGACATTTAAATGATTTATGGAAACAGGGAAGAATCCTTTATTTCAAGTATTAATGGGCAGAATACTTCAAGTATTTCATGCACTCAAGATCTGCTTTTTGTTCAAACATTTCATTTTTAAAATATCAAAATATTTCAAATATATAGTGGAGTACATTTTTTTTTTCACTTAATAGATATCTACTGAGAGTCTACATGATCTCCATGTTTGGGACACAGCAGAGAACCATATAGGCAAAATCCCTGGCTTAATAAGAGATAATGTTCTAGCAGAAAAGACAGGCACTGAAGAATTACTGCAGAGACAGACTTGAATAGATGACAGCCAAGAGAGCTTGTGCACAAAGGAGATGTGGACTTGGGGTAGTTTCTCCATGGAAGTGGGTATGGAGAGAACATAAGGGTGCAGACACTTAGACTGATGGGATGGGAAGGGAGAGGGATTTCTGATCACTTCTGGAGGTATCAGTAGCACGCGAGGATAGAGGAGGAGGAGTTAAAGATTTGAGGAAAGAACTGAAGGTATGAAAAATTTATTTACTAGAGAAAATGATAAAGCACTCATAAGCACCCACTTAGATTAAATGGATAACATTTTGCCTTATTTTGTTTAAAAACAAAGAATTTCAGAAATAGAATAACCCTCCACTGATCATTTACCCTTCTATCCTGCCCAAGATTGGTGTACACATTCTTGAAGTGGCTGTAGATGATAGCTATGAATGTGGTGCATATTGTTAAAATTAGACTTGAAGCAGATCCTTTCCACTTCCTACCTTCGATACATTTATTGATTTTTTTATAGAGGCAAAATATGCATAACATGAGAAACAATATTAATTAAGCCTTATTTTTGCTCTTGTTAAATTTATAGTCATAAGTGTTTTCTATATTTAAATCCGACTTTTGATGCTGGAGATTAAATTCAAGGGCTTATGCTTGATAGGTAAGTGCTCACCCTCAGCCCTTTTTATTTTTTATTTTGAGATAAGGTCTCACTAATTTGCCCTGGCTGGCCTGGGACTAGTGATCCTTCTGCCTCAGCCAACTGCATAGCTGGAATTACATTTTATCGTTTTAAACACTTCTAAGTGCATGAATATATAACATGCATAATGTTGTGAAGCCATCATCACTATCTATATCCAGATCTATATATTCTATCTCTCTCTCTCTCTATCATCTATCTATCTACCTATCTATCTTTATGGGACAAAGATTGAATCTAGGGCCTTGCACATAGATGCTGTACCTCTTAGACAATAACTACCCTTCTTCCACTAATCCTTGTTAACCCTGTTCTATTTTGTCTCTATGAATTTGCATATTCGAAGTGTCTAATGGAAATTAAATCATGCAATATTTGTCCTTCTCTGTCTGCTTATTTCACTCAGCTTAATGTTCTCAAGGTCTAACCTTGATGTCACATAAATAAAAATTTCATTTGTTTATGGCAGAGCAATATTTGTTACAGGCTTTTAGAAGCATAAAAGCTTATTGCAACAGTTGTAGTGTAGGTAAGGGGTGCTACGAGCTTAAGGATTAAAAACACGGTGGCGTTTTCTATCTTCCTCTTTAGCATTTTCCACCATCCCTAGCACAAACACGTTCTTTTCACATTCTTTCGGAGCTATTTCATGAACATCATCTACAGACCATACTCGATGTCATGTGCCAATACAGGATCTTGTCACTGTCCGAATCGTAGGACCCTGGAAGGCTGCCAAGCTTGAGCTCTGAGGCCATGCTTGCTGCCGATGATCTCTGCTGGGCTGAGAAGGGCAGGTGCAGAGAAAAACGGCAACTGGATATCACAAGCAGCTGCTGCTTGCTGACCGGAAATAGGGCCAGCCCAAGGAAGGGGTCGAGAAGAAACAGTCTGGGTAATAGGTTCCATAATTTCCCTCTTTGGAAAGAAATAGCACTTAAAACAGCAGAGCCACAGTGAAGTGAGAAGATGAATCACAGTGACTGTATTTTGTACAGCTTTGCATTCTGCTGCTTAATGGCGAGTTTGTTAAGTTTGAAAGGCTTGAGTTCTGTAACACCAAAGTTTAAAGCCATGGGGTCATTTTGTCTCAAAATTTGTTATGTTTTAGAGGAGATACTTTACTTTTCATATATCTTTCCTCAGAAGAACTAATGCTTACAAATATTTTCTAAAAATCCTTATAATGCCTGTATTATTTTTGTAATGAGGAAAATATTAAAACTAATTTTTGTTGTTGTTAAATTTACAGTCGCTGGGTTGGGGATTTAGCTCAGTGATACAGCACCTGCCTCACAAGCATAAGATCCTGAGTTTGATTCCCCCAGCACCAAAAAAAAAAAAAGGCAAAGAGATATTAACACAAAAGTATCTTTAGGGTTGGGGATTATTTAGCTCAGTGGTGCTGCCACATGCCTCACAAGTGCAAAGTCCTGAGTTTGATCCCTGGTACCAAAAAAACCAAAAATGAAAACAAACCAAAAAAACAAAACAAAACAGTCATGTGTGCTTTCTGTATTAAAATCTTTTTGTTGTTGTTGTTGTTGGTGGTGTTGAGGACCTCACACATGCTAGGCAAGTGCTTACTATTGAGCCTTTTCTATTTTAAGATAGGGTTTTGCTAAAGTGCACCGGATCTTGTGATCCTTCTGCCTCAGCCTCCTGCATAGCTGAGACTGCAGTTGTACACCACTTCTCCTGGCTTATCCCATGTCTTTTGTAGGGTATTACTAATACCACAAGAGGCCAAAGCATTCAACAACAGAGGAAACCTTTGTTCCAGAAAGCTTGGTGAACGCCAGTGCCAAACTAGGCACTATAACTGTTTTATGAAGTAGGTGGCATCATATTGAAATTACTCTATTTTCCAAATGAGGAAAACAAGGCTTAGCATCTGTGATAATATAAATAATTAAATTATTCAAACCCAGCATTACCAAATGTCAATAACCTCATTCTTAGTCACTGCACTACATCAGATTGTCAGAATCCATCTCATTAAACATCTGATTTTATAAATCTGGAGACTGTGGCCCAAAGTGCTCTCAGTCTGTATAGCTCACTGGACTGGTTAATTGTAAATCAAGGGCTAGCCCATTTCTAATGACAAGAGACTCATGTGCTTCCACGAAAGATTGCTTGTGTGTGTGTGTTTTTTTTTTCTTTTTGGTACTGGGGCTTGAACTTGGGTCCTTGCATTTTTGAGGCAGGCACCAGAACCACTGAGCTAAATCCCCAGCCCTGCTTGTGTTTTTTTGTAAACTGACTTATAGCCAATGGTTTACAAAGAAAATTGTTGTAAAAAGTTAAACAATGAGTTGAAGAAAGGTGAGCTGGAGGTGATACAATTGTGGCTTTTCTAGAAAGTGGAAAAAAGAAGATTAGTGGAATAAAGTGAATAGATACTTCACAGAAGAAGTACAAATGGCCAATAAATACATGGAGAAATGCTCAATATCACTGACCATTAGACACATACAAATTAAAACAGCACCGAGAATCTATCTTATCCCCAGAAAGAATGGCTATCATCAAAAAATCAAATAATAAGGTCAGGGATGTAGCTCAGTGGCACCACACCTACCTGGCAAGCGCAAGTTCCTGAATTTGATTCCTGGTACTGGGGGGGGGGAGAGAATATAATAAGAAATCAAAGAATAAATGCTGGAGAGGCTGTGGAAGAAGGAACTCTTCTTCACTGTTAGTGGGAATACAAACTAGTAAAAACACTATGGAAATTAGTATGGAGATTCCTCAATAAATTTAAGCAAGAAATTCCATTTGACCCAGCTATTCCCCTCCTAGGTATTTTTCCCAAAGAGTTAAAGACATCATATTACAGTGATATATTCATATCCAGGTTTATAGCAGCACAATTCATAATAGCTAAATCTTGGAAGTGACCCATAGGTCTATCTATCAACAGATGAACAGTAAAGGAAATGTGATATTTACACACAGTGGAGTACTGGTCTGCCATAAAGATAAACTCAAGTCATTTGTCGGAAAATGGATGCACCTTGAAATCATAATGTGAAATGAAATAAGTCAGACAACACGAACTTACATATCACATGGTTTCTCTTATGTGGAAAACCCAGAGTAAAAATAAAAAGCAAAATAAAAGATAGAAAATAGGAACTAGGAGATCATTCTCAAAGAGGAAGAGGATCAAGAAAGGGAAGAAAGGATAAGGAATGAATAAAAGGAACTGAGTTGTGTTATGTACATTGACCAACTTCCAACAAGGATTGTAAGCATTATGTACTATGTAAGTGAACTAATGAACTAAAAAAATAAAACTATACAAAAAAAGTTAAAGACATCATGTTACAGTGATACCTGCATACTCAGGTTTATAGCAGTACAACTCACAAGAGCTAAATTTTGGAAGGGTCCTACAAATCCATCAACAGATAAGGAGGAAGCTGTGGTATTTACACACGATGGTGTGGTACTCCTCAATGAAGGAGGGCACATCTGAGTTGTTGGTAAAAAAATGGATGCACCTCAAGACAGTAATGTTAAGTGAAATAAATGAGTCACACAAGCTTAAATACTACAGGGTTTCTCCTATATAAGAAACCCAGAATAAATATAAAGAGTGAAATAAAGATAAATGATAAGGACCAGGATGTAGATCTTTTGCAAAAGGGAAGGGGATCAAGATGGATGGAGGACAGAGGGAAAAACAAGGGAGGTTAAAAAGAATTAAAATGTATTATGTACAGGTACAAATTCCCCACAATGCTGGTAATCATTATGCACTGCAAATTAATACAAATGAAAGTTGTGAAAAATAGAGAATGTGATTAAAACAAAAGAGTATTAATCATAATGGTCAAAGGAAGCCCAGGGATAAGTACTATGCAGAATATATATAAAAGATATTTTGTGCTTTCTGAAAGTGGGTGTGAATTGAGCTCTTGAGTATTTTCAACAAGAACATTTAGTACAGTTATTTAAGAAATGCTATCCGTGACAAGAGTCGGCATCTAATGAGGGGGTTGGAGGCTGTGGCTTCCTATGAACTGAGGTTTTGCAATTACATTTTTCTTCCCTACAGATGAAACCACCACAGCTGCCAATACCTAGGTGTGTTTTGTAAGGGAGCCATAACTCTCAAGTCTCCAGGCGCTCTGCTTTCCTGGGTGCGAGAAGGGAGATCTCTAGTTTCAGTCACACTGTCAGAAGGCAGGCTTCAGGGCCTGCTGCTGTTACTTCTCATCAGCAGCACCAGCAGCCACCTCACTATTTGATGCTTGACTTCAGCGAATCCCCTCAGTGAAACAGAGTCTTTTGAATGTGTCAGTGAGTTACCGATAGGCCCTGACCACCAGAATACGAACATAAAGTCCAATAAAAACCTAAGGACAGGCCCACTATCCTCTTTCCCATCCTGTCTACCTCCAAGACCCAAAACTCCAGAGCAGCTAAACTGATGACTGCAGTTGAAAATGAGAAGGCCAACTGAGGGCTGAATATAAATTTTAAATTCATTGAATGGTAAAGTTTCTATGGAAAAGATAAAGGATTATTATCTTAGTAATTAACCACAAATAATAGGTTTGATTCTCATGTGCAGCCAAGAACTAAGAATTATTATATTTTTATAATGGTTTCACATTCTTTTTGAAACAAAACTAAAGAAAGACCATAAAAAAAAAGACAACAAAGACAAAGAATTAAAACTACTCATTTCTGCTAAACATGACCTTCTTAAAAGGTCCAGTACATATTTTTGTTTTTCGTACTGGGAATTGAATGAAGGAAACACTTAGCTGAACCTCCAGTCTTTTTTTTTTTTTTTTTTTTTTTT
>NW_022900942.1:25798353-25819712 GCF_012274545.1 Fukomys damarensis | reverse complement strand
GGCCGGGTTGTCCTCAAATTTACAGTCCTCCTGTCTTAGCTTCCCGAGCAGCTGGGCCACAGGCTTGTTTGTATCATTTTTTAAAAATGGTGCTGGGGATAAAACCCAGGGCCTCAAGCATGCTGAGCTAGCTCTCTGCCACTGAGTTGTACCGCCAGCATTTGTTTATTTCCGGTTGCTGCCGATGACTTCCATCTCTGTGAACCACAGTAACTACTGTCCTGTTCTGCTGTGTTAGAAACCCAGTTCTTCTAGTGTTTTCTATCTCAGTCCCACATGGCTATTGCCTCCGGTTAAAAGGCTTACGGGAGTGTCCTACTTTTATTTTATCTCCACACTTTTTAAATGCATCTCCATGTAAATGTTCCTTTTAAATATTTTGGAAGCTGTTCTTGTTTATTTCCTCTGGTGCTGTTTTGCTCAGCTTGTCTTTATTTCACTCTCAGCCAATGGCAATAGCTTCTTTCTCATTTTAAAAAGTACAATTTAAATTCAGAACTGGGTTTTTAAAAATATTTTTAGAGTTGGGCCATCATCAACACTATTAATTCCAGAACATTTTTGTTACCCAACAAGAAACCTCATACTCATTGGTTACTTCCTATCTCCCTCTTCCTCAGCCTTGGCAGTCACTGGACTACTTTCTGTCTCTATTGATTTGCCCATTCTTGATAGTATAAATAATTGTGTAGAATCTTTTGTGACTAGCTTCTTTCACTTAGCATGTTTTTAGTTCGTACATGAATACATTACTTTTTATGGCCAGTAATATTCCATTATCTGGATGTACCACATTTACCTTCACTTATTTGTTGTTGGAGAGTTGGAAATTATTTCTTTACTCATGAACGAAACTTCTTGCCACTCTGACTTCCTCACTCCAATGCAAAATCTGCTCTGTGTTCAAAACTCTTTGTTACCAGGGCTGACTTCAGAAACCTGTGAGTTTCCAGCCACTGGATCTTCTCTCCACCTCCCATTTCAGGCTCATTGTTTTCAGGCTCATTTGTGTTTCTGCAGATGTCTGGTTTGGAAGGTCTCCTACACCACACTGCTTGCCTGCCTGGGGCTCTGCTCTGACCAGAACACCCTCCTCCTTCCAAAGGGTGAACTCCCTCTAGCATCGCCTTGGAAGCTTTCCCCAAGGCCCACTGGGAGAAGATAATTCCTCAGAGTCTTCTATATTTTCCATGGTTTAAATATTTGTTATTCTGGACACTCCTTGATTTCACTTTTACATAGACTCTGAACCCTTTGGGGAATATACGTGTTTCTTATTTATCTTTCATTTCTTTGTGCTTTGCTGTGACTAACTCAATGAAGTTGCATAATTGTGATTATTTGATTGACATGCATCCCTTTACTTTGAAACTTTTATGGAGTTATAGCACGCAAGTTTTCCATTGGAAAAAGCATCTAGTGACTGAGGCTGGTGCTTACCTCTCCCCAGGAAAGAAAGCAGAAGTGAAATCATTCTAAGCCACAACTGCTCCCCACCTTCTAGATGCTAACAAGGTTTTACGTATATTGTCTTCATAGGGCCTCAGGTTGTCTCTGTATCTTGCAACTCACTTGAAAACAATTTGAAATTGAGACCTAGGGAGGTGAAGGACTTGCCTGTTTGAGGAGGCACAGGTGGAATGATTGCCCTCTTGCTTTCTCCTGAACCACTTTCCTAAGGAGGGGAAAGCCATGGAGAGAAAAAGGAAACTCTTCACTTGCCATTGGATTCCTGAGGGAACCTAGAACTGAGTAGAACATTGTGTCTGCAAGTTGTATTTTCACAAAGGCAGAAGTTGTTTTTCTCAAGCTACTTTCTGTGTGTGTGTGTGTTTTTTTTTCCTTTGGGTATTGGGGATCGAACTCAGGACCTTGCGCTTGAGAAGCAGGTGCGGTGCCACTGAGCCAAATCCCCAGCCCACAAGCAACTTTCTCTTTTTCCTGCAAACAACTAAGGACTGATAGATGACTCTGTGGAGAAAGACTGCAATGTGCCTGAGAATTTTTAAACTCCTTTATAGTCCTTTCTCCATAGGTATCAGCCCCAAACCTGTAAACAGGAGTGCTACAACTAGTTTCTGCCTTTTGGACTTAAAAGCCAAAGAGAACAGAGCAAGGAGCATCCTGGAAGCAGTGAGGATTGGCAGCATCCTGTGTGGGTCCTAGTGCAAATGTAAGCTCATCCTTCAGAAATTATGAAGCATTTTGAAACAGTGGTAGCAGAGCCCTAAACTAAGCAGGGGCCCTTCTGAAACAGGGCCACAGGTCCTTCCTGTATGGGTTATGAGCCCATGAGGTTGGCCCTGATCACCTGTTCTCACAACTACCACAATTACACCATCACCAAAATATATTTCCTTAAAGACTATGGGTCAAAGAAGTTTTTACATTAAAAAATATAGCTCATATAATAATTGGACTTTTTATATGCCAATTCTAAATTTCTATTTCTCTCCTCAAAGCTTCTGTGAGGTAGGTACTGTTATTATAAAATTATTATTATTATTATTATTATTATTTTGTACCAGGGATTGAACTCGGGTCCTTGCACTTGCAAGGCAGGCCACCGAACTGCTGAGCTAAATCCCCAGCCCATAAAATTATTTTTTTATAGATAAGGAAACTGAGGCATAAGAATTTAAGTAAAGTGCCCAGAACTCTACAGATTTTAGCCAGTCTGGCTGGGAGGCTGTGCTTTTCATTGCTCTGGAGACTTCCTGTCAGGTAAAAGGAGACCTGTTCACTCTACAACAGCACTTGCCTACCAACACTTTTTAGAGGATGACAGTTTTGAAGAGTATCTTAAGCCTTTTTTTCCTTCAGTACTGGGGACTGAACTCGGGGACCTTCACATGGAGCTATATTCCCAGTCTTTTTTTGTGTGTGTGTGAGACTGGATCTTGTTAAATTGCCCAAGTTGGGCTTGAACTTTCCATTCTCCTGCCTGAGCCTTTCAGAGTGCTGGAATTACAGGTGTGTCCCATGGTGCTCACTGATATCTTTTCTTTCTTTCTTTCTTTCTTTCTTTTTTTGGTATTGGGGATTGAACTTGGGCCCTTGCACTTACGAGGCAGGCAGCAGAACCACTGAGCCAAATTCCCATCCCCTGATATCTTTGTTTTTAACCTAAAAAGTAGGGATTTTAATTAACACCTGAAGAGAATTCCATGGATCCTGTAGGTTCCTGGAACTCAAGCTTTCTAATTGTAATCCCACCCTAATTGTTATACTACCTTCCTCCCTTCAATTCAGTCACAACGATTGAAAACATATCTGAGAAACAAACACATATACGAGAAATCCCTGAAGGAAGAACATCAATAAATAGGACAATCCCTACTTCTGTTCAGACAACAAAGTAGCTTCCAAGAAAAGCAGGTAAGACCTTAAGGAAACTGCGTGTTTCATGTAGCTCCTGAACACATGGTCACACTTACTGCTCAGTGAAACAAGCATTTGTGAATGCAAAGGAGGTTGAATCAGATCTTTTACTATAGGAGAGGAAAGCCTAACAATTTTTTTTCAGCTTTAATTGAGTTTATTGGTACATTTTAGGGATACAGTACAGTTACATTCATTGTTGGGATCTTGTACCTCTTCATGACAAGTCTTGGTTCTCATTTTTCCCCTTGTCCCTGCCCTCCCTTCACCCACTCCTCCCCTTCCCATCTACAACCACTTTATTTCCATCTTTTCATTATCTCACATTGAAGCCTAACAATCTTTAAAAAAGCATTTTATTCAGTGTTGAAAACAAATGCAAAGTTACGATATGTCTCTAATAACTTTGTTTATAAAGTAGCTTCAACTATTCATATATTCATCCCATTGCTTTTCACAAGGTATTGAGTAAATGTATTATTTCTATCTTTTATTTACCTCCACAAGTGCTTCAGCTTCCAGAAACAGAAGAGTGCTACAGATTTTAGCTTCACTCATGGTAAGATTGTAATTTTGTATAGATTCTGAATTGATCCAAACCAAAGGATATAAATATATTGAAGAATACATTACCGTACAAAGATACATTAAAAATGATTTTCCCCCAACAATATCTACTTCAAAATTATTTCTTTAAAATTATTTCTTTATTGCAGCTACTTCAAAGCTATTTATTAAAAGACCTTTAAGGAAGACAAAAATGTCGAGAATTCTTCACACACTCTCCCACCCATAACCTTGGATTTCTTTCCTGTATTCTGTTCCATTTGTGTTGGGCAAAACTGTCACCACAAGAAGAACATTTTGAACATGCCAGAGATTTCTCTGTTAGTCTGTCATAGTCAACTGCCACACGGGAAGTGGCTTCCTCACTCCCTACTCTGACTTTTCCCCCCTTTCTTTTCTCCCCTACACCACTTCTTTCTACATATGCGATGCCGTTATCTATGCAACACACTCAGAAGAACTACATTTTGCAAAAACACTTCTTTTTCCTGATAGGACGTGTAAAAACAAAGAAATCCACATACCCAGTGACCGATATCTCTTGAGAATAATCCATCCAGTGTCTCTGATGGCTGCATGAATTTCAGGCTTATAAACCAAAGGATACTTCTTAAGGTATTCTTCCTGGCTTGCAGCCCTTGGGACTGATATCTACTCTTTCTTTCCTCTTTTTTTCAGACTGGAAAAGTTAGAAGAAAGAAAAATAATGTAACGAGCCAGCACACACAGATGATTACTAAAGTTTCATCATTTTCCTGTAAAATTAATAAATATCACTGATCTTGTGGAAGTCCTTTTCATTGTCTCTCTCATCCCGTTTTCCTTAGTTCTTCCCCAGAGCCTCCCCGCAGATGCTTCCAGAATGTCTATGCTTTTTCTTTGGCGGCAATTATATATCCCTTGTAAGTATCATATTAGTATGGCTTAGATGTGTTTTCTAGTTTATGAAAGTGTTAGTTTGTCTTGTCATGATCAAATGGAACTACCTTGCTCTCTGGGATGAGAGAACATGGAATTTCTTTATATTGTAACTCCTGTTTTAGAAACTGCTCTGAGCAAATTTTAATCTCTGACTCAGAGCAACAGATTTCTACCTCAGAGAAGAATTCTGAAGATGAATCCTTCCTGTGTTGATGAATTTACAAGCTGCTGCTAGGAAGTACCACTGTGTGCAATTATCTCTTACCTAAACTTGAGGAAAGTTTACTTTCAGAGTACTGCTGACATTAGTTTTTTTCCCCCTAGCAACCTGACTTTTTCTGTAGCTCTCAGAATCTTCAGGGGATCACCATCATAACTTACAACTTGCATTTCTTTCTTTCTTTCCTTCCTTCTTTCTTTTTTTTTTGCGGTGCTGGGGATCAAATTCAGGACCTTGCACTTGCAAGGTAGGTGTGATGCCACTGAGCTAAATCTCCAGCCCCTGGTTTGCTTTATTTATTTATTTACTTTTGAGACAGATTGTCACTATGTAGTTCAGGTTGGTCTTGAATTCACAGGGATTCTCCTTCCTCAAGCTCCTGCCCAACACTTGCTGTATTTAAATGGCTGGAAATAAGATGTTATTGTAGTCACAGTTTATTTGTTCATATATATATATATTGTTTGTTTGTTTATTTGTACCTGAGATTGCACTCGGGACCTGTGCTTGAGAGGCAGGCTTCGGAAACACTGAGCTAAATCCTACCTGGCCCCCTATTTGTTCAAATATAGATGTTTCATAGAGTGGGACAAAAGTGTTGTAAATAAAATTTAAAATGCAAACTAGTCATTGTATTTAGAAATTCATCTTTTCCTACATGAAAAAATTTAATGATTGTCAGAAATACATGTGGTAATTAAATATGTATCAAAGATAAGTAGCTATTTACTTAAATCTTAAAGGCTCTAATAATACAATGAAAACATCTGAGTACTTGAGTCCTTAAATTAGAATGTCTCAGAATGATTTTAATGAAAGTTGTGTAGATAAATCTAGTTGTCTAGTGCCATCTTCTGACTAATATGCTGAACTACATTATGTTAGATTTCAGTAAAAACTAAAAGTTTCTTGACTCAATTTCCAAAGTTTATCATAATTGGATTGAAAGTGTCTGCTCACAGTGTGGTCAGCTATCCCCGTATTCCTGGGACTGAGGGCCTTGCCAAGATACATTGTATTTTAAAACCAGGACAGTTTTGTGTAATGGAGACCAGTTGAACACCTTTCTCACTCCTTACACAACACTCTCTAGACACTCATATAAGTAAGTTGGACAAAGTCACTGTTGTGCATGTTATTGCGGGGGAGATAAACCGTATATGAGCAATTGTGCAACTATTAGATAACTGTACAGCATGGCAGGAACTAAAATAAGTTAATGTTTCAGGCAGTGACTCTGTAGTTATTTTAGGTAGAACGCTTCATTCCAAGGGAGTGATATGAATGCTGAGAAATGACTGGAATGTAAGACCTGCTCACATACTTCTGGGACAAAGATATTAAATGAAGATAACTTCATACTGAAAATGTAGGCCTAAGCTCATGCGAATGCATAAATAGATTTTTAAAATTTTTTTTCTAGGTAAATAAGTGATGCTATGTTTAGACTTTCAGGTCAGGCTGAGATAACAGAAACTCAGTCCTCAGTAACCTCTATCGTAAAAAGAGAGGCCAGAGGAAAGGAAAGGCCAAATGCCCATTTCTTTCTTTTATGTTTATTTTCTGCTGTAGACAGGTTGCAGAGCTGGGAAGCCTATCAGACGTAGTCCTTACATTCCGTATCACACTCTAACCCGTATCCAGATCCCACCTGGCCCTGCGCTGAGAAGGGAATGAGAGGTTCCTCCCCCTCTGAGTCCCTTTGTCTGGCCTGTGTGCGAGAGAACCAGCAGCCCTTTCTTTCTCCATTTCTCCAGAATGTGTGTCAATTACCAAAAGAGAACTAAAAAGATCAAACGCTTGGGCTCTTTTTTTCCGGTTTGGAATATATGCTTAGCATGGGGTAAATAAGAAGCTGTATTTGGAAAAAAATTAGCTTTGTTTTACTTAAACAAAACACTTTGACCTGTTTATTTTGTAATTTACAGAGTAAAACTTTTTTGCTGTTTTACGGATTTTGGCAAACATAGAGGGCCATGCAACTGCTACCACAAGCATAATACAGCACAGTTCATCACTCTCTGAAATTCTATCATGCTTCCCTTTGTATATTTAATCTTTAGTTGTATTTGCATTTATGCTTTAGTACTTGATAAGTGGGTGAATCTGAAGAAAAACTTTCCATCTTAGAAAGGTTAACCAGTCGCTTTCTAAATAGCAGTAGAAGGCTCTTTTTATTATGAGTTCACCATTCCCCCAGCGGTCCCTGTAATGTGACTGAAGCAGGATTAATACTGGTCTTTGATTTAACTTTTTTTTTTTTTTTTTGGTACCGCGGATTGAACTTGGGTCTTTGCACTTGCAAGGCAGGCCACCAAACCGCTGAGCTAAATCCCCGGCCCTGATTTAACTTTTAACTCTTTGCTTACACCCTGACTTCAGTTTTCTCTGTCTCTCTATTCCTGTCTGTCTGTTTGTTTGTCTCTGCCTCTGCCCCTTACCCCCAACCCCTGGTACTGAGGAACTGAACCTTGGTCTCCGCACTAAACTACATTCCCAGACCTTTTAAAATTTTTATATTTTGAGACAGGGCCTCACTGTTAATGGATGAGCAAGTTCAAACAATAGAGATGCACCACACTCCGTGCCAGATTCAGTCCCTTTATTACAGCCGGCTGCCGAGGGTGGCTGGAGCCCAGAAATTTCCTCCATAATGGGAAGCAATTTGATTTCTCCTTTTAAATCATACTTTCAGTTGGGGAGGGCTCAGGGGAGAGCAAGAGGAATCTTACAGAAGCAGAACCAGGCCAGGTTAGTGGGGGGCACAATGAAGTTTCACATGCACTAGGTGAGCTACAAAACATCCAGCGCTGTAGCAAGTTAACTGCCAACAGGATGTGGGGGTTTTGGGTGCTTTGCTCAAGTGTAAGCACTTTGTTCTAAGGCAGGTACAAAATGGCATTTGAGACACAAGATGGAGTTGGGCTGGCTATCACATTCCCAACTCCTCTAAGCATGATGTCAAAGCTTTGACTCAAAGAAAGCCTCTCAATTAAGCAGGGGGTTATACAAGAGATTGTAGTAGGAAATCAGATACAACAGTTTAACAGAGACTAGGCACTGTTTTACAAAGTTTATTATCCAATTAAGAATACAAGGGCCAATCAAGAACCTGAGAAAAAGCAGGATGAAGGGAACAGCCAGTTGAATGATAAGGGTAGTTACACAAAGGCTCCAATTGAACAGGTGATGATACCACGAGTGACATTTGGTTCGTACTATAGGAGGCAATCTTTACACAGCTCCAGTTAGAGCAGTAGAAATTAGTTGGGGATCCAGAGCCCTGCTGTCCAAATTTATTGGATCCTGGACATGCATAAAAGTCATGGCTTCCCAGCTTTATGAACTGATAGTAGTAGCTTCTCCAATTTCTTTTAGCTGATTTAAGATTGATCTTGGGCAACCTGAGAGGTTGCTGGGGGTGGATGGTGACATTACCTAGAATTTCTCCTGATCTAAAGGAGATGAGGAAAAAGGAGTGCAACTCTCCTCATTTCATTTCCCTGGAGTTCAGCCTTGTCAGTGCAAAGACAATAAGGACAAGTGTCACAGTCATGATTGGACTAGCCTTAGCTTTAAAGGATCAGGTCCCAGCTCAGCAGTGTACTGTTTTGCCCACTTGACGTGTAAATGGTGAACCCACATTGAGATCCTGTCATCCTTGAGAAACAACGGCGTTGTGAGGACGACTGTGTAGGGTCCCTTCCAGGCTGGAGTCAGTCCTTCATTCCGAAAGGCCTTGATAAAGACAGCATCCCTGGGCTGGAATGGGTGGCATGATGTAGAACCGGGCAGGGACTGAGCAGCTCACATCTGGGAGTGAACAGTTTTCTGTACCTGTTGGAGAGACTGAAGATACTTTAACAGGAACTGGTTAGAAAATTCTTCTAGTAGCTCACTTTTAACCTTAGGGAGTGGGGAATGGGGTCTCCCAAAAATAATTTCAAAGGTGTAACATGCTTTATAAGGGGTGCATCTAACTCTAAGGACAGCCAAAGGCAGCAGGCTAACCCATCCTTCACCAGTTTTCATTATCAATTTAGTCCGAGTAGATTTTAGGGTCTGATTCATCTGTTTCACAGTGGAATTTCCAATTTATACCTAGTTATAGAGTGTAACTGAGTTATAGAGGCTACAAAGTTGGGGCCATTGTCAGATCCAATGGACACCAGTAGTACAAATCTGGGAATTAATTCCTGAAGAAGTTTCTTTTCCACCACACTGGCCAGTCTCCTGCTGAGTAGCATAAACCTCTGTCCATCCTGAGAAGGTATCTATGAAAACCAGGAGGTAGAGATAGTCACCAGCTGGTGATTTGATCTCTGTGAAGTCCACTTCCCAGTGTTCTCCAGGATTTCTACCCAAGAATCTGACAACAAGGGGTGCCAAGATGGACCTTGGTGGGGATTTACTTGTACATAGGTTGGGCACCTAAGAGAGGCCTGGAGGGCAACTCTTGCAGTTTAGAAAAACAGTAGCTTGGAGCTAGAAGCTCAACCATCTGGGAGGCTCCCCCTTCCCCAGGTGCATGATTGAATGCAGCTGCTGGATGAGCTGTCATCCTAATGCCTGGGGGAGGTAGATGCTGACCATCTGGACATTTCCACCAGCCTTGGGGATCTTCCTTTGCTTGCAGCTGTCTTGCTTCTTTTTCTTCTTCTTCATTGTAAGTGAGACATGGTAGCCCAACTCCTCTAGTAGCTAAAGAAGCTCTTGAGTTGCCTGCAGGCATTCTGAAGAGCTAGTAGCAGCTAATAACAAATCATCCACACGTTGAAGCAGGGTGAGGTTAGGGTTTTGGGATTGAAAACTCACCAAGTCCTTCTGGAGAGCCTCACTGAACAGGGTGGCTGCATTTTTGAATCCTTGAGGCATCTGGGTCCAGGTGAGCTGGTAGGAGTCGCTGGAAACTCAAAAGGAAAGATAGGCTGGCTAACTGAGGCCAGGGGCACACTGAAAAAGGCATCCATTAAATCCAGCACAGTGTACACTTGGTGCTCAGGAGACAACAAACTCAGGAGGGTATATGGGTTGGGGCAGTAGGATGCAGTTACCACTTACCAGTTAACTTCTCTCAAGTCCTGAGCCAGCCTGCAATCTGATGTCCCCAGTTTCTGTACCGGAAGGAATGGAGTGTTCCACACAGATTTTCAGGGAGTTAATATTCCAAAGTCCATCAAACTCTTAACGTGAGGGGCTAGCCCCTGTCTGGCCTTCCGAGAGATGGAGCCTTGTCAAACTCATACAGGTGTGGCAGTTGGCAGGAGTTCATCTATTACTGGAGCATGGTGAGCAGCCAAGCCTGGCAGGTTATCTTCTCCCCACACCTTCAGGGACTCTGCCCAAAGTCTGTCCAATATGTCTCCAGTGCTTATTTCCTCCAGGTTTCCTTCTCCAGAGAGGAGATACTCTTCAGACAGGGTGGGGGTTAAAGATAGTTGGTATGAAGGGAGCGACATTTGAGTCTTAGTTGCAGTAAATGAAAAGGTAGCCTTTAGCTTATGAAGGAGGTCTTGCCCCAGCAAGGGGAAGGGGCAGTCTGGTATTGCCAGAAAAGAGTGAGTAACTTGTTTTGATCCCAGACTCATCAGTTGCTCACCTGTGAATGGGCAGCTTTGGACTGAACAGTTTGCGATGAAAGCTTTCCCAGGGGAATTTTAAACATTGACCTCTCAGCTCCAGGGTCCACCAGGAAACAGACCTGTTGGCCCCCTACTTCAGCATTAACCATGGGTTCCTGGGGACCAAGAAGGAAGGAGCCCTGGCCTCCTCAGTCTGAATCTTCTTTTCCTCCAGATGTGGTGAAAGACAGTACCTTGGCAGAGGGCCTGTGGGGGTGTTCATGTTTCCAGTGCCCTTCCTCCTTGCAAAAGGCGCATTGATTTCTTCCCAATGGTGGGGGTCCTCCTTCCTTTCTAGGCACCTGCCCATTGGGCTTCCCCAGGTTAGGGAAGGTCCCACAAGGTCCCCGCTGATGACTGCTGCCAAGATCTTGCTTGTTTCTTCACTGACTGATGAGCCATGGTTGTGGCCAACTTTTGTTTTTCTGAATCGCTATTGTCAAGCACATTTTGAGCTAATTCTAATAGCTGAGACCTGTTCATTCCTGGGAATCCCTCCAATTTTTATAATTTTCTCCTAATATCAGGGGCAGACTGAGTACAATAAGCCAAATTTATAGCTCTATTGTTCTCTGGAGCAGAAGGGTCCAGTGGGGTGCAAACCGGGAAGGGCCTCTCTGAGTCTCTCCAGGAACACAGCGGGGGACTCCTCTGGTCCCTGTGTCACTTCAGTGGTTTTTGACAGATTTATGGGTTTCTGAGCTGCTGCTCAAATCCCATTTAACAAGTTTTGGTGAAAGGCGAGTAAAGCCTGTTTCCCCGCTGAAGAATTTGGGTCGCTCTCAGGGGAACGCTTGCTTCAACAATTCGTGGGCCTCCTCTTTTGAGTGTCCCCCTGAGAAGAGCTTTCTAGCTTCTAACCTAATCTTTCCCACTCCTCAGTGGTGAACAGGGTCAGTAACAACTGTTCACAGTCATCCAAGGTCTGTAGATGAGTCCTAAAGATTGACTCTCTTAGGGAAATCAGAACCTGGGGCATCTCAGAGAACGGTGGATTTTTGATTCTCCAATTGTAGAGGTCAGAAGTGGAAATGGGATATACCAGGAATGAGTAGGTTCCTGGTCCTGCCCCGCTGGGAAGACAGGGCTCCCTCAAAGGCAAGAGAATCTCTTGCACAGGTGGTGACCTCCTGTTGGGATCAGAGACTCTCTTGTATAGGGCAAGAAATAGCAGGGGAAGTAGAGGAAAAAATAAGGGAGTTGGGGGCATACTGGTCAGGATGGACAGGAGAGGGGGTGAACTAGGGTTATACGGAGGTGGATGAGGGAGGACTTCCTCAGCATCAGACTGTTGCAGAACTGGTTTCTGCCTCTTTTTTTTTTCTGTCCATCCTGACCAGGATGAATGTTACTGTACTGTGTACCTAAAATGTATCAATAAACAATGAGGAAAAAAAATACACAATAGATTTTTTTTTTTGTGTATAATGATTTTATAGCCTCTAATTTTACTGAATTAGTTTATTAGTTCAGACTCTGTGCGTGTGTGTGTGTTCTTCAGGGTTTCTATATATAAGATCCTGTCATTTGCAAACAGACAAATTTACTTCTTCCTTTCTCATATGAACGTCACTTTGAATTCTAATTTGGACAAAACTTTTATAGTATTGGATCTTACATTTAGACATACAGTTTACTCTGCATAATTTTTTAATATAATGTGAAGTAAAGGATAGGGTTCTTTTTTGCATGCGTAAATGTTTAATTGTTCCAACATTATTTGTCCAAAACACTATTGATTCTTTCACTGAATTATCTTGATGCCTTGGTTGGAAAAATCAACGGACTATATACATTTCTGTCTCTTTTTGCTATCTCCGTCCCATTGACCTATATGTCTACCCTTATGTTGATAATGTATTGTCTTTCTTATTGTAGCTTTCTAACAAGTTTTAAAATCAGAAAGTATAAGTTCCCTTTGCTTTTCTTTTTGCAGAAAAAGCTTGCCTATTCTAGGGCCTTTGAATTTCCATAGGCACTTTAGGATTTGCTTGTTAATTTTTACAAATAAAAGACTTGCTGGGTTCCGATTACAATTGCATTGCATGTATAAATCAATCAGAAGAAAATTGACATTTTAATAATATTTAGATTTCTTACTCATGAGCATTGTACATATGTTCAGTTACTTAGGTCTTTAATTTCTCTCAGCAATGTTTTAGTTTTCAGTGTACAGATATAGCAAATACCTTGATAAATGTATCTTGACATTTTATCCTGTTATATAAATAGTACTTTCAAATAATTTTAATTTTTGATTGTTCATTGTTTATCTATAGAGGTACATTAATTTTTTTATACATTGACTTGGTACATGGTGACTCTGTTTTGCTCATCTAATACTTGTCATAAGTTTATTAGATTCTTTAGTTTTACTTGTATGATTGTATCATGTAAACATAAAAATTTTTTTCTTTCCAATCTTTATACCTTTGTTGTTTTTTCATCTTTAATTGCCCTGGGTTGTACTTCTAGTACAATGCTGGATAGAAAGGATGAGTGGACAGCCTTGCTTTGTTCTAACATTAGGAGAAAAAAAGATTTCATCATCAGTCTTGATAGAGTTGCAAGTTTTTCATACATTTCCTTCACCAGGATGAAGAATTTTTTTCAAATTCCCTCCTTGTTTCCTGAGCATCTGCATGAATGGATGTTGAATTTTGTCATATTAATGATTTTTTTTTTTTTTTTTGTACCAGGGATCTAACTCAGGTCCTTGTGCTTGTGAGGCAGTTGCTAGAACCACTGAGCTAAACATCCAGCCCAATATAAATGAATTTTTAATATTTATTGAGATAATGATAGGTTTTCCTCTTATTTTGGAAATAATACTCTTTTTTGGTTTACACTAATTTTTTTTTGTTCCAGGGATTGAACTCGGGACCTTGAGCTTGCAATGCAGGCGGTGGCACCACTGAGCTAAATCCCTGGCCCTAGTCTAATTTCTGAATGTTAAGCCAACCTTACCCTCTTGAGATACACTCCAATCGGTCATGATACATTATCTTTTAAATATGTTTCTGAAATTAATTTGCTATATTTATTTGGGTTACTGGTCTGTAGTCTTCTTTTCTTATTATGTTTTGGCTGCTTTTGTATGAGGGTAATGCTTATCTCATAAAATGAATTGGGAAGTGTTTCCTATTCAAATTTTCTGTAGATGTTTGTATATGATTAATATATTTATACATTTAATTGAAACCACTGCTTGTATTGTTGAAGTAGCTTTATAGTAGGATCACTTTATTTTAAAATTTTTTCCTTTTGCAGTATTGGTGGTTGAACCCAGTACCTTCATGCTGAGCTACACCTGAGCCTTATTTATTTGTTAAAATAGGGTCTGGTTAAGTTGTTCAATTTGTACTTAAAGTTGTAATCTTCCTGCCTCAGCTTTCTAGAGTATGCTGCCCCACCATGCCTGACTGTGGAATGATTTTAAATTTTCAATTTAAGTTTTTCATAAATTTAAGGCTCAAGAAATTTCTTCCTGGGCTGGGGATTTAGCTCAGTGGTTCTGGTGACTGCCTCGCAAGTGCAAGGACCTGAGTTCAATTCCGGTACCAAAAAAAATTTTTTTTCCTTCCTTACTGAGCTTCATATTTTGTTTGTTTCAAGGAGCATGACTAGGTCACCTAACTAGTTGAATTATTGCTCTAACATTGTTTCTAACATCCAGCTTTAGGTTTTTTTTAGGTAAGTGGGTCTGTAATGGTGTCTCCTTTTCAATCCCAGCATTGGCAATTTATGTCTCCTCTCTTTCTCTGTCTACCTCTGACTCTGTCTCTCTAGAGTTTTATCGGTCCTACTGGTATTTTAAAATTTATTATTTAGTTTTATAGATCTTCTCTATTGTTTTTCTGCTTTAACTTCAGCTCTAATTTGTAGTATTAGTTTCCTTTTTATTTTAAGTTTAATCCGCTCTTCTTTTTCTAGTTTAAGGTAAAAACACAATTTATTAATATGAAGTGTTTCTTCATTGTCTACATAAAATTTTAATGCTATACATTTTCCATGTAAATTTGATAAGTTGTGTTTTCACTTTCCTTCACTTACACTATTTTATAAATTATCTGTTTATTTTGGGAACAATAGTTTACTTGCCAAATACTTAATTAGTTTCTCAATATCTATTATTAATTTCCAGCTTGATTTCACTGATGTCAGAGAATCTACTTTGTATGATTTTATTCTATTTATTTATTTAGTAAGTTTTTGTACGGGGGCGGGGTTGAACTCGGGTCCTTGTGCTTGCAAGGCAGGCAGCTGAGCTGAACCCCCAGCCCTACTTAGTTTGACTTTAATCATTTAAAATTTGTTAGATTTGTTTTATGCCTCAATATCTAGTCCATCATGATGGATTTACTAAATGTACCTAGAAAGAATGTGTTTTTTATTATTGCCGAGAGGAGTGTTATATTGACCCAAATTATATCAAGTTGATTCAAGTTGCCTCAATCCTAATTGTTTGTCTGTCTGTATATCTGGCTATCTGGTGTTGGAGACTGAACCCATAGTCTTGTGCATACTAATCATGATCTCTTCCATTGAGCTTCATCCTGTCTACTTATTTTATCAGTTACTGAGAGGGAAATATAAAAATTCCTAACAAAAGCTGTACATTAGTCTATTTCTTATTTCAGTTCCAATTCTGCTGCATGTGTTTTGAAGCTCCTTTTATGCTTTTCCACATATTTGACATTACTGGTGCTCTTTGTACCTTAGGTGGATCCAAATTGTCATCAAGAATCATTTTATTTTTGCCTGAAGAGCTTTAACTTTTCTTGTAGTGGTTTTTCAGGTGATGATTTGTCTCAGCTTCCTTTTTTATTTTGAAAGTAATATTTATTTCAACCTCATTTGGTTTTTTTCTTTTGATGGTGCTGAGTATTGAACGCACAGTTTCAAACAGGCTAGGCAAATACTCTATTACTGAGCTACCTTCCTAGCCCTATTAATTTCATTTTAATTAGGATAAATACCCACAACACAAATCTTACTCTTTTATTTTATTAAAAAATTGTTTTGAGAGACAGGGTCTCACTATTAATTCAGGCTGGCCTTGAACTCATGGTAATCTTCCTGCCTTAGTCTCCCAAGTGCTAGGATTACAGGTGTGAGCCACCACATCAAGCCAAATCTCACTATTTTGAAGAGTAAAATCTAGTGGTATCAAATGCACTTACAATTGCAGGAAAACATCAGCACTAATAGAACTTTTTCCACTACAACTAATGAAAACTTTTTCCCATAAGCAGCCATTACTTTTAGCCTTTGGAAACTACAAACTTGCTTTCAACCTCTGTGTATTTGCTTATTCTATTTAGTTAACATAAGTGGCATGATACAACATGTGACATAATGTTTTCAAAGTTTATCACCTTATTACCAAGTTCTATATTCTCAGCCCTTTTTATTTTGAGACAGAATCTTACTAAACTGCCAGACTGGCCTCCAATTTACAATCCTTTTGCCTCAGCCTCCTGTGTAGTGGGATTATAGGAACATACTACCACATCCAGTTAACTTTTTTTGTTTAGTTTTATTTTTTGGTACTGAGGAACAAACTGGGACCTTGCACATGTGAGGCAGACATAGTACTACTGAGCTAAATGTCTGGCCCAAACTTTTTTTATTTTTAAAGGATAAGCCATCTTGTTTTCCACAGAGACTGTGTCAGTTTCATTTCTCTTAGTAATTGAGAATTCCAGTTTCTCTACATTCTTGCCAACACTTGCTGTTTTCTTTTACATCATCAGTCTGGTGGTTAACTTCATTTTTGAAAGATGTTTTCATTGGGTATAGAACTTTAGGCTGACAATTTCTTGTTTCAAGTAAATGAAACATATTTTCTTTACTGTTTTCTGGCATAAAGATTTTTCAGGAGAGTTTTGTTAAAATTTTTTCTTGATACATTTAAGATTTGTTCATTGTTCACTACTTTTGTACAATTTTATTATAATTATTACAATGTGCTCTTTCGGGAGATTGGTACTGGAGGTTGAAGCCAGGGCCTTCACACTGGGCTGCATCCCTAGCTCTTTCAAAATTTTTAAAAATTTGAGACAAGGTTTCAGTAAGTCACTACTTTGCCCAGTCTGTGCTAGAACTTGTGATCCTCCTGCCTAAACCTTCCAGACTGCTGGGATTATAAGTATGTACCACCATGCCTGGCTTTATAAAGTGCCTTTTTTTTTTTTTTTCTTTTTTCTGGCACCAGGGACCAAACTTGGGACTTTGTGCTTGGGAAGCAGACGGCAGCACCATTGAGCTAAATCTCAAGCCCTAAAGTGCCTTTTTAAAACAAATGTTTACTCTGTGATTTATTTATCTTCTTAGATCTGCAGAATTACAGTTTTGATCAAATTGTGAAAATCATAGCGTTTTAAAAAATTTCAAACTCTTCCCTCTTCTTTCATCATAATTTCTTGTATGTTAGCTTGTCTAATGTTAACCCATAGGTCATGGATCCACTGCTCATTTCTTCAATCATTTTTGGTTTTTTTCTGTGCCTCATTTTGATAGTTTATTTTGCTTTCTTAAAGTTCTCTGATCTATTCTTCTGTAGGTTATAATCTGCAGCTGATCTCACCCGGCTCATTTTTTTTTAAGATATTGTGTTTTTCATCTCTATTTGTCCTATTTGAATCTTTTGCCATCACCCTGGCTCACCTCATTTCATCCATGGTTTACCTTTTGAATACACGAAGTGTATTTATCTCCTTCTTCTATCATCTCTGTCATTTCTGAATTTATTTCTATTTTATATTTTTCTCTTGGTTATGAGTCTTGTTTCCTGTCTTCTTTGTGTGTCTCATAAATTTCAGTTTGACACTGGACATTGTGTATTGCATTGGTGATTGTCTTTCTTTAGAGACTATTAAGGTTTTTCTGGCAGGCAGTTGAGTTACTTGAGAAACAGTATGATCTTTTGGAGGCTTGATTTATGGTTAGTTTAGGGTACATCTAAAATGAGATTTATTCTAGATCTACTTTAGTCCCACTGTTAAGGTATGGATGTTCTGACATTTTGACCTAATTGTTTGTGTGAACCAAGAAGATTCCTCTTCTCACATTCTGGCTGGAGAGAGTCTAGTAATTTCTGTCCCTGCAAGAGTTTTGGAAATTGTTCCCTAGTAATTATTTTTTTATTTTGGTAGTTTTTGTTGCTTGACCTTGTGAGATTTCTTCTTATGTATATGCAGACTGGAATTCAGTGAAGGACTGAAACAGATCCCTATTCCAGGGCTTAAGTAGCAGAATCCTCTTCCCTGCAGGATTTCTTTGTGTAGCTACTTTGGTCCACAAGAGACTGGTGTGCAAAATTTGGAAAGAGGACATGGAACAGCAGTGTTTTATTTTCATGCTTGGATGAGCTGCTGCACTCACACATGTGGCTTCCCTGTGCTGGCTCCCTTGGTTTTATGTGTATTCATACACCAAATACATATTTCTCAGGTTCACTAGATGATACCTAGAGCAATTTCTGATCCTAGCGCGAGGATCCATAAATAGACCTTTCACATTTTTCTTCTTTTCTTTTATCGTCCTCTTCTACTCTGTCAAATTTTCCCTTCCTTCATTTTTGTCCTAGGCCTGTGTTTTAATTAGTTAGTTCTTATCAAGTGCTCACTGTATCACACTGTAGATGCCCCAATTATCATGCATTTTGTTGGGAACTATGTATACAGCAAGGAAGAAAACAAACTAATTTTTGTTTTAATGGAGACAGCTAACCAACCAACCAAACAACGAACCATAGGGGTATAAGCGCTGAGGTTGTAGCTCAGTAATACTAGGCTTGCTTAGCATGGACAAAATCCTGGATTTCATATCCAGCATCCTAAATTAAATGAAATAGCCTTCGACCTGGCACCACAGAGGAGCCAGCCGCCACTCTCGACCCTCCTGTAGGCACATTCCTTCAACCAATGCCACAGAGGAGCCCAGCCACACAGGTGCCAACACAGTAATGAATGTGTCCCCTCCCCACCATGAACAAGAGAAAGAGGGACACTCTGAGTCTCCTAGATGAAAATTGAAGTCCCCTGGAAAAGTGAAGAAAATCTGTGATAAAGGCACATCACACCACCATAGCTGGTAAGTCGAAGGGACCAGCACCTCACATCAGAACCCAGTCTAACTTCAGCTGGGACATGCAGTAAGACCTTGCAGAGTTCAACCCAGCAGGAGGACAGAGGTCTCAACTTGGGCCTTGCAGCCAAAAATCAGCCTGAACCTTTGGGGACAGCTGCTGCCTTGCTGAGACTAATTAGCTTAGACCTGCCCAGGCCTACTGATGCTGTCTATTGTGTCAACAGAGGCATACCCTGAAGGAGGCTCTCTATTTCTATTTGTATTTTGTATTTTCAAAGTAATATTTTCACTTAGTTTTAATCATTTAAATATTTTTATCTATCTTTTTTCTGGCAGAAAACTGGAATAGGTGGTCTTTATTTCAACCTGATAAAGGCTATCTATGAAAAATCAGCAGCCAATGTCCTTCAACATGGTCAAAAAGTAAAACCTTCATGCTAAAATCAGGAATAAGACAAGGATATCTACTGTCACCATTCCTATTCAATATAGTTCTAGAAACATTAGACACAGCATTTAGACAAGAGAAAGAAATTAAAGAAATAAAGATAGGAGCAAGTTAAGCTGTCATTATTTGCTGATGATATTATACTCTATCTAGAAGATCTAAAAACTCTGCCAAAAGACTGCTAGACTTAATTGACAGATTCAATATAGAGTAGAGTAGCAGGACACAAAATCAACACTCAAACATTAATAGATTTCTTGTACATAAATAACAGACTCACTGAGAAAGAAACTAGTGAAACAATTCCTTTCACAATAACATAAAAAAAGAGAAATATCTAGAAATCAATCTAACGAATAGGACAAAAGACCTCTACACTGAAAATTGCAGCTCTGAGAAAAGAGATAGAAGAGGATATAAGAAGATGGAAAGACATCCCTTGCTCCTGGGTAGGAAGAATCAACATAGTGAAAATGGACATACTTCCAAAACTGCTATGCAGATTCAATGCAATCCCAAATGAAATCCCGACAGTATATTTCACAAAACTTGAGATAACAGTCCAAAAATTCATTTGGAGCAACAAGAGACCTAGAATGCCACAATCAATTCTAGGCAACAGATATATGGCAGGGGGTATCACAATTCCTAACTTGAAACTATACTACAAAGCTACTGTGATAAAAACAGCATGGTTTTGGCAAGAAAACAGATCTGAGGATCAATGGAATAGATTAGAAGATACATAAACAACACCAGGTGTACTCAGCTACCTCCTCCTTGAAAAAGGAGCCAACCATCCTCAGTGGAGGAAAGATAGCTTCTTTAATAAATTGTACTGGAAAACTGTCTTTCAACTTCCCAAAGATTAAAACTAGATCCTTATCTTTCACCATGCACTAAACTAAAATCGATTAAAGATCTAGATATCAAAACAGAAACATTAAACTTACTGGAAAGTAAATTAGGTAGAACTCTTGAAGACATTGGCATGGGAGAAGACTTTATAAACAAATCCTCAGCAGCATGAGAACTTGCACAAAGAATAAACAACTGGGATCTCATTGTATTAGAAAGTATTTGAAGTGCAAAAGAAATTGTCAGTAGAGCTAAGAGACAACCTACCATATGGGAAAAAATTTTTCCTATTCCTCAAATAAAGGACTGCTATCTAGAATATATAAATAACTAAAAAAAAAAATTAGAACCCTCCAATGCAAAGACCAGATTCAAAAATGGGCATCTGAAATGAACAGATACTTCTCAGATAAAGAAGTAAAAGCAGCAAATAAATATATGAAAAAATGTTCAACATCACTGGTCATTCGAGAGATGCAGATGAAAACAACACTGAGATTCTACCTCACCCCAGAAAGAATGGGTGCTAGCAAGAAATTAAGCAATTAGAAATGCTGGTGGGGCTGTTGGTAGAAAGGAACCCTTCTGCATTGTTGGTGGGAGTGTAGACTGGTGCAATCACTGTGGAAATCAATATGGAGATTCCTCAAAGAATTAGGATTAGAGGTCCCATTTGATCCAGCCATCCCTCTGCTTGGTGTCTTCCCAAAAGAATTAAAAGAGTCATATCACAGTGATATATGTGCACCCATGTTTACAGTGGCTCAGTTAGTAATAGCTAAAATTTGGAAACAACCCAAATGCCCATCTACTACAGATGGGATAAAGAAGATGTGGTTTTTCTATAAAATTGAGTACCTCTCAGCCATAAAGAATGGGAAACTAGAAACATTGATAGCTAAATGGACTCACATTGAGGCTATACTCTTTTTTTTCTTCTTTTTATTGAGGTTATTGGTACAATCTAGGTATACAATACAATTACATTCATCATTGGGATACTGTACCTTTACATAACAGGTCTTGATTCTCATTTTTCCCCTTGTCCCTGCCCTCCTTCCACCCCCTCCTAGTCCCTTGGTTTTGTTTCTGGTTTTGTTGTTGTTGTTTGTTTGTTTTTAATTTAAGATTTTGTAAATCACTAAGCCCAGGCTGGACTTGAACTTGCAATCTTCTTATCTCAGCCTCCCAGAGTGCTAGGATTATAGCTTTATACCACGAGCCTGGTTTCTATTCACTATTTAACCAA
>NW_022900942.1:25796677-25797691 GCF_012274545.1 Fukomys damarensis | reverse complement strand
GTCCCTACTATGTATCATAAAGCAGGTACTAGATATTTTACATTCATAGAGGTATGATACAGTACTGTCCTACATCAATAATACTAGATTCAGTTTTGGTGTGAAATTTACTTTGTCTGCAAATAAGATTGCTACCCCTGTTTTTTTCTGGGCTCCTGTCACATGGAGAATTGTTTTCTATTGTTTCACTTTCAGCCTATGGGCTTCTTTTCGCACTAGGTGTGTTTCTTATGTACAACATATTATTGGATTTTGCTTCTTATTCCATTCTGCCAGTTATTTCTCTTGATTGGTGAGTTGAGGCCATTGACTTTGCTGGTTATAACTGATATGTACTGACTTATTATTGACATATTATTGGCCTTTTGGTGACTCTTTTTACTTTTTCACCTTCTCCTTTTAATTTCTTGCCTTGCCTATTTGATTTGCTGTGTTGGGCCTCATGGTGTTGTTGCCTTCATTGTCTTTTTGTAGGATCTTGTTTAGAAGTGCTTGTAGTGCTGGTTTGGTATTCATGTAGTTTCTCAGGTGTTTTTTTGTCGTGGAAGTGTCTTATTTCCCCCTCCATTTTGAAAGAGAGTTTTGCTGGATACATCAGTCTAGGTTGGAGGTTGTTCTCTTTTAGTACTTGAAAGATCTCATTCCAGGCTCTCCTTGCCCCAAGGGTTTGTGTTGAAAAGTCTGCTGTGATTCTGATGGGCTTTCCTTTGTATGTGATTTGTTTCTTTTCTCTTACCACTTGTAGTATTTTGTTCTTCTGGTGGGTTTCTGGGATCTTGATTATTATATGTCTAGGTGTAGATTTTTTTTGATTTTAGCTAGTTAGGGTCCTTATGCCTCAGTTATCTGAATGTCAAATTCTTCCCCTTTGTTTGGGAAATTTTCTGTCATTAATTCTGCAAACAGCCTTTTTAAGTCATTTGTATTTGTCTTGCTACTTCATGTATTCCTATCAGTCTTATGTTATTCTTCTTTGCATCATCTAGGAGTTGTTGGATCGATTTCTCATGATCT
>NW_022900942.1:25789264-25796492 GCF_012274545.1 Fukomys damarensis | reverse complement strand
TTTTGCTCACTATCTCTATGGTTATCTGGGAAATTATTTCTGTTTTGAATTTTTCTAGAGCCTGATTGATCTGTTTTGTTACTTTCTGTGCTTTGAGTTCAGGGTGTCCTGGTGGTTCACTATTGGCCTTTTCATCCTCATTTGCCCTACTGTTTGCCATTGGTGAACTGGAAGTGTGTCCTTGTGTCTTGCTTAAGTGTTTTCTCATTTTAATTTTTGTTGACGGACTGTCCTTGGTCTAATCTCTGGATTACCACCCAAATCTTCCCGATATAGTTACACCCTAGCTTCTGTGTCTCTAACGACCCACAGACATTCTCATCTTCATAAAATCATAGAAAACAGCTCATCAAATCAACGGCAATGCTTTACCCCAACTGATGCAATCAGCAACACATTAAGATCAAGCACAACTTGGACACTGACCACCTGTGGTAGTCACTAGTCTATTACCCTTAAATCATTTGGATTAAATTGAAATCAAGAAGCAGTCCAGAACATGTGTGCAGTGAAGAAACTTTTCAATATAGTATATTTACCATTTAATGGCTCAGACAGAGCAAGGATGCAAGACCCCTGATCTCAGTTAGCTGATTGCTGAACCCCATGATGCTGACTGACACTGACCTCAGACTGGAAGTCCCAGATTGAGTTCCCCATCCTTCTGAATGGTTGAACTCTATAATGTTCTAGTACAGGTTTCCCACACCCTTTCTTTAAAGATGTTCAAAGTTGGGAACGCAGAAATATACCCTTGATGACCACTTCTGTCTTTGCAGAGTGGATCCAAAGACTTGCACTGTCAGGAGGTCTGAGAGTGCAGGGCGGGGGGGGGGCTTATGGGCGTTCAGGGGCGCCCGTGCGGCTACCTTCCCGGTGCTTGAGTGATGGCGGCTGGGTCGGGAGCAGGTGTGGTTCTCCTTCCAGCGGTGGATCGGGGCCTGGCCTACCTCCCAGTGCTTGAGCGATCATGGCTATACTCTTAAGGGACATAAGTAGGAAACAGTTGAGTAAATACCAAATAGTTTCTCTGGTGTGAAACACTGAAAGTGTAAATAGATTCAAATAGTATAATTGGGAGTGTGAAATAGGAAGAAAATGGCTAAAGGGGAAGTGGGAAGGGGAGGGGAAGGGAAATAAGGGAAAAGAAAAAATGTGAAAAAATGAAAAAATGGAAATGAAAAAATGGAAACAAAGTCTTTGTAAATAGGGAAGGGTGAAGGGGGTGAAGGGAGGGCAGGGGTATGGGGAAAAATGAGAACTAAGAACTGTCATGTAAATGTACAAGATCCCAATGATAAATGTAACTGTATTGATTGCTTTAAATATACCAATACATTTAGTGGAAAAAAATGAAATAAGTTGAAAAACAAACAAAACCCCCCAAAAGTATAGGAAGACACATTATATAAGGTCCATAGAGGAAAAGATTATTACATACATATCTAAGGTATGTTGTTGTTATTATTATTATTATTCGTACCAGGATTGAATTTAGGATCTTGTGCTTGCAAGGCAAACAGTGGCACCACTGAGCTAAATTGCTGCCCCTAATGTACATTATTTTAAAATTTTTATCATATTAGCACATGTTTGCAGTGCATCATGATCACATCCATTGTGGCGAGTTGGTACTTGCATTTAACGTATCTTAATTCTTTTTACTTCTCCTTTCTAACCCAGTACTATGGTATCCAGTTATAGCAGCTGGAGCAGATACCTAGTCTTAAACATGGTGTAAGAAAGGACATTACCTAGAAGATTATTGCATATCAAAAATTTGCAACATTTAGCTTCCCAAAAGGCTATAGTTTACATGGCTCACTCATAACCCTGGAATCTCATTCTCTCCAGCACAGTTGGTCCTGGAACTTTTTAATCAAACCAAATCATATAGTATTTATATTTTTTAATTTTCAGGAAATATCTTCAGAATTTTTGTTACTCCAAGCTAAACATGTGAGCCATCTATTACCAAATATTTCTTATAATTAAGGTTTATAGGTTTTCAATTATGTTATGATATCCTGCATTAATTATAAACAGTAGGAGAAAAGGTAGATCTTTAATTTCAACCTGTCAGATGGCTGGACACCATCATGAGATCTGTGATATTCAATGCCTCCTTTCTTGTGGTGAGCAATGATAAAAGAATCATTTCCAACTCTGGTCCTGTTCAACTTTCCAGTTTGTCTTTCAAGTTGTATTTCTTATGTTTTGTGACAATTTTAACCAGTATTCTTTAAAGTATATAAGGATACTCCAAAAGAACAAAGCAAAATTCTACTCACAGGAACCATTTATATATCTGAGAATTACTTTTCAGTCATTTTCACATAAGTAGGTATTTCTTATATAAATTAAATCTAAATTTATATACTGGCCAAAGAAATGTGCAGCAATAGTTAATGTTACTGCTCAGTAGATGGCGCCAGATTTCAGTTATGAATCAGCCCATTTTTTTTTTTTTTAACAGTTGAGTGAAGTTTGTCAGTTTCATAGTATCTTACTGTATCTTACTCATTTCTTTGAGGAATAGAAAATTGGCTTAGATTTTTTTTTGTTAAATTTTTATTAAAATTTTGCGTTTTAAAATTTTATACTGTTAAAAAGTGCTATTTATTTTGGTGGCATTTAAAAAGGTTTCATCACACTGTATTTGTGAAAATTCTATAAGTAACAGTATGCATACAGGTAATTATCTTATATGATAAAGGAAAAAGCATGCATACGTAAAGGTCAAAATACTTTTTGACTTATAACATTAAAAATTTGTGGTCTGTGTATTGATTGAGGCTGAATTATTAAATAGCTTTTACATAAGTTTTCATTTATTAGTGCCACTCTTACAAGCTCTGAATTTGTTACTGTTGTATGTAATGTTGTATATGTCTTATGCAGATGGAATAATGAGATATTAACTTAGTTGATTTTATAGATTCAATATGAGGAGTTTCTAACTAAATGTCAGCCTTTGGCAATTGATTAGTAATGATTACTCCAAATTAATTTTCTAAAATTTCAATGTGGAGAATACTAGATTGTCCACATTTTTTAGTTTTTATAATACAGCTTTTTTGAAAGCAATATTTAGACCATCTGAAAAAGTATATAACTTTATTTATTTATTTAGCTTTTTCTGAGGCAAGGTCTTCCTTTGTAGTTCAAGCTGTCCCTGAACTCATTATGTAGCCCAGGTTGGCCTCAAACACACAGCAGTGCTACTGCCTCAACCTTCCTGAGTGCTGGGATCACAGGTATGGCACCACCACACCTGGCTAAAAGCATATAACTTTAGAGAGACTTTTTTTTTTTTGGTACCAGGGATCAAACTTGAGACCTTATGTTTGCAAAGCAGGAGGTAGAACCACTGAGCTATCTCCCTGGCCCATCTATTTGGTTTGAGAGTCTTTTTTTTTGGTATATAACCTTAAATGAACATAGTTCTTAACTCTACATGCTGTCTAATGATTATCTAGCTGCCCACTAGTTTGCCCCAATAAATCAGACTATTAGAACTAAGCTTATGTTGCTATTGAATGTTAGCCCCCACCACCTTGTGCTTGTGAGGGAAGTGGTGGTACCACTGAACTAAATCCCTCTCTCTCTCTCTCTCTCTCTAAGGATTAAACCCAGGACTTTTGCACTGAGCTACATCCCTAGTCCTTTCTTATTTTATTTTATTTTTTGCAACGGGGTTCTCACTAAGTTGCCTAGGCTGTACTGGAACTTAAAGTCTTCCTGCGTCAACTACTGTGGAAATCAATATGGAGATACTTCAAAGAACTAGGATTAGAGGTTCCATTTGACCCAGCCATCCCTCTGCTGGGTATCTTTCCAAAAGAATTAAAAGAATCATATCACAGTGATATATGTGTACCCATGTTTATATCGGCACAGTTTGTAATAGCTAAAACATGGAAACAGCCCATTTGCCCATCAGTTGGAGACTGGATAAGGAAGATGTGGTTTTTTTCTTTTTCTTTTTTTTTTTTTGGTACGGGGGATCAAACTTGGGTACTTGTGCTTTCCAGGCAGGTGCCGAATCACTGAGCTAATTGCCCAGCCCAAGAAGATGTGGTTTTTCTATAAAAAGGTGTACTACTCAGCCACAAAGAATGAGAAACTAGAGTCATTCATAGGAAAATGGATGCATATTGACACCATACTCTTAAGTGAAATAAATAAGATACACATGTAAATACTGAACAGTTTCTCTGGTGTGAAAAACTAAAAGTGTAAATTGTATAACTGCATACAAACTGTATAACTGATAACGTAAAATAGGAAGAAAAGGGCTAAAGGAGTAGGGGAAGTGGGAAGGGTGGGGGAAAGGAAATAAGAGACAAGAAAAAATATAAGAAAAGGAAAAAAATGGAAACAAAGTCTTTGTAAATAGGGGAGGATGAGTGGGTGAAGGAAGGGCAGGGGTGGGAGAAAAAAATGAGATCCAAGACCTGTCATGTAAGGGTACAAGATCCCAATAATGAGTGTAACTAACTGTATAGTACACTTAAAAATACCAATAAACTCAATAAGATAAAAAAAACCATCTTCCTGGGTCAGCCTCCCTAGTACAGTAGCTGGTTTAAATGATATGTACTCAACTAGAAAACTTATTTCTAAGTGATCCTTGTAGAAAACTGTCAATAATTTTTGGTATTTGGGTTCAAATCCAACTCAGTAACTTACTAGTATATATATACTAGTATATGGGTATATCAGGAAAGTTTTATTTCATTTAATTTTTTTTTGCCTGGTGTGGTGGTGAACACTTACAATCCCAGCGCGCAGCTGTGAGTTTGAGGCCAGCCTATGCTATGTAGTGAGCTCAAGGACAGTTTAAGTTACACAGTGAGAACCCGATTAAAAATATCTTTTTTGAATCCTGTCACTCATACTGGGCTCCTCCAGGTTCCTGTGTCATTGTATTTATTTTTATTTTATTTATTTTTGAGATATTTTTGTGGGCCAAGCTGGCCTTAAACTCACTGCTATCCTCTTGCCTTAGCTTCCCAAATGCTGGAATTATAGGCCCTGCTTGTCATTGTACTTAATACCTTGTATTTCAAATACCTGTTTTCACATCTCTCTCACTGGACTATGAGCTCCTAAACGGCATTTTCACTTGGTATGTTAGTATCCCTAGCGAATATCACAATGTCTGTTATGTAATAGGGGCCTAACGAATTTTGGATGAATCACTGTGTAGTGAGAACCATGCCCGCAGTTTGACTATGTAGGGGAGCGACAGGACGGTGCAAGGTTTGGATGCAGCTGGATGCCTTGTCCAAGTGCTAAAACCTTGGCCTCAGAATTATGCTATTGGGAGGTGGCGGATCCTTTAAAGAGGTGGGGCCTTTGCAGAGTCTTCAGGTCACGGGGCGGGCCGTGAACGGGATCCTTGAGTTCTCTCGAGAGCAGGAGCCCCTCGCCGCCGCTCTGAACCTCCCTGAGGTAACTGCTTGCTTGTTCACTTACCTTCTGCATTCCTGGAGGCCTTGCAGCCAAGGGACTGCCCTCCTTCGGAGTCTGACCTCTGGACTGTGACCCTACGAAACTGTAAGCTAGATGAAAGTTTCTTCATACCTATGCTAGTTATTTTGTTAATTACAGAAACCTAACACAGACGAGAGTATTTTCTGTATGCCTCCCAAATTTCATGAACTTCCTAAGGGCTTCAGTATTCAAAACCTTCTTTGCAAGTGCAGATAGGGAGGATGCTGGAAGAGAAGCAATCCTTGTTTTATGCCGTCAGCTGAGAGCCGCGCGAGAACCTGTTAGGCTGGATTCTGCCACTAGGTGGAGCACTTACCCTAACGTCTCCTTTCCAATCCCTTTTGTGGGTGAGACTCAGACACAGAGGGCAAGGTGGAGGCTGAGGTAGGAGGATCCCTTGAAGTCTGGAGTTTGAGGCTAGCCTGGGCAAGACAGCAAGACTCTTTTCTCCTAAAAAATCAAAGCAATAAAAAAACAAAACCAACAGAAACCTTAGATATAGGTGGAAAAAAATCACATTGTAGAATGGTCAGTTTCTCATGTATAAAAGACCATATTCGGGATTTATATTGTATATTCCATCAGTTTGGAAACTTCAGACCTCATCCAAGCTGCCTGCTATTCAGGAGGAAAGGCTGAGGTGGAGAATTTATTTTTCTTGGTGTCTTAGGCTGATGATAAAGGGACATATCCTGCTGGCATCCTGTATCAAACATGGAAACGTGAGAGATAATTTCAAAGACAGTTATCAGTTTAATAAAATTCAAGTCAGCCAATGAATTAAACAAACTGGAAACTGAATTTTATTTTGAAGTGAGTGCCTTTTTATTTTGTCATTATGTATTATTCTTTATTATAAAATAGTCTCCTGAATTTCAGCATTGTAATGTAATAGGTACTTCTGTGGTATTTGAGAGGATTTTTTTTTTCACGGTTTGTGGGATTGAACTCCGGACCTTGAATTTGCAAAACAGGCACAGTTCCACTAAGCTAAATCCCCAGCCCGAGGAAGAGTTTATTTTTTTTTGGTACCAGGGATCAAACTCGGGCCCTTGTGCTTGCAAGGCAGGCAATGGAACCACTGAGCTAAATCCCCGGTGAGGAGTTTATTTTTGAAAAATTGGTTTTGTAAAATGTAAACTGGAAACAAAGGGAAAGGAAGGAAAGAACGATATTAAAAAACCGAATAAATAATAGTACAATTAAGACGCATAGGGAGAGTGGTGAAATTCAAGGTTTCAAAAAATATTTGATGCGACAACTATATATAACTTTTGTTGCCTTAAACAATGTTTTTTAAAGTTAAAAATTCTCCTTTTGTTTTTATGAGAGCATGCTCATTGTGTAATGAATGAATAAAGTCCATACAGGATCCTTGCACAGGAGACCAGTTTGCTATTTACTGAATGAGGGAAAAGACCTCAGGCATATGGTTTCCTTCTAGGTCTCTTCCTAATTTTAAATATTTAGGACTATTTGTTTTTGAGTAGTTTTCTTTACTTTATTCATTTTTGAGGAATACAAGTAACTATTGGAAAGAATGCTCCTCAAGGAGTTTAGCTGTGCACTAGAAAGACATTAGATTTAAAGGCCAGGCATGGTGGCACATGCCTGTAATTCCAGCACTCGAGAGGCTGAGGCAGGAGAATCGCTGTGAGTTTGAGACCAGTCTGGGCTACAAAAAAAAAAAAAAAAAAAAAAAAATTTTAAAAAAAAAAAAAAAAAAAAA
>NW_022900942.1:25758774-25789194 GCF_012274545.1 Fukomys damarensis | reverse complement strand
AAAAAAAAAAAAAAAAAAAAAAAAAGATTTTAAAAAATACAAAGAAAGCTAATTAAAATGGAAGAATGATAACCTTTGGATTCAGCATTCCTAGTGTAAGAGCCTTTCTGAACTAGAGCGACTCCATGTTGACCAGCAAATGACCCAGAGACTTCCCCCCCCCTTATAGGATAAGTAATGATTAATTGTGAATTACTAGGTAACTGCTTGAGAGCAGCTGGGAAACTAGAGAAAAACTGTAACAAACATAGAGACCCAAAGCAAATCACTCCACTCCTTGTTTGCCCGTAACTGAATGTTCTGAACACCACAATCTATAAAACAATGGGTAATCGATCTGCTGACCATTAGTATGTAAGGGTCGAGTACATGATTGATGACCACCAGCTCGGATCAATTGACCACTTGCCTTTGTCCCCTTCCTGTAAGTTTCAAGTGTTAACTCCCTGTAGTCCTTTATAAAATGGCCTCTGACTCTGAGCTAGTTGCCTCTCTGAGCTCCTTGGCTCTGGAAGTGTCATCTGGCCAGACTAATAAAGGTCTATTTGCCACCTAGCCTGGTGTGTTCCTTCCTGGGTGACTCTCGCTGTCCAACAAGTTCCTGGAGACTCACTGAGCTTTAGGGCTCAGCATTGTGGAGGCCTTTTGGCTGTTCACGCTCCACGGAATAAAAGTGAGACTTTGTCTTACGCTAGGTTTGACTGATTTTCTGTTAGTAGTTAGTAACTGTGATTTTTGGGGAAGGTACATTTCTACTGAGCTTCAGTTGTTTAAACTAATTAACAGAGATTTCAGTGGTACCAAATGGGGATAATGAGAGTTAGTGCACAACGTATTAGTCACTTATTCAAACAGGAGTTAATTTTTTTTTTTTTTTACTGGGGATTGAACTCAGGCTCTTGTGCTTGTGAGGCAGGCACCAGAACCACTGAGCTAAATCGCCGGCCCAAACAGGAGTTAATATTAGTTAATAATCAGAACATTGGATACAGACAAACATTGGGTACAGGAAAACATTGTAAAATTTTCAGTCATTAGAACTTTGAAAGGTGTGGAATGATGAGAGTGCTATACCAATTATGGGGAACAGTGTGAGCATTTATTTATTTTTTCAATTTTTATTTTTTTATCAGTACATATTTGCATACATAAAGATCACACATTTTAATTCCTTTTTTATTCACTTGTCACCTCCCCCCTTCATCTCTTGGTGCCTTTCCCATTTGCAAAAGATCTATCTCCCTATCTCCTAAAATCTATATTTTATTTTGGTATCTATTCATATTTTGGGTTTCTCATATAAGAGATACCATGTGACATTTAAGCTTGGGTGTCTGATTTATTCCACTTAATATTATGTTCTCAAGGTGTATCCATTTTCCTTCAAATGACTTAAGTTTATTTTTCTTCACAGGAGAGTCATACTCCACTGTGTATAAATGCCATATTTTCTTTATCCATTAATCTGTTAATGGACATATAGTCTGCTTCCAAGATTTAGCTATTGTGAGTTGTACTGCTGCCGTGAACATGGATATGCATGTATCACTGTAACATGAGATCTTTAACTCTTTTGGGAAGATATTTAGAAAGAAATGGCTAGGTCTACAGGAAATTCTAGTTTTAGTGTTTCAAAGACTCTCCATACTGATTCCCATAATGGTTGTACTGGTTTACATTTCCATCAACAATGTATAAGGATTTCTCTGGTCGGTTCGCACCCCTTCTCCCTCTTCAGCATTTGGTATCAGATTTCTTTGCTTTTCTTTTTTTAAATTTTGGTACTGGGGATAGAAATTGGGACCTTGCACTTGTGAGGCAGGTGGCAGAACCACTGAGCTAAATCCCTGGCCCCTGTTATCAGATTTCTTGATGATACTCTAGAAGGAGTAAGATGGAATCTCAGTGTTGTTTTAATTTTCATTTCTCTATTGGCCAGAGATGTTGAAAATTTATTCATGTATTTATTGGCTATTTGTACTTCTGAGAAGTGTCTGTTCATTTCAATTGCCCATTTCTTATTGAGACTTTTATTTTGGCGGGAGAGTCTAATTTTTTTTGTGTTCTTTATATATTCTAGATATTCTCTGTTTGAAGAATAGGTGTCAATTTTCCCCCCATTCTGTGGATTATTTGTTTACTCTGTTCATTGTTTTCTTTGCTGGACAGAAGCTTTTTAATTTGATATGATCATATGTGTTGATTCTCAGTACTATTTCCTGTGCAAATGGGGTTCTATTCAGAAAGTCCTTGCCAATGCCTACAACTTAAAGAGTTTTACCAATTTTGTCTTCCTGCAGATTGCTTTTGTTTTAACATGTAGATCTTTGATGCATTTTGATTTTAGTTTAGTACACTGTGAGAGATATGGGTCTAGATTCAATCTTCTGCATGTGGACAGCCAGTTTTCCCAACACAATTTGTGAAAAAGGCTATGTTTTCCCTAGCATCTGTTTTTGGCCTCTTTGTCAAAGATCAGATAGCTGAATGTGTCTGGAGTTTCTATATCCTTTATTCTGTTCCACTGATCTACATGTCTATTTTTTGTCAATACCATGCTGCTTTTTCTTTAAATCACTATAACTCTGTAGCATAACTTGAAGTCTGAGATGGTGATTCCTCCTGTTTTACTCTTTGTTTCCCAGGCTTACTCTTGCTATTCTGGGTCTCTTTCAGTGCCATATGAATTTTAGGGATGTTTTCTCTAGTTCTGTGAGGAATACTGTTGGTATTTTGATTGGGATTATATTAAATCTGTATATCAATTTTGGGAGTAAGGCCATTTTGATAATATTGGTTCTGCCTTCCCAGGAGCAGGGGATTTTGTTCCATTTTCTGAGATCCTCTGCAATCTCATTTTTCAGAGTACTGTAGTTTTTGTTGTAGGTTAACTCATAAGTATTTCTTTAGGTTAATTCATAAGTATTTGATTTTTCTTGATGCTATTGTGAATGATATCAATTTCCTAATTTCTTTTTTGGAGAGTTCATTATTTGTGTAGAGGAACATTACTGATTTTTGTAACTTGGCTTTGTCCCTTGCTGCACTTCTCTCAGAGGCTGCATGGCCCCTGACCATCTGACAGAGGGTACATTTAGGAAAAGAATAAGATAAGACAGGTTTACTGCATAAAGGGTGTCTGGGATGGTTAGAGCTCTTGCAAGGCTAAGACCATGAGGCTCTGGACTTGCCACTATTTATTGATTACATAACATTGCAGATGGCATAAAAGCAGGTATAGGGGACAGTGGGGCTGAGGTACGGACATGAGCTAAGCTTGTAAAAAGAGGGACAATGCATTTCTGCAAAAAGCAGGTTGTGGTTAATGAGTAGCCTGTTTGTTTCCTATAGCTAGTTTGTTCTGGAGGAATTGTTGCACAAGAGTCCCCAATTGTGATGTTATCTTGCCATCAGAGATGCCACAGTGTCACTGACCATTGAGGCCTCAACTGTGACCATTGGCATAGGGAATTCTATTTCCACATGTCAGCCGAAGGCTCATTCAGAAAGTTACATAGGCCTAGGACAGACTCACAATTTAATTCATAGCCAATTTATAAGCCAATTCAGTAATATCTGTAGCCTGCTCAGTGTGGTTTCAGCTGGTCTCTGGCACTACTAAATTTGCTTATTAGTTCTAGGAATCTTTAGGTGGAATTTTTTGGGCCTTCTATGTAGAGGATAATTGGCAAATAATGATAATTTGACTTCTTCCTTTCTTATAGATGCCCCTTTTTTTTCTTTCTCTTGCAGATTGCTCTGGCTATTGTTTTGAGAACTGTTAGGAATAGGAGTGGTGATAGTGGATGTCCTTGTCTTGTTGCTGATTTTAGAGGGATTTCATTTTTCCTCACTTCATAGGATCTTGGCTGTTGGTTTGTCATAAGTGGCCTTTAAAAGATTGAGTAAAGTCCTTCTATACCTATTTTATTTAGAGTTTTTAACTATGAATGGATCTTGGATTTTGTTAAAGGCTTTTTCTACATCAATTGAAATAGTCATGTGATTTTTGTGCTTTCTTCTGTTTATGTAATATATTACCTTTACTTTATGTGTTGCCAAAGTGAGCACTGTATTTTAAAAATTTATTTATTTATTTATTTATTTATTTATTTATGCATTTATTTATTTATACTGGGGATTGAATTTAGGACCTTGCACATGTGAGGCAGGCGGCAGCACCACTGAACTAAATCTCTGACCCTATATTATATTTATTGATTTATGTATGTTGAACCATCCTTATATTCCTGGGATGGATCCTACTTAATCATCATATATGATATTTTTGAAGATTTGTTTCATTCTCTTTGTCAGTATTTTGTTGAGAATTTTTGGGTCTATGTTCATGAAAGAGGTTAGCTTGTAGCTGTGCTTTTTTGGTTGGGTCCTGGGTTAGTTACTTTTCTCTTGTTGATGAGATGAACTACCTGACACCCAAAGTTAAGAGGGGAAGGGGTTTATTTGACATTCAGTTTGTACAGGTTTCAATCCATAATAGGCTGGCCCCAAGGCAGGAATAGCAAACAGGCATCACATAGGAGAAACAACATGGCAGGCACAAGGAAGCAAAGGTAAAGTGACCTTCACTCCGTCTTTCTGCCTCTTTTATCTTATCCAGACAACCCGGATTAGAGTGGTGCTAAACTACTCAGGGGTAGTGGTTTAGTAATCAGATGCCCTTAATCCCAGAATCACACATTTCAGATTCAGCTACTCTGACCAGATGAAGCTTTTGGGGAACATTGAGACCCAAGCCATAACAGGTCCTTTCCTTGTTTTGAAATCAGAGTGATGCTAGCTTCGAAGAAAGACTTTGGGAGTATTCTGTTCCTTACATTTCCACTCACGAGTTTGAGAAATATTACTTAGATCTTCCCTAATGTTCTTGTGGAACATTCTGTTAATTTTTAATGACTCTTCAATATTATTTCCCATTATTGGGTTGTTCAGGGTTTTAAAATATTTTCTTGGTTTAGTGTTGGTAATTCATATATATCTAGGAATCTATGCATTTTGTTTGAATTCTCTAATTTACTAGAATACATTTTTTTTTTTTTGTATTGGGGATTGAACTCGGGTCCTTGCACTTGCAAGGCAGGCCACCGAACCACTGAACTAAATCCCCGGCCCTTAGAATATGTTTTCAAAGTAGTTACTAATAATCATCTGGATTTTGGCAGTGTCCATTGCAGTTTTGCCTTTTTTATTTGTAATTGCATTGATTTCTTTCCTTTCCTATTTATTTTTATTTTTTTGGTAAGGTTGGCTAGGGGTTTGTTTATTTTGTTTATTCTTTCAAAGAACAGGGTCTTTGATTCATTGATTCTTTGTATTTAGTCTAAAATTTATTAATTCTGTCTCTAATCTTTATAATTTCCTTCCTTGTACAAATTTTGGATTTGGATTATTCTTGTTTTATTAGGACCTTATGGTGGATCATTGCTTTATTTATTTGCACTTGCTCTGTTTTTCTGATGTGGGCTTTCAGAGCTATAAATTTTCCACTTAGGACTGCTTTCATTGTGTACTGTAGGTATTGTTATGTTATATTGGCATTATTGTTTGATTCTATTAACTGTCTAATTTCTTCCTTAATTTTTTTCTGTGACCCATTGATTAACCAAAAGGGCATTATTTATTATTATTTTCCATGTATCTTCATGGTTTCTGCTGCCAGTGACTTCTAGTTTCATTAAACCATGATGTGATATATACATGGGATGATTTTAATTGTTTTGCGTTTACTTAAGCATGCTTTATGGGTTAGCATGTAGTCTATCTTGGAGAAAGTTTCACATACTGCTGAAAAGAATGTATAGTCTATCGTTGGGTGGAACACTGTAGGTATCTATTACATCCTATTTGTTCAAAGGTTTGATTCATCTCTGATATTTCTTTGTTGATTTTTTTGGTCTAGTTGATTTGCCCATTTGTGACTGGGGTGTTGAGATCCCCCATTACAATTGTGTTGGTGTTTAGAAGATTTTTAAAAGTCCATTAGTGTTAGTTTTATAAAGTTGTTAAATATTATTTATAATTGTTATCTCTTTTCTGTTGTATTGTTCCCTTAATCAATATGTAGTGACCCTCTTCTGACCAGTTTTGGATTAAAATCTGCTTTGTATGAAATTAGCATAGACACTCCTGCATTTTGCTGTGTTCCCATTGCATGGAATATTGTTTTCCATCCTTTGAATTTTAACCTGTGAATTTATTTTTGGATTAAATGTGTTTCTTGTATAAAGCATATTGTTGGGTTTTGTTTCTTTTCTACGCATCTGTGTCCTTTTTGGTGGGAATTGAGGCCATTCACATTGAGAATTATTACTAAAAGGTGATGATTTATTCATGTCATTGCGTTATTTTCTTGTTCTTGATTTACTTTTTTCTCTCGTCTGCCTAATTGCTCATTTTGCTTGGTGTGTTCATTCTATTAGACTTTTTGGCATTGATATCTTCATGTCTCTTTCTAGGATATCCATGAGGATTTCCTGGTGTGCTGGTTTGGTGGTCATGAATTTCTTGAGGTTCTCTTTGTCATGGAAATGCCTTATTTCTCCATCAATTTTTTTTTTGTTTGTTTTTTGAGACAGGGTGTCACTATGTGGTTGAGACTGACTTGGCACTCACTGTGTAGCCCAGGCTGGTCTCAAACTCACAGTGATCCTCCTGCCTCAGCCTCCCGAGTGTTGGGATTGCAGGCATGCACCAGCTCCATCAATTTTGAAAGATAGTTTCGCAAGATATATAAGTCTATTCATGTTGTTGTATCTTCCTGTTTAGTGCAGAAAATATTTCTTTATGTGGATATACCACACTGGGTTTATCTGTTTGCCAGCTGAAAACACAGATTGTCTCCAGGTTTTGGTAATTATGATTAAACATTTTGTGTAAAGGTTTGTAATATATTTTTTTTCCCAAAAATGTTGTTGCTTTACTCTCTTATTTTCTTTGCCTTGCAAAAAGTTATTAGCATAAGAAATCCTATTTGTCTTTCTTTGCTTTTGTTGTCTGTGCTTTGGGGTCATATTAAAAAAAATCATTCCCAAGACCAATTTTTTTTGCAGCTTTAATTGAATTTATTGGTGCATTTTAGGAATACAGTACAGTTACATTCATTGTTGGGATCTTGTACCTCTACATGACAGATCTTGGTTCTCATTTTTTCCCCTTGTCCCTGCCCTCCCTTCACCCCCTCCTCCCCTCCCCATCTACAAACACTTTATTTCCATCTTTTCATTATCTCACATTTTTTCTTTTCCCTTATTACCCTTCCCCTACCCATCCCTCCTTCCCTACACCTTTAGCCCCTTCCCATTTCACAATGCCAGTAAACTTATTAGCATCTTCTGTATTACTGCGGTTTATTCACACCAGAGAAAGTATTTGGTATTTACACATGTGTGCCTTATTTATTTCACTTAGGAGTATATCTTCAATATGTATCCATTTTCCTATGCAAGAATCTACTTTCTTGTTATTTATGGCTGAGTAATATTCCATTTTATAGAAAAACCACATCTTCTTTATCCAGTTTCCAACTGATGGGCAGATGGGCTGTTTCCAAGTTTTAGCTATTACAAACTATGCCGCAATAAACATGAGTGTGTGTACATCACTATGATATGATTCTTTTAGTTCTTTTGGAAAGATACCCAGCAGAGGGATGGCTGGGTCAAATGAAACCTCTAGTCCCAGCTCTTTGAGGTATCTCCATATTGATTTCCATAGTGGTTGCACCAGTCTGCATTCCTACCAACAATGGAGAAGGGTTCTCTTCTCCCCACAACTGTGCAAACATTTGTTATTGTGTGATTTCTTGATAGCAGCCATTCTTTGTGGGGTGAGGTGGAATCTCAGTGTTGTTTTCATCTGTATCTCTTGAATGACCAGTGATGTGGAACATTTTTTCATATATTTAACTTGCTGCTTTTACTTCTTTGTCTGATAAATGTTCATTTCAGATGCCCATTTTTGAATCATGTCTTTATATTTGGGGGGGCTGATTGTTTGGAGTTCTTTATATATTCTAGATAATAGTCCTTTGTCTGAGGAGCAGCTGGTAAATTTTTTTCCCACATTGTAGATTGTCTCTTAGTTCTGCTGATGGTTTCTTTTGCAGTTCAGAAGCTATTTAATAAGATGAGATCCCAGTTGTTGATTCTATCTGCTAGTTCCCATGCTACTGAGGATTTGTTCCTATGCCAGTGTCTTCCAGAGTTTTGCCTAACTTACCTTCCAGCAAGTTTAATGTTTCTGTTTTAATATTTAGATCTTTAATCCACTTGGATTTTAATTTAGTGTATGGTGAAAGATAAGAGTCCAGTTTTAATCTGTGGCAGGTTGACATCCAGTTTTTCCAACACCATTTATTAAAGAGGCTATCTTTCCTCCACTGAGGATGGTCCGCTCCTTTGTCAAAGATGAGGTAGCTGAGTACATCTGGGTTTGTTTTTGTGTCTTCCAGTCTGCTCCACTGATCCTCAGGCCTGTTTCTTTGCTAGTACCATGCTGTTTTTATCACAGTGGCTTTGTAGTGTAGTTCCAAATTGGGAATTGTTATACCTGCTGCCATGTGTCTATTGCCTAGGATGGCTTTTGCTATTCTAGGTCTCTTATGGTTGCAAATGAATTTTTGGATTCTTTTTTCTAGTTCTGTGAAATATAGTGTTGGAATTTCAATTGGCTTTGTATTGAATCTGTATAGCAGTTTTGGAAGTATGGCCATTTTCACTATGTTGATTCTTCCTACCCAGGAGCAGGGGATATCTTTCCATTTTTTTTTATCCTCTTTAATTTCTTTTTTCAGAGTGCTGTAATTTTCAGTGTAGAGATCTTTTGCTTCTTTTGTTAGATTGGTTCCTAGATTCTTCATTTTTTTGGATGCTATTGTAAAGGGAATTTTTTTCCTTCTCTCTCTCAGTGAGTCTTTTATCTGTGTATAAGAAGGCTATTGATTGTTGGGTGTTCACTTTGTATCCAACTACTCTACTGAATCTGTCAGTAAAGTCTAGAAGTCTTTTGGTGGAGTTTTTTGGGTCTTCAATGTAGAGTATCATATCATCAGCAAATAATGATAGTTTAACTTCTTCCTTTCCCATCTTTATTGCTTTAATTTCTTTCTCTTGTCTGCTTGCTGTGGCTAATGTTTCCAGAACTATATCAAAGAGGAGTGGTGATAGTGGGCATCCTTGTCCTGTTCCTAATTTTAACGTGAAAGTTTTCAGTTTTTGGCCATCTAATATGATGTTGACTGTTGGTTTTTCATAGATAGCCTTTATTAAGTTCAGGTATAGACCATCTATGCCAATTTTTTTGCAGGTTTTTTTTTATCATATCATGAATATAATGTATTACATTTATTAATTTATATATGTTGAACCACCCTTGCATCCCTGGAATAAATCTGACTTGGTCAGGATGTATGATCTTCTTGATGATCCTCTGTATTCTGTTTGCTAGTATCTTATTGAGGATTTTTGCATCTATGTTCATTAAGGAGATTGGCCTGTAGTTCTCTTTTTTTAGTTGTGTCTTTCCCTGGTTTGGGAATCAAAGTGATACTTGCTTCCAGGCATGAATTTGGAAGTCTAGCTTCCCTTTCAATTTCATTGAAAAGTTTGAAGAGTAATGGTAGTAGTTCTTCTCTAAATATCTTGTGAAATTCAGCAGTGAATCCATCAGGGCCTGGGCTTTTCTTTGTTGTTAAATTTTTAATTACATTTTCAATTTCACTGACTGTAATTGGGGTGTTTAAAATGTTTTTATCTTCTTTGTTCAACTCTGGTAATTCATAAGTATTTACAAATTTGTCCATTTCTTCTGTGTTTTCCATTTTATTGGAGTACAGGTCTCAAAGTAGGTATTCATGATCCTCTGGATTTCTTTTGGATCTGTTGTGACTTCACCTTTTTTCATTCCTGATTGCATGGATCTGAGCCTTTTCTTTCCTTTTTTGATAAGATTAGCTAAGGGTTTGTTAATTTTATTTATTCTTTCAGAAAACCTGCTCTTTGTTTCATTTATTTTTTATATCATTTTCTTAGTTTCCATTGCATGTATTTCTGCTCAGATCTTTATAATTTCCTCTCTTGCTCAAGCTTTGGGTTTTTCTTGGTCTTGTTTTTCTAGGAGTCTAAGTTTCACCATTAGGTTGTTTATTTGAGCCCGCTCTGTTTTCCTAGTGTTGGCATTCACTGCTATGAATTTTCCCTGTACAACTGCTTTCATTGTGTCCCATAGATTCCTGTATGTTGTATCGGCATTTTCATTTGTTTGTAAAAACTGTCCAATTTCTTCTTTAATTTTCTCTGTAATCCATTGATTGTTTAGAAGAGTGTTGTTCAGTTTCCATGGCTTGTGAAGTTCCTACAGTTTCTTGTGCTATTTATCTCCAGCTTGATTGCACTATGATCTGATAATATACAGGGGATGACTTCAATTCTTTTGCATTTATTCAGACCTGTTCTGTGAGCCAATATGTGGTCTGTCTTGGAGAATGATCCATGTGCAGCCAAAAACAATGTATATTCTGATTTTGTGGGGTGGGAATGCTCTGCAGACATCTATTAAGTCCATGTGTTCCAAAGCTTGGTTCAGTTCTATTATTTCATTGTTGATTTCTGCCTAGATGATCTGTCAATTTGTGATAATGGGGTATTTAAATCTACCACTACAATTGTATTAGTGCTTATTTGGCTTTTCATGTTACTTAATATTTGTTTTATATAGTTGGGGACATTTATATTTGGTGCATATATGTTTATGATAGTCAACTCTTCCTCTTGAGTTGTTTCCTTTACAAGGATGTAGTGCCCTTCTTTGTCTCTCTTAATGAATTTTGGTTTGAAATTTACTTTTTCTGAGAATAAGATTGCTACCCCTGCTTTTTTCTGGGCTCCTGATGCATGGAGAATTGTTTTCCATCCTTTCACTTTCAGTCTATGAGCTTCCTTTTGCACTAGGTGCGTTTCTTGTATACACATATTGTTGGATTTTTCTTCTTAATCCATTCTGCCAGTCTGTTGCTCTTGATTGATGAATCGAGGCCATTAACATTGATGGTTATAATTGATATGTTCTGACTTATTATTGTCATGTTATTGTCCTTTTGTTGACTCTTTTTACTTTTTCTCCCCTCTCCTTTTAGTTTCTTGCCTTGCCTATTTGATTTGCTCTGTTGGGCCTTATGGTATTGTGACCTTCATTGTCCTTTTCTAGGATCTTGTTTAGAATTCCTTGTAGTGTTGGTTTGGTGTTCATGAAGTTTCTCAGGTGTTCTTTGTCATGGAAGTATCTTATTTCCCCATCTATTTTGAAAGAGAGTTTTGCAGGATACATCAGTCTAGGTTGGAGGTTGTTTTCTTTTAGGACTTGAAATACCTCACTCCAGGCTCTCCTTGACCTAAGGATTTGTGTTGAAAAGTCTGCTGTGATTCTAATGGTCTTTCCTTTGCATGTAATTTGTTTCTTTTCTCTTACTGCTTGTAGAATTTTGTTCTTCTGGGATCTTGATTATTATATGTCTAGGTGTAGATTTTTTTTTTTTTGATTGTGACTAGTTGGAGTTTTATATGCATCACTTATCTGTATGTGTAATTCTTCCCTTCTGTTTGGGAAGTTTTCTGTCATTAATTCTGTGAAGAGCTTTTTTAAGTCATTTGTGTTTTCTCCTGTTGTTTCATGGATTCCTATCAGTTTTACGTTATTTTTCTTTGCATCATCTAGAAGTTGTTGGATCAATTTCTCATGATCCCTTACTGTTTTTGAGAGACCTCTTTCTTCATGGTCACTGAATGTGATCCTATTTTCTATATCTGAAATTCTATCTTTGTAATCTTTTATTCTGTTGCGTACACTTTCAATAGAGTTTTTAATGTCCTAGATATCTGTTTGAATCTGTTATATGGATTCCATTTCTTTCCTCTGTTGGGCATTCATTGTTTCCATATCTTTCTTATGCTGAGTGTTATGGCTTCTTTCAAGGTCTTGAGCTCATCTATATTTTTGTCAGTTTCTGTTCTAGAGTCTCGAATCATGACTTCCATTTTGCTCTTCACCTGTATGGTTAACTGGGAAATTATTTCTGATTTGAATTTTTCTATAGCCTGATTTCCTTATTCCCCTGGAATTTGCCAATGATGAAGTGGAAGTCTGTCTTTGTGTCTTGCTTAATTGTTTTCTCATTTTTATTTTTTTTGTTGAGTTGTCCTTGGTTTAATTTCTAGGTTATTACTTAAATCTTCCTGATATAGTTGCATTTTAGCTTGTGAGTCTCTAATGACTCATAGACATCCTCATTTTCATAATATCAGAGAAAACAACTCATTAAATCAATCACAATCCTTTATCCCAATTGATACATTCAGCAGCCCAATAGGATCAAACACAGCTTGCAAATTGACCACTTGTGGTAGTCATTAATTTATCACCTTTAAACCATGTGAATGAAATTAATATAAAGAAGCAGCCCAAAATATGTTTGCAGTGAATACGCTTTTCAATATAGCATCTTTACTGTTTAGGTTGGGGGGGTTTAGACTGAGTTAGGATGAGAGGAGTTGATAAGTCAAAGAATTGGAGAAGGTTTGAAGTAAAGCCAGAGGACGTAGAATGAGCATACTATCTTTACGAAGCTATTGACTTCAAAGGGGATAGACAGAGTGCAGGAATAAGGACAACAATATATCCCCTTAACAGTAACAGGGGCTTGCCTTCCCTTGAAGCTATGGAGCCATGAGTGAGGTAAAATGACAGGAGAAAAGAACCTAAAGAAACAAAGAAAAAATAATAAAAGAAGAAGTCTGAGTTAGGGCAGGAGCAGGAATAAAAAGGGAGATGAGGGATAATATGGTGGAGCAAGAGATTGAGTTGGAGAGAGAACAGAAAAAAGAAAGAAATTTTAGGGTGGAATGAGGGAAAAAAAAAAGAAAAAAAGAATTTGAAGGGCATCTTTCAGACTATATCTCTGTTTTCATATTATACCACATGTACAGCCATATGCAGAACCAAATCCCCTGATCTCAGCTAGCCAATGGCAGGCAACTCAGATTGACCTCAGTCCACAAGGCCTAACTTGAGTTTCCCAACCCACAGGGATGAACTCCACTCAGTTCTATTACAGGTTTCCCCTGCCCTTTCTTTAAAGATGTTCAAAGTTGGGAGCCCAGAAAAATACCCTTCATGACCACCTATGCCTCTACAGAATGGGTCTAAGGACTGGCCCAATCAGGAAGTTTGAGAACAGGGGAGGGAGGGAGGTGGCTTCCCTTCCTTACTGGATCTGGTGGCATGCAGTTGGGGAGGTCACGGACCCGCTGGGTGGGCCTGAGCAGGTGGCTGGAGAGACCTCCTCCAGGGTCCTTGCTTCCTTACTCCCAAGACTAATGTTGTGGAGCTTTTCCTCTCAGTTTTCTCATAGTAGTTTTTATAGTTTCACATCTTACATTCAAGTCTGTAATTCATTTTGCATTCTTTGGTATATATTGTGAGATATAGATCAAATTTCATTCTTCTGCATGAGAATATCCAATTTTCTCAATACTGTGTACTTGAGACTATCCTTTCCATGTTGTATGTTCATACTCCTTTTGTTGAAATTCCATGTTGGGGGGAAGCAGGGGAAGGTGATATGGGGATTGAATCTTTACACTGTTATATTCCTAGTCCTTTAAAATTTTTTTTTCTTTTTAGACAGGATCTCCCTATATTGCCCAGGCTAAGCTTGTGATCTGCCTGTTTCCACCTCCCAGATGCCTGGGATTACAGGCATGCACTACTTTGCCCAGTGACCCTTTTTATTGAAATTTATTTATCCGTAAATGCATGGGATTGTTTCTGAGCTTTATCCTGTCCTACTATTTGAAATGTCTTATTTTTATGACAGCAGCATACTGTTTTGATTACTTAGCTTTAAGTTAGGATGCCTGGAGCTTTGTTCTCTTTTCTCAATATTGCTTTGGTTGTTCTGGGTCTTTTGAGGTTCCATACAGATTTGGGGATTTTCTATTTCTAAGAAGAATGAGATTGAAATTTTGATAGTGATTGTGTTTAATTTGTAGGTCACTTTGGAAAGGATGGACATTTTAAGGATATTTTCTTCCAAGCAATGGACATGATGATTTTTTCCATTTATTTGGATTTTTTCAATTTCTTTTAATGTTTTATAGTTTTATTATAAAGATGTTTCACCTCCTTTTTCACATTGTCAATTATCTAATTAGGATCCTATGTACCTCCTTGGTTAGTTGCATTTACACCTAATATTTTATTTACCTTTTTGTTGCTATAGTTAATAGGATTGTTTTCTTAATTTTGTGGGGGACAATTTGTTGTTAGTGCATTGAAATGCTATTGGGCTTTGAATGTTAATTTTGTATCTTGTAGCCTTACTGAATTTATCATTTCTAACAGTTTTTTTTTTTTTGGTGGAGTTGTTAGAGTTTTCTCTGTATAAGCTCATGCTATTAGAAAACTGTGACAGTTTAAATTATTTCTTTTTCTACATTGCTGGGGATTGAACTCAGGGCCTCTCATACTTTTTCTATTAGGATGCCTTATATTTATTTCTCCTGTAAAATTGCTCTGGCTATTTCTAGTGCTGTGCTGACAAGAAATGGTGAGAGAGGGCATCTTGTATTTTTCACATCTTATCAGAAAACTCTTCAAGTTTTACTTTCAACAGTAAAAGTTATGTGGGCTTGTCTGAATCATGAAGAAAACTGAGTATGTTACCTGTAGGCAGACTGACTCATGAAGAAAGAGAAAAAATTTGAACAGACCAATAATGAGGAGTGAGATTGAATCAATAAGAAAAAGTCTTCCATTAAAGAAAACATCAGGAGCTGGGTATGGTGGCTCACACCTGTAATCCCAGCACTCCGGAGGCTGAGGCAGGAGGATCTGAGTTTGAGACCAGCCTGGGCTACATAGTGAGTTCCAGGTCAGTCTCAACTACATAGTGAGACCCTGTCTCAAAAAACAAACAAACAAACAAACAAAAAACAAAACAAAACAAACCCAAAACAAAACAAAAAAAGAGAAAACATCAGGTCTAATTAGTTTTATATCTCAATTCTTCTTAATATTTAAAGGAGCACCAATACAGATCATTCCTCAATTTTTCTAAAAATGTGAAGACAAGGGAATGTTTCCTATATTTCCAAACTCATTTTTCCCTGGCCATTGGAACCAATTGGAACTAGAGCACTCCAAGAAAAGAATTATAGGCCAATATACCTGATAGCCACTTTATCTGCTGATTTGAGCACAGTTGTTGTTCTTCCCTGAAGAGACAGATTGAGTTCATCATACAATGAGTAAGCAAGTTTTGAGACTCTTTCTGTGTCACCGAAATGTACTGCTAATGGTGGTGTTTTTTTTCTTTTTTTAAGAAATCTCTGAAGCACTTTTCATAACTCAGAAACTCCAGCCAGTGATCCACCTTTAGAATGCCATCTCACTTCTGTTGATAAAAGAAAACATGTTTGGGATGTGGTGCCACAGAGGAGCCCGGCTTCTGCACCACACTCTGGTAGGCATACCCCTTTGACCTGGTGCCACAGAGGAGCCCAGCTGCACAGGCACCAATACAGCAGTGTTGGTGCCTCCCTAAACAAGAGAAAGAGGGCCTCTTTGAGGCTCATCAATGAACACTGAAGCCCAGTGGAAAAGTGAGGAAAATCTGTGAGAAAGGCACACCACACCACCATAGTTGTTGTCCTCTCTGGTACAATGAAAATGAGCTTGCCTCAGAGACATTAGATTCAAAACTTAAAGACCAGCTATATCTGGAAGATCAAAGTATTAGCCCAGGAATTAAATCAAGGACAGGACCAACAACAAAAATAGAAATGTGAAGGCATTTAAACAAGACACAAACACAGACTTCACCCCACCAAAGGAAAACTCTGGGGGAAATGAGGTGGAAAAGTCTGATAGTCAACAGTCAGCATAGAAAGCTGATAGCACAGAAAGTAAAAAACAGATAAATGAGGCTCTAGAAAAATTCAAAGTAGAAATAATTTCCAAGATAACCACAGAGATGGCGAGAAGAATGAAAGGTGTGATTAGAGACTCTAGAATAGAAACAGATAAAAAAAAAAATGAGCTCAGGAACAATGATGGAAACCACAAATGCCCAGAATAGGAAAGAAATGGAAACCTTGAATGCCCAACATAGAAAAGAAATGGGAAGCATGACATATTCAAACAGATATCCAGATTTGAAACTCTATAGAAAGAAGGATGAATGAATGTGAAGATAGACTTTTAGATATAGAAGATAGGATTGTGGTCAATCCTAAAAAGACCATAAAAAGAGAGATCTCTTAAAAACAGTAAGGGACTATGAGAAATCAATCTAACAACTCTTAGATGATGCAAAGAAGAAGAACATTAGACTAATAGGAATCCATAAAGTATCAGGACAAAGTACAAATGACATAAAAAAGCTGTTCACAGGGTTAATGACAGAAAGCCTCCCAAACAGAGGGGAAGAATTTCATATACAGATAAGTGAAGCATACAGGATTCCAACTAGCCATGATAAAAAAAATCTACACCTAGACATATAATAATCTTCTGTTGGAAACTCAACAGAAGAGCAAAATACTACAAGCAGTTAGAGAAAAGAAACAAATCACATGCAAAGGAAAGCCCATCAGAATCACAGCAGAATTTTCAACACAAACCCTCAATTCAAGCAAAGCCTGGAGTCCTAAAAGTCCTAAAAGAAAGCAACCTCCAACCTAGACTGATGTATCCTGCAAAACTATCTTTCAAAATTGATGGGGAAATAAGATACTTTCATGACAAAGAACACCTGAGAAATTTCATGAACAACAAACTGGCACTTCAAACATTTCTAAACAATATCCCAGAAAAGAAGATGAAGACCACCACTCCATAAAGGCCAACAGAGGAAATACACCAGGCAAGGCAAGAAATTAGAAGGAGGGGGGTGGAATAACCCCCCTTTTGGAAGAACCAACAACATGAAAATAATATGACAGTGAAAAGCCAACACATAACAGTTACAACCATCAATGTTAATGGCCTCAATTCACCAATCAAAAGAAACAGGCTGGCAGAATGGATTAAAAAGCAAAATCCAGCACTATGCTACCCATTTAATCTACAAAGAAATTCATAGGCTGAGAGTAAAAGGATGGAAAACAGTTCTCCATGGAACAGGAGTCCAGAACAAAGTGAGGGTAGCTATCTTACTTGAAGACAGAATAGATTTCAAACCAACACCAATTAAGAGAGACAAAGAAGGCCACTACATCCTTGTAAAGGGAACAATACAAGAGGAAGAAATGACAATCATAAATATATATGCACTGAATACTAATGTCCCCAGCTATACAAAACAAATATTAATGGATATGAAAAATGAAATAAGCACTAATACAATTATAGTAGGGGACCTCAATATTCCACTGATACAAATAGATCATCCAGACAAAAACTCAACAATGAAATAACAGAACTGAACCAAGTCTTAGAACAAACAGACTTAGCAGATGTCAACAGAGTGTTCCACCCCACAAAATCAGAATATACATTCTTCTTGGCTGCACATGGGTTGTTCTCCAAAATAAACCACATGCTAGCTCACAGAACATGCCTAAGTAAATACAAAGGAATTGAAGTTATCCCCTGTATATATATTATCCACCATAGTGCAATTAAACTAAAGATAAAAAAAACAAAAACAAACTAGAGATCAATAGCTTAAGAAACTGCAAGAACTTCCCGAACACATGGAAATTAAATAACACCCTGCTGAACAACTGCTGGGTCACAGAGGAAATTAAAGAAGAAGTTAGACAGTTTCTAGAATTAAATGATAATGCTAATACAACATACAGGAATGTAGGCTGGGCGTGGTGGTGCATGCCTGTAATCCTAGCACTCGGGAGGCTGAGGCAGGAGGATTACTGTGTGTTTGAGACCAGCCTGGGCTACACAGTGAGTGTCATGTCAGTATCAACTACATAGTGAGACCCTGTCTCAAAAAAAAAAAACCAAAAACAAAAACAAAAACCAAATAACATACAGGAATGTATGGGACACAATGAAAGCAGTTCTGTGAGGGAAATTCATAGCAATAAAGCCCATGCTAGGAAAACAGAGTGAGCTCAAATAAACAACCTAATTCTTAGCAGAACACACTGAACTTCATTTCATTGTCAAGAATTTGAATGAGTTGTTTCCTGGATGGAAGATGACCAGATTTCAGTTTAGACTACACAGGCACATCATTTAAAGTTACCTCAAATACACTTTTTGACATACACTGGTTTTCAATCATATTGCTCTAGAATCAAACCATCACACATTCATTGACCTTATTTTCTTGACCCCACTGCCAGATGTTCAGAGCTTGCATGCCAAAGAAAGCAAAAAGATCCTTGCCTATTAATACTAGTTTGAAGATTGACAGGAAAGAGGCTATGTGTCCATAAACTGGTTGTGGGAAGCAATTCTCTTCTTCAATTCGCATGTCTGGGAACTGCTGGCTAATAACCCTCAGATACTCCTCAAACACCCACCTATAACCTCAGGAAACACCAATCTGGAACTTGAGCAGCAGCCCTGTGCCGTACTACATCTTCAATCTCTTGGTGAGCACACCACCCAGATTCCCAATGTCTCACCCTGGACCACTGCTGATGCTGCCACCAGAGGCAGCAGCAGAAACCTCTTCTTAACTGAGACAGCCACTTGGGCTGCCTTCTCACTGAGACTGCAGCCAGCTCAATAGCCTCCTTCTACACAAATAATAGACTCACTGAGAGAGAAACTAGGGAAACTATTCCTTTCACAATAGCATAAAAAAATGAACTATCTAGGAATCAATCTAATGAAGGAGACAGAAGACCTCTACGCTGAAAATTACAGCACTCTGAAAAAAAGAGATAGAAGAGGATATAAGAAGATGGAAAGACATCCCTTGCCCCTGGGTAGGAAGAATCAACATAGTGAAAATGGACATACTTCCAAAACTTCTATACAGATTCAATGCAATCCCAATTGAAATTCCAACAGTATATGTGACAGAACTAGAGAAAATAATCCAAAAATTCCTTTGGAACCACAGGAGGCCTAGAATAGCAAAAACTAATTTAGGTGAGAGAGACATGCCAGGGGGTATCACAATCCCCAACTTGAAAGTGTACTACAAAGCTATTGTGATAAAAACAGCATGGTACTGGCAAAGAAAAAGACCTGAGGATCAGTGGAATAGATTGGAGGATACAGAAACAACTCCAGGTGTACTCAGTTACCTCATCCATGACAAAGGAGCCAACCATCCTCACTGGAGGAAGAATAGCCTCTTTAATCAATTGTGTTGGAAAAACTCTCAACCAAAGGTTAAAACTAGATCCCTATCTTTCACTATGCACTAAACTAAAATCCAAGTGAATTAAAGATCTAGATATCAAAACAGAAACACTAAACTTACTCGAAAGTAAATTAGGTAGAACTCTTGAAGACATTGGCATGGGAGAAGACTTTAGGAACAAATCTTCAGCAGCAAGAGAACTTGCACAAAGAATTAATAACCAGGATCTCATTGTATTAAAAAGTTTTTGCAGTGCAAGAGAAATAATCAGTAGAGCTAAGAGACAACATGGTCAACATACCATGTGGGAAAAATTTTTTACCAGCTACTCCTCAGACAAAGGACTGTTACCTAGAATGTATAAAGAACTAAAAAAAAAAAAAAAAAAAAAAAAAAAAAGACCTGATTAAAAAATGGGCATCTAGAATGAACATATATTTTTCAGATAAAGAAGTAAAAGCAGCAAATAAATATATGAAAAAATGTTTAATATCACTGGTCATTTGAGAGATGCAGATGAAAAAAACACTGAGATTCCACCTTACCCCAGAAAGAATGGCTGCAATCAAGAAATCAACCAAGAAGAAGTGCTGGTGGGGCTGTTGGTAGAAAGAAACCCTTCTCCATTGTTGGTGGGAGTGTAGACTGGTGCAACCACTGTGGAAATCAGTATGGAGATACCTCAAAGAACTAGGATTAGAGGTCCCATTGACTCAGCTATCCCTCTACTGGGTATCTTCCCAAAAGAATTAAAAGAATTATACCACAGTGATATATGCTCACCCATATTTATAGTGACACTGTTCATAATAGCTAAAACTTAGAATCAACCCAAATGCCCATCAACTGGAGACTGGATAAAGAAGATGTGGTTTTTCTATAAAATGGTGTACTACTCAGCCATAAAGAATGATAAACTAGAAATATTGATAGCTAAATGGATGAACATTGAGGTTATACTCTTAAGTGAAATAAATAGGACACACTTGAGTAAATACCAAATAGTTTCTCTGGTAGTGTAAATAAGGTTCAAATAGCATAATTGAGAGTGTGAAATAGGAAAAAAATGGCTAAAGAGAAAGTGGCAAGGGGAGCAGAAAGGAAATAAGGGAAAAGAAAAAATGAAAAAATGGAAACAAAGTCTTTGTTAATAGGGAAGGGTGAAGGGGGTGAAGGGAGGGCAGGAGTATGGGGAAAAACAAGAACCAAGATATATTATGTAAAGGTACAAGATCCCAACAGATAAATGCAACTGTATTGTTTGCTTTAAATATACCAATAATCTTAATGAAAAAAAATTGCTCTATGGCCATCTCTTTACAGAGCTGCACAAATAGACATGTGTTTAGGGTATGTCCTTTACTGTGTTTTATAATTTTAATCAATCCTACAAAACATTGTTAAGCTCAGTTGACATTTTTCAGCTAGGCAGCAGTTTTCCTTTGGTGACACAGTGTAGCCTCACATTCAGAAGCAATCTTTTTGACTTAATGTAATGAAACCCGAAAACTATTGTCTTAGTTACTTTTCTCATTGCTGGGACAAAATATCTAACACCCAAAGTTAAAAGAGGAAAGGTATTTATTGTAGCTCATGGTTTTTGGAGATTTCATTCCATAGTCAGCTTGCTGCAAGTCAGGGTGGCATGGCAGAGGGGCATTGCAAAGGAGAAACAGTCCACGGCAGGACACAATGAAGCATCACATAATGAAACAGCAGAAGAAGCAGCAGCAAGCCTGCCTCTCCTTTTTATCCCATCCAGGCTACACACACCTTTTGATTGATGCCACTCATACTGAAGGTGGGACACCCTTCATTCTAACATCAAATCATTAATCCACATTCACACTCCCTAATCCAGCCATCTAGTCAGGGTAGCCACTTCATCTGTGCATATAACAACACAAACCAAGCGATTCAGTTTTCCTTTTTTAAAATCAATTTTATTGGTATATTTATTGTATACAATACAATACAATACAATGACATTCATTGTTGAAAATTTGTACCTTTACATAATCAATCATGATTCTTAATTTTTTTCCCATTCCCCTGCCCTCCCTCCAACCCCTCCCTACCTCCCTATCTACAAACACTTTGTTTTCATTTTCTCATGTTAATTCCATTCCCTTCTTTCCTTTCCCCTACCCGTGCAATTTCCCCTTCCCCTATAAAAAATGAGAAATTAGAGACATTTGTAGCTAAATGGATGCATATTGAGGTGATACTCTTAAGTGATGTAAATAGGACGCACATGTGTAAATACTGAATACTTTCTCTAGTGTGAGAAACTGAAAGTGTAAATAAGGACTAAAAGGTATAATAGATAATATGAAGTAGGAAGAAAAGGGATAATTCAGTTTTCCTGATGTGTAATCGTTCAAAGATTTGAAAGTTTTGCAGTTGTGGTGTTGGTTGACAACACAAGTGCACATGACATACCCTCCCTCATGCACATGTTCCTGAAAATATATGTTGCACAAAAAAAAAAGCACCAGGAATTTGTTTCATGGAAGATTTTTCTTCCCATGCACTGGTGGGTGGGAGGATGGTTTCAGAATGAGTCAGAGGGGCTCAAACCTAAATCTGTCATATGCGTAGTTCACAGTAGGGTTCATATTCCATTAGAATCTAATGCTAACCTAAAAGGTTAGGACTTTTTTTTTTTTTTAGTACTGGGGATTGAACTTGGGTCCTTGTGCTTGCAAGGCAGGCAGAACCGCTGAGCTAAATCCCCTGCCCTAGGACTTTTAAATATATTTCAATCTTAACATTTTCTATTCTTTCTTAAGAACAAGTGAATATTTAAAAAAGGAAGTCCTTAGTGCTTTGTGTGAAAACCATTTTTTTACCAGTCTTGCTGAAAGCCACAAATCTATTTACTTTGTGGTTGCTGATAGAATATACAGCTTCTGGTTTGAAGATTGTGAGTTTCTTTCATAGTTCATTCATTGACTCATTTAATCAGCATTAAGGAGTGCCTACTGAGCATTGAATCTGCAGATGTAGAAATTCATAAAATTCGATCTCTACGGCCTACTAGTGGCAAGAGATATGGACCAGTCACCTGGAAAACAGCGTTACTAGTTCTAAAATAAAACACATGGGAGAGCCAGAGAGATCCAAGCAAGGCCTCATGATAGGATAGAAAGGAATGTGTTTGCAGTTTAAATTATGCTTCTTTGTTATTCACCAACTTAGATACCATGACTCTAACATCTGTTGGTTAGAAAAAGGTTTACCTCTACTTTTAAAACTCAAAATCATCAAATATAAAAATCATGTTTTATTTAATAGTTCCCAAATTCCTAAGTGCTTTCCTCATTGCTGCTGTTAGCTCAGGTAAAGTCTGTTGGGATTATGAGCTGTAGAGTTTAGAGTCCTGATGTGTAGGATGCTCTCCAGATTGCTGTACAGAGACTATCTGAGGGCAGGACCCAGACATCTGGAGTTTTTAAGCTCTTCAAGCAATTCCTATCTGCTGCCAAATGGCTGCTCCAAATCAGTGGCTCTAAATCTAGCTTGTTGCAAAAGTTACCAGAGGGCTTTCAAAGCACAGATGCTGGGCTCCAGTCCCAGAGTTCTTGATTCATTGAGTCTGGGATAGCTGAAGAATTTTCATTTCCAACAAGTTTTCAGGTCAGGCTTAATGTGCTGAGGGCCACAGTGTGAGAACCACTGCTTTAACTGAAAACAATGAAAAGGAATGTTGGAGAAGAATAGTGGTTCTTATTTCCTCATTAAATCTGTCTACTCTGCATTTTGAAGAATGTAATTAGGAATCTCAGACTGGAGATGTCACTACAATATTTACTGCTTACCTTTAAAGACTTTCTTAGAATGACACAATCCATCTTTAGTATGGTCTGTACCATCTGGGAAAACATGTCACTTCCCAGAATTTCTTTCCCCCTTTCCTTTTTCTCCTTTTCTATTTCTTTCTTTCTTTGGAAAGGCTTGAAAGGAAGACTGATAAAATATCAAAGAACACCTAAAGGAATCAGTTGCACTTAATATGATTTTAATTCTGGAGAAAATTTGACATTTAAAAATAAGAGTTGCAAAAAGCAATTTAAAGTAATATAGGTATTTCTGATGAAACAGCTTTTGTAGTCAGTAGTAAGTCTGAAGAACTATTGTACAAGAACTAAGAGTAAGGTTGAAAGCCAATATTAAATATAACATACATAAAAATATGTCTGCACTGTGTCTGTTAACATCAGCAAGGAGGATCATGCCTGGAACTCCATTACCATGATTGTTTATAGGCAATCTAATACTACCTCTCCTATTTCTCTTTCAGTCCACCTTCTGTTTTAAAATTGATGCTTAGATATTCACAGTATCTCATCCTGAATACCTTTGAGAAGCTTTGTATGTCACCAAAGGATTACTCTTGTCACTATCCATGCTTAACACACATGATTTATAAGAAAGTTCTTTTTTTTTGATACCAGTGATCAAACTTGGGACCTTGCACTTCTGAGGCAGGTAGCAGAACCACTGAGCCAAATCCATGGCCCAAATACACATGATTTAATAAATGAAAATTTCCTCAATGGCTGTAGAATCCCAGGAAGCAAATCACTATCAAGGAATTACAGACACTGAGGGTGTTGGATTTCAATCAACAAAATATTTTAAGAAGGAAGTCAGTTGGGCAGTAAGATGGGGAGCTAGCTGGCCAGTGTCTACTGAATTTTGAATCCACATCCTCTGAAAAACCAATAGGTTTTGAAAATGCTAGTTTCCCTTTCTTTATAAAAAGGACCTAATTTTTTTAAAGAGCAAAATTTAGAGGGAGATATGGAGATTTTTATATACCCCACACAGGCATGCCCTCTTCCATTCTTAACATTCCCCTTGAAATAGTATACTCCTTATAATCTATGAACCTACACCTCATTATCCCTCAAAGTACATAGTTTGCATTAAGATTCACTCCTGGTGTTGCACATTCTCTGGGTTTGGAGAAGTGTATAATGATGTGTATATGATAATATCAGAGTATTTTCCCTGCCTTAAATGTCATCTATGCTCTGAGTATTTATTGCTCTTCACTGAAATTCCCGGCAACCACTAAACCTTACTGTTTCTGTATTTTACTTTTTCCAGAATGTCATATAGTTGTGAGCAGTTTATAGCTTTTTAGATTGGCTTCATTTGGTTTGTAATATGCTTTTAAGTTTCTTTCCTGTCTTTTCATTGCTCAGCATCTCATTTCCTTTTTATGCTGAATAACATTGCAGTGTCTAACTATACTTCCCTTTCATTTTGTAATTCCTGCCTGTAGTTATTTTATTTTTTAACTTCACTTTGTTCATTTATAAAACCCAAGAATATGGGAAAGCTTCTTGTTATAAGTGGTTTTGCTTTTATGACTAAAAGTTTATAAATGACCTGGAGTTTGTAGAAAGAAAACTTTTAATGAAGGAGGGAGCAAGATGGGGCAAGAAAACTGTGTTAGCACTGCCTTGGCAGCTTTGTAGCTCTGGCGAGTTAATGAATGTAAAATTTCACACATCCTGTCTCAGGGCTGTTATGACTACTAAATGGGAAAGCTGGGAGTGGTTTCTGCTGCAAGGTGGGTTCTCAAGGTGTAAATGCTGGATCATTCTGATTCCTGTAAGGGTTTATTGTTTTTTTATTATGTGTTTACTTAGAGCTTTTGGAGTGATATGCTTTGGAAATACAGAGATGTGTAAGGTAGTTCTTTCTTCAGGAGGATTTCATAGTATAAGAGAAAGGTAGAGACATAATCGGACATTTTTTTAATATTTATTGGTTCTACCTTAGAGGAAGTATACGGTAAAATGCTTTCCTGGGGAGAAATAACCCCAGGCACAAACTTTAGACAATGGGAAGAGCTACCTAAGAACTTTCCTTTTCTCAGGGATCTTCACTTAATGCTACTTGCTATCTAATGTCGGCATACATTTTTGTCTGTTTTAAAAAATTTGTTTGCAGTGTGAGAAACTGGATTCCCACTGGTCTGGATGGGGTGGGTTCATGGAAGAGTATTTTAAATAAATTGTTGAAGATATTTGAACTATTAACACTTTTCTCTGTGGAATTTCCTCCAAAATATATGAATCTAGGGAATTTTAGAAGTAGATCTTTGAGAGTGTGAGGCTCAGATAGATTTGGTACTAGTTCTCTGTAATCAGTAAAGGATGAATGTAATGTATACATTTCTCAGTTTTACCTCTCCAGTAAGAGCCCTTTACAGACATATTCTCCTGTAATTAATTAAACATCTTTTTAATGAGTAGATTCTTTTTTTTTTTTTTTTTTGAGGCAGGGTCTCAAGAGGCAGTTCAGGCTGGACTAGAACTCACTATGTAGCTTAGATTACCTCAACCTCCTGACAGTCCTCGTGCCTCAGCCTCCTGAGTGCTAGGATTACAGGCCTTTGCTACTATGCCTGACAATGAGTAAATTCTTGATAGATCTTGATAGATTGTAATAGTCATGAAGTGTCTATGCTGTGTTTTCATTGATGCCCGTGAAGGTTAAATACACCTTTCCTAACTTTAAGAGGATCATTAACCCTCTATACTGATTGAAATTTGTTGTAACATTAGTGAATACAGAGTCAGTAGGAAAGAATAAGTCCAACTATGATTTATTGAGCACCTGGTATATTCTATGCATTATTTGGTACCCTTGAAATATACTGTATTTGTGAACACCAGTAAAGCAATGAATCACAAAGATCCTTGCCTGAGGATCCTTGCCAAGGCAGGTTTAAGAAATAAATAATAAATATAAGTTATGTGATATTAATAGCTAAAGCTCATTTTTTTTACAAGGTGATAAGTGAAAATGATATGCTATAGAAGAAGGAAAGTAAAGGCCAGGGGTAGGAAGCTGGAAAGGGATGGGGTGACAAGCAAGTCAGAGTAAGTAGTTCTCATTGAGAAAGGGGTCTTTTAACAAAGACTTGAGGGTGAGAGAATTGACCATGACAAAGTCAGAACAGAGTGTTTCAGGCAGAAAGACTCAACTAGGTGCATTCTGCCAGAGTTCGGAAAGGCTGAGAGGTCAGGGTGACTGGGGAGCCATTTGAGGGAAAGTAAAAATAAGTGAGATTGGGAAATGGAATAAGGCAGAGAGATCCCATAGGGATTGAAAAAAATTAAAAACTTCTGACACAGTTTTCAACATTAAGTAAACAAATACTATTTGTAGTGTAATTTTCTATAACAAATACTTATAGTTTACCATTACAAGTCAACAGTTTTTAGAATTATTGAAAGGGATTTTTGAATGATGTAGGGAGGATCGTGGATTCTAGTAAACACTCAGAAGCTTTATTTTGTGATAAGATTTAGAATAAGAATTAGCTTAAATTAAAATTTGAGATAATTCCCATTTATATACCTTTAAACTTTCTTCCTTACCCAATTATATGTTGAATGCTAATCTCATGTTTGTATTATTAAAAGTATATGATGTGCATCAATATTTTCTTAAAGATTGTTATTAAGTGCTTGTTAACATAAACTTCAAATAAAATTTCACCATGGCTGAATTAAAATTTAAAGGGTTTTAGGAGGTTATTTTTATATTCCCTGACTTTTCTTTCATCAAACATGAAAGAAAAGATGAAAAAGACTTCAAAAGAAATGACCAGTCGGCCAGGGATTTAGCTCAGCGGTTCTGCTGCCTGCCTCACAAGCGCAAGGTCCTGAATTCAATCCCCAGTACCAAAAAAAAAAAAAAAAAAAAAAAAAAAAAAAAAGAAGGCACAAAATTAAACCCCAAAACAAAAAAAAAAAAAAAAAAAAAAAAAAAAGAAAAGCCCAGGAAATAGAAATCACCATTCCTGACATAAATAAGACCAAATGTGGCAGTCATAACAAGTACATAGAATACACAATTCTTTTAAAGAGACAGTGTGAGTTGGGCTGGCTTATAAATACTTATAAATGTAGATAAACTCAAAAGAATGTAATCACTACTGCTTAAAGCAAAAGTGCAAATCCAAAGAATAGTAAGGAACATTTGAACTCAAAGGGATTGGAGAGTGGATATTTACTGGCCAAACAGTAATTATAGGTGCATTTTAAGTAAAACAGCTAGGATTGCATGTTGGATATGAATCTCTGAGCTCAAAATGCTTTCCTGGCTTGTTGGGCTAGAAAAAGTCTCACCACGTTTCTGCAGCAGTGAAGGGAAATCCCTTACCCAGGGTTTGGATGGAGAAACTTGATCACTTCTTGGATGTAAGAATAAAAGTTTCCAATTTATAGGAGACCTCAGGATAATTGGTCTCTGATGAAGACTATTATGGCTTGTTTCTAGAAGTCCTCCTAAAGCCTCATGTGCTCATAGATGGGGCATTTGGAAGATGACTGGATTATGAGCGTGGGATACTGAATTAGGGTGTATGACGTTGGGATTAAGGGTGTGTGGTAAATAAATTGGTTTAGTATAATTCTGGATTTGGATAATGGAAGCCGCACCCTGGGTGTGGGTGGTACTAATCAATAGGCCTGTAGCTGGAATGGAATATAAAGGGGCAGAAAGAAGGAAGGCTGCTGCTTGCTGCCCTCCTGCCTGCTCTGCCATGGACTACTTTTCCTCAGTGATTCCCCTCTCCCATGCTACTTTGCCTTGGGGCCAGCCAACTATGTAATGGAACCTCTATGAACTGTGTGCCAAAATAAACCTTTCCTGCTTTAACTTGTGGGTGTTGGGTATTTTGTCTCAGCAACAGGAAAAGTAAGATAAGGGCAAACTCAGATTAAAAATTAAAAAAAAAAATCCTTCAACAATGTATGTGTCTATCAAAATTTTATATTGTATTTCATAAACATGTACTTATTAAAATACAAATACAAATAAAGTGAAGATATCATTTACAGTAGAGGTGGTGGAACACTTTCCTAGCCCTGGTTTTTGATTCTAAGCAATGAAAAACAAAAGAAGAACAAATTAGTCAATTCCATATTAACGAACAATTCCATAAGAATTTGGACAATTTAAAATTGACCACAAATTTTTAAAATCACAACAAGAGAAAACGATTTCAAGTGAAACAAAAGATAATGAAAAGAACAAGAGAAATTAGAAGAGTCCTAGAGATGAAAAATAGAGTCCCTGAAATTAAATACTCATTGAATGAGCTAATATTGAACTACATACAAAGATAGAATTTTGCACTGTGGATACATTTGAATAAGCTGTTCAAAACACAGAAGAGAGAGTGAAGGAACATATGAGCAGACACCAGGCATCGAGGGAAGACAGCACATATACCTTTGGGACTGAATGTTAGGCAGTGTTGGAGCATCAGTTGTCTTGGTGTGTCACACTAGCTTCCCAGTGCTGCTTAACAAAGCATCACTACTTCATTGGCTTACTTTTTCATAATTGTATCAACATCACCCTATCTTAATATTTTAATAAAAAAGTTTTTTTTTAGTACCAGGGATTGAACTCAGGACCTTGCACTCGCGAGGCAGGTGGAGGCACCGCTGAGCTAAATCCCAGCCCAGTACTTTAATAATTCTAAGATGATAATGTCAAAGCTCTAAATTTGTACTTCACACTTGCTTTGGCTATTCCAGGTCATTTCCGCTTCCATATAAAGTGTAGAATAATCTTATTTATTTCCATAAAACACTTGTTAGTTGATTGGGATGGCATTCATGGTACAGATAGATTTAAGGAAGAACTGATGTCTTAATGATAATAATTTCTTTTAATTGATACACCTGGTTATTTATTTAGACATTAACATTAACATTTCTCAGCAGTGTTTTCAGTATACTCTTACACATCTGATATTTTAGTATGGTATTGATTTTTATTTTATTATCCTTTGTGTTAATATATGGAAATATACAATATCAAGCTTGTATCTACCAACCTCGCAAATTCTCTTTTCAATTATAATAATTTTAATTCTTTGGCAGATTCTTTTTTAATTATGACAGTTTGATTTTATTGAGTGGTCTGAAGATCAATCTGTTTTACTGCTCTTATTTTGCCTATCAATAATAACATGATTAGTTATTTAAAAGCATGTTTACTCTTTATGTACTTATTTTTATGTCATTGCACTGTCAGAATCTCCTATATACTATGTTGATTCAAATTGGAGATGGTTCACATTTATGTGTTGTCCTTGACCTCAGGAAAGAAGCTTTCAGTGATTTTCTGTTATATCAGATGTTAGCAATGAGTTTTTTTTTCCCCACACAAAATCTTTATCAGAAAGAAATCCCCTTCTACACTTCACTTGCTGAGAATTATTTTTTCTTTTTTTTTCTTTTTATTGAGGTTATTGGTACAATCTAGGTATACAATACAATTACATTCATCATTGGGATTCTGTACCTTTACATAATAGGTCTTGATTCTCATTTTTCCCTTGTCCCTGCCCTCCCTTCACCCCTCCTCCCCTCCCCATTTACAAACACTTTATTTCCATTTTTTCAGTTTCTCATATTTTTTTCCTCTCCCTTATTACCTTTCCCCCACCCTTCCCACTTTCCTTACACCTTTAGCCATTTACTTCATATTTCACATTATTAATTGTCTCATTACAGGATCCTGTGTACTATTATAGTTTTTCACACCAAAGAAACTATTCAGTATTTCAGGTAAAGAAATCTCTATATGAACATTAAAAATAGGGAATCCTAAAATAAAACAAAAAAGGAAAGTAAAAGAGAAAAGGCAATGATGTAACATCAAAATAATCCTTAATTCTGGAGATGAAAATGGTCCCTGAACATATTTAAATTGCTTCTCACTCTCATAGTCTTATGTTATTCTTTTTTCATTATTTAGAGAATACTTTATTAGTTTCTGTAATCAAACCCATGTAGATATGACCTTACATATTTAGTACGATGTGTTACCCCTGTACACATGGAAAAAATAAAAATAAACTAACATTTCTAGACCAATATGGTTGTCCATTTCTATACAATGCCAAGTCAACAGAGTAAATTGGGATGACTTTTTCCAGAGTTGGCAGCACCGTTAAAGTGTCCCAAAATTTAATTTATATATATATATATATATATATATATGTGTGTGTGTGTGTGTGT
>NW_022900942.1:25748897-25758304 GCF_012274545.1 Fukomys damarensis | reverse complement strand
CTTTTCGCACTAGGTGTGTTTCTTATGTACCACATATTATTGGATTTTGCTTCTTATTCCATTCTGCCAGTTATTTCTCTTGATTGGTGAGTTGAGGCCATTGACTTTGCTTGTTAAAACTGATATGTACTGACTTATTATTGACATATTATTGTCCTTTTGTTGACTCTTTTTACTTTTTCACCTTCTCCTTTTAATTTCTTGCCTTGCCTATTTGATTTGCTGTGTTGGGCCTCATGGTGTTGTTGCCTTCATTGTCTTTTTGTAGGATCTTGTTTAGAATTGCTTGTAGTGCTGGTTTGGTATTCATGTAGTTTCTCAGGTGTTCTTTGTCGTGGAAGTGTCTTATTTCCCCCTCCATTTTGAAAGAGAGTTTTGCTGGATACATCAGTCTAGGTTGGAGGTTGTTCTCTTTTAGTACTTGAAAGATCTCATTCCAGGCTCTCCTTGCCCCAAGGGTTTGTGTTGAAAAGTCTGCTGTGATTCTGATGGGCTTTCCTTTGTATGTGATTTGTTTCTTTTCTCTTACCACTTGTAGTATTTTGTTCTTCTGGTGGGTTTCTGGGATCTTGATTATTATATGTCTAGGTGTAGATTTTTTTTGATTTTAGCTAGTTAGGGTCCTTATGCCTCAGTTATCTGAATGTCAAATTCTTCCCCTTTGTTTGGGAAATTTTCTGTCATTAATTCTGCAAACAGCCTTTTTAAGTCATTTGTATTTGTCTTGCTACTTCATGTATTCCTATCAGTCTTATGTTATTCTTCTTTGCATCATCTAGGAGTTGTTGGATCGATTTCTCATGATCTCTTACTGTTTTTAAGAGACCTCTCTTTTCGTGGTCACTGACTGCAATCTTATCTTCTATATCTGAGAGCCTGTCTTTGCATTCTTTTATTCTGTTGCATACACTTTCAATAGAGTGTTTAATCTCCTTGATATCTGTTTGAATCTGTTTTATGGATTCCACTTCTTTCCTATGTTGGGCGTCTATTATTTCCATTTCTTTCTTATGCTGGTCCTTCATGGCTTCTATCATGGTCCTGAGCTCATCTATTTTTTTTGTCAGTTTCTGCTCTAGAGTCTCGACTCACAGCTTCCATTTTGCTCACTATCTCTATGGTTATCTGGGAAATTATTTCTGTTTTGAATTTTTCTAGAGCCAGATTGATCTGTTTTGCTACTTCCTGTGCTTTGAGTTCAGGGTGTCCTGGTGGTTCACTATCTGTCTTTTCGTCCTCATTTGCCCTACTGTTTGCCATTGGTGAACTGGAAGTGTGTCCTTGTGTCTTGCTTAAGTGTTTTCTCATTTTTAATTTTTGTTGACGGACTGTCCTTGGTCTAATCTCTGGATTATCACCCAAATCTTCCTGATATAGTTGCACCCTAGCTTCTGTGTCTCTAATGACCCACAGACATTCTCATCTTCATAAAATCATAGAAAACAGCTCATCAAATCAACGGCAATGCTTTACCCCAACTGGTACTATCAGCAACACATTAAGATCAAGCACAACTTGGACACTGACCACCTGTAGTAGTCACTAGTCTATCACCCTTAAATCATTTGAATTAAATTGAAATCAAGAAGCAGTCCAGAAGATGTCTGCAGTGAACAAACTTTTCAATATCGTATATTTACCATTTAATGGCTCAGACAGAGAGAGGATGCAAGACCCCTGATCTCAGTTAGCTGATTGCTGAACCCCATGATACTGACTGACCTCAGGCTGCAAGTCCCAGATTGAGTTCCCCATCCTTCTGAATGGTTGAACTCCACAACATTCTGTTACAGGTTTCCCACACCCTTTCTTTAAAGATAGCCTTTCTTTAAAGATGTTCAAAGTTGGGAACTCAGAAATATACCCTTGATGACCATCTCTGTCTTTGCAGAGTGGGTCCAAAGACTTGCACAGTCAGGAGGTCTGAGAGTGAGTGAGGGGGCTTATGGGGGTTCAGAGGCACCCGTGGCTACCTTCCCGGTGCCTGAGTGATGGTGGCTGGGTCAGGAGCAGGCGTGGTTCTCCTTCCCGCATTGGATCGGGGCTGACCTACCTCCCAGTGCTTGAGCGATGGCGGCTGGGTCGGGAGCAGGCGTGGTTCTCCTTCTGAGAATTACTTTTTAATCATGAAAGAATATTGAATTTCTCTCATTTATCATACTAATATCTTAGAAATAAACCTGTAAATTGCCAATATTTGGACAATTAAGGAATGTACACTCTATTAGGAAACACAATTAAAGCAATATTCTTTATTGTCATAAAATATTCTATTTATGTAGGAGAATGTCCTAGTGCTTAGGAGATATATGCTGAAGTCTTTATGTCTAAAGTTATATTTTAAACTTTAACTATTGTCTTATGTTTGCAACACATAATAATTATGTTTGTTATTTTGGAGAATTTTCCTACCCCGCCTGCCCTTCCTTCTATTCCCTTCCCCTGATACTGTTTCCCATCTCCAAAAAAGTCTACCTTCCCGTTTTTTAACAACTTTCCTTTATTTTACTTAAAAAAAAATTAGTACATTTTTGCAGTACATAATAATTACATTAATTATGGGAGCTAGTGTATATATATATGTATACACACACACACACACACACATATTAGTATGGGGGAATTAAACTTAGGACCTTGTGTTTGCCAGGCAGGCGTGGTGTCACTGAAATACATCCCTGGCCCCACATCCTCTTTTTGATCCTCTTCTTTTCCCCACCCCTCCCTTCCCTTCCTCTTCTATTTCTTTTTTTGCAAGAGCTCTAGCTCACTGTTTCCTATTGTTTTTAATTTTGCTCTTTGATTTATTTATATTTTGAGTTTCTTATTTTGGAATATCACACGTTATTTGACCTTCAGTGTCTAACTTATTTCAGTTAACACATGGTTTCAAGACGTATCCTCTTTCCTAGAAATGACTCAAATTCATCTTTGTGGTTGTGTAGCACTTCATTTTGTAAATATACTACATTTTATCTGTTTATTGATGGCATCTAGGCTGTTTCTGTAGTGTGGCTGCTGTGAATTGTGCTGCTGTAAACAGGAGTACACATGTATCACTGCAGTGTGATGTCTCCAACTCATTTGGGAAGATATCTAGGAGAGGTAGAACTGAGTCAAAATTATTTATTTGTACTGGGGCTTGAACTCATGACCTTGTGCTTGCCAGGCAGAAGGCAGCACCACTGAGCTAAATCTCCAGCCCTGAAATTTCTATTTTTCGTTAAAACTTATTTTTAAATGATTCTTCAAAAATATATGTATATCTATACTGAGACACTTTAAAAATATACGTGATGTATCTGTCGTCTTTCTACAAAAATAAAATGCTAACAATTAATGAAGGTAAGTGAAAGGTATGTGGGGATCTTCCTTTAATCTTACTGAAGTTTAGAATTTTTCTCAATAAAATGTTTTGGGGAAAATGAGGATTCAAATATTGATTTGATACTGAACTTTTTGCTTCTCTTGAGTGAGTGTAGTTTTCATTCCTATTGTAACATATATGAAATTAGTTATATATTAAACCAAGAGAAAGTTTCAATAAATGTTAAATTGAATTTAGATATGACTAGATAGATACATGACATAAACTGTAACTAAAAATCTAATTATTTTTGTATTAAAATTCAAATTAAATCTTTATTTCTTAGAAATTAGCAGCAAAGACAGCCATAGCACAACATGCCAATTCTGGATCTATAAGTAATTATAAAAAGTCACATCTTAATTATTTTATTTTATTTTAAGATAAGAAACAATACATAAGCAGAAATAGTCTAGGAAAATAAAATCTTTTTCCTTTTGTCACTTTTAGTTAATATTTTCCTAATTGTTTGTATTTTTCGTGCTATACTATCTAAAAGTAGCATGTTTTCCAAGTTTTTGCTACAATGAAAATAACAGTACTGGTAAAAACTTAATTAGAAATAAGGAGGCCAAAGTATAGAAAATATTTTCTGATAATGTTAGTGATGTTTGGAATTAAAGACACACAAATGAACTTATTCGCAAGAAATAATCATGGTCAGGCTCTGAATAACTTTCTGGGGTACTTATGGAAGCAATCTTTATAATAATGAACAGTTGCAAACAATGTAAGTGTTTAACAGTGGAGTATTTTGGAGCACTTGCTCATTAATACATAAAGAAATTTTAAGAATTCTTTCTTCTGAGATAATTTTCTTTGTTGAACTGTTTTCTTCTATGTTAGGAATTAGCTCAATTTTTTTATCAGAGGTAGGCTCAGAGCCAAGTATGTGAACATTTCATTTTGGGGAAAATGATTAATTTAATGTGGGAAAGGCTAACAAGATGCACCTTTAAAAGCAATTCAAAATGTCATGGTTAAAAAAATAAAAATGTCATTGTTGCAGTTGTAACTTAAGTATAATTTTCTCATCATAAACTTTGGTTTCTCTGTGTGAACTGAGCCATTACTTGAAATTAAATGCATGGCATGAGAAGTGTTATGCATTACACCACACCTGACCTTCAGCTAGTCTACTTGACTGCTATGCTAGATTGAATAAAAATAATCTGTAGCAAAAATATTGGTTGTGAGTATTTTTATGCAATTAAGAGCATTTTATTGGCCAAATATAAGTATAAAAGCTGAATTCATACATAATATTTGTGAGGAACCTTGCATACAGTAGAACAGTTTTAGAGAAGATCATTCATAACTGTTATAGGAAATAAGAAGGAATGGTCCAGGACAAATAATCCTATTTTGTGCTGGCTTCAACTGAACCTAGTTAAAATTGTCATTAAGTTCAGCATTAAAAGGAAACATCACAAAAGCACAAAGCTTGAGTGTGAGTTGTCTGATATTTGTGAGACAAATCATTCTTTCATTCAAGATGCATTTATGGAGAACTCACCCTATGGAAGTAGTGAATCGTGGAATCCTTTCTTTCTTTAACTAACAGCATTACTCACCATTACTTTGTCCACCTTTCTCCCCTTCACTTTTCTTATTCGTGGGCTTGTAAACCATGGTGCCCTCCCCTTCCCAACCACATTAGCACAGTCAGTTACATAAAGCAGGCTGATCCATAAGTTTCCTCTATCTGTTCAAGTTAAGAATATGACTTAGGGGTAGATAAGGGCTCTAAATTTGACCAGAGAGAATAGTTTTTAAGTTCTAAGAGACTGTCACTTAAAAAGAGGTGGGGACACAGAGACACTCCAGTCATGCCTAGAGCCAGGTGCACTTGTAGATTTCCCAGTTACTTATGCTAGAACTTTCCCTTTATTTAAAATCTAGGTTCAATTATGTTTCTGTCACTCACGACAAAGACTGCTGATAATTTTTTCCCATTAAGTTTATTGGTACATTTTAAGCATACAATATAGGGAGCTTGTACCTTTACATGATGTATCTTGGTTCTTATTTTTTCCCCAATCTCCTGTCCTCCCTTCAACCCTTCCATTCCTTTCTATTTACAGAGACTTTATTTACATTTTTTCCTTTTCTCATATTTGTTCTTTTCCTTACTCCTCCCACTTCCCCTACCCTTTTAGATTTTTTCTTCTTATTTCACATTATCAATTATGCGTTAGAATCCTTATTTACACTTTCAGTTTCTCACAACAGAGAACCTGGTATTTACACATGCATGTCCTATTTACTTCACTTAAGAGTATGGCCATAATGTGCATCCATTTAGCTATAAATGTCTCTAGTTTCCCATTTTTTATGACCGAGTAATACTCCATCTTATAAAAAAAAGCCCTGCATCTTCTTTATCCAACTTCCAGTTGATAGGGAATTGAGCTGTTTCCAAGCTTTAGCTATTACAAACTATGCCACTATAAACATAGGTGTGTATATATCTCTGTGGTATAATTCTTTTAATTCTTTTGGGAAGGTACCCAGCAGGGGAATAGCTGGGCCAAATGGGACCTCTAATCTTAGTTCTTTGCGGTGTCTCCATATTAATTTTCACAGCGGTTGCACCAGTCTGAACTCCCACAAACAGTGGAGAAGTGTTCCTTTCTCCCCACACCTGCACCAGAATTTGTTACTGGTTGATTTCTTGATAGCAGCCATTCTTTCTGAGGTGAGGTGGAATCTCAATGTTGTTTTCATCTGCATCTCTCGAGTGACTAGTGATGTGAAGCATTTTTTCATGTATTTATTTGCTGCTTTTACTTCTTTGGGAAATGTCTGTTCATTTCAGATGCCCACTTTTGAATTGGGTCTTACATTTGCTGGGGTCTGATTTTTTTGAATTTTTTAATATATTCTAGATAGTAGTCCTTTGTCTGAGGACTAGCTGGTAAATTATTTTTTTGAAGTCTTTTATATGTTCTAGATAGTAGTCCTTTGTCTGAGGAGCAGCTGGTAAAATTTTTTTCCCACATTGTAGGTTGTCTCTTCACACTGTTGGTGTGCACTTGTAGTGCAAAAGCTTTTTAGTACAATGAGATCCCAGTTGTTGATTCTTTATGCTAGTTCCCATGCTACTGAGGCTTTGTTCATAAAGTCTTTTTCTATGCCAGTGTCTTCAAGAGTTCTGCCTAACTTATCTTCCAGCAAGTTTAGTGTTTCTGTTTTAATATTTAGATCTTTAGTACACTTTGATTTTAGTTTAGTGCACGGTGAAAGACAGGGGTCCAGTTTTAATCTTTGGCAAGTTGAAATCCAGTTTTTCCAACACCATTTATCAAAGAGGCTATCTTTCCTCCAGTGAGGGTGTTTGGTTCCTTTGTCAAAGATGAGGTAGCTGAGTATGTCTCGAGTTGTTTCTGCATCTTCTAATCTATTCCACTGATCTTTGGGTCTGTTTCTTTGCCAGTACTATGCTGTTTTTTGTTTGTTTGTTTGTTTTTGTTTTTTTTAATCACAGTGGCTTTGTAATATATTGTTTCAAGTTGGGAATTATGATACCCCCTGTGACATCTCTGTTGCCTAGAATTGCTTTTGGTATTCTAGGTCTTTTCTGGTTCCAAATGAAGTTTTGGATTGTTTTCTCTAGTTCAGTGAAATATACTGTTGGGATTTCAATTGGGATCACACTGGCTCTATATAGCAGTTATGGAAGTATGGCCATTTTCACCATATTGGTTCTTCCTACCCAGGAATAAGGGATGTCTTTCCATTTTCTGATATCTTGTGCAGTCTCTTTTTTTCAGAGTGTTGTAGTTTTCAATGTAGAGGTCTTTAGCTTTCTTTGTTAGATTGATTCCTAGATATTTCATTTTTTGATGCTATTGTTAAAGGAACTATTAGCCCCATTTCTCTCTCAGTGAGTCTGTTATTTCTCAGTGAGTCAGCTAATTTTGAGTGCTGACCTGTAGCCAGCTACTCTACTGACTCTGTCAATTAAGTCTAGAATAGTCTTTTGGCAGAATTTTTTGGGTCTTATTGCTAAATAATTTATTGAGTTAGGCACTGCTGTAGGTAAATGCTGGAGAAATAATGATGAACAATATCTCTCCCTGTGTGTGTGTGTGTGTGTGTGTGTGTGTGTGTGTGTGTGTTTGTATGTGTGTGTGTTATGCCCTTCATATTGTGGTTTTTGCCAAATGTATAAAGGAAGGGCTAAAGAGCAGAGTATATCATTGTGAGTATTGATGGTTCTGACTATTCACTTGGGATGCTGCATTCGAGTTGATGAGTTGTATTTGTACCAAACACCTGCTTCTATGGCTTATTTGATTAAGATAAAGTCTTGGAGAGTCTTCATAGGTTTGGTCATAAACAACTTTAAGAAAGTTCTAGTGTTCCTGCTATAAAGATGATTCAACAGAGAAAAATATCTGCATCTATAAAATAATTTATGACCTACATGTGTGACCACAAATCCATATGGTGGGACTATGAAAACATAATCATCAAATGCAGCCCATAACGAAAGGCAAAGTGGATTCTTTTTTCCCTGTCAATTATTTTAAATTTTATTTAAAAATTGTATTTAATTAGTACGTGTTTATAGTTTATGAAGTTTACTGTCATTTTGGTGAGTGCTTACATGTACATATCACAACTTGTTTCTTTTTCTTTTCTTTATTCCCCTTCCCTCTCCCTCTCCCTCCTTCTCCAATTGCCCTACCCCATTTTTATTCTTGTGGATATTATTAATCTAAAGTCATGTTACGGCATGTAATGTTTACATTAATTGACCTTATTGTGTTCTTGTACATGGTATACCTTTATTCTACTTATTTCTCCTTTCCCTTCTCCTCACACCTTGTGCTTGTTTCTTTGGACCACTTTCTATTGTAAGAGATCCATCCCCTTGTCCCCTGATATCCATCCTTTATAGTTCTCTTTGTTTGTACTAAGGCAAAGTGTATTCCATTGTAAAGTTTTAATAGGATGTAGGAGAAAAGGATAAAGAAGTTATAAAGACCAAGGAGAGGACAGATAGGAAAGTCCTTTCTGGAATATTCAAACTAAATTATAATTAGAATCCCAGAAGGAAAATAAAACAGGTCAAACAATCAGAAGTCATCATCGAAGAAATAAGACAATGATCTGAAAAAGAGATTAATCTACTGATAAAATGCTTACTTAAAGTACAGCAAAATTAATACATATGAACCAGCACCTATGATTCTGCTTCCTATGGGGCCCTCTATAGAAAATTATTATTATATTATTATTATTATTATTATTATTATTATTATTATTATTATTTTATTATTTTGGTACTGGGGATCAAACTTGGGACCTTGCATTTGAGAGGCAGGCAGCAGAACCACTGAGCTAAATCCCCAGCCCATAGAGAAAATTATTCTTATTTGATGCTCATTTGAAAAATAGTTTTGTGGTCCAATAAATATTCAATATTTTGCACACTGTAACAACTTTTGAAAGATTACTGTTGTACATTTGGTAGTTAAGTGAAGAAATACTAGGCAAAACAAGTAAGTCTAACTTATTTTAACTTAATAATTCTCTAATTTATATAATCACTGTTAAATGTTTATTTTATTTATTTATTTTTGGTTTTTTGAGACAGGGTCTCACTATGTAGTTGAGACTGTCCTGGAACTTACTATTTAGCCCAGGCTGGTCTCGAACTCATAGCGACCTCCTGCCTCAGCTTCCTGAGTGCTGGGATTACAGGAGTGTGCCGCCATGCCCGGCTTAATTTTTATTTTAAATTTTTTTATAGTGAAGATTGATCCTTGTACCTTACAGGAAATTACATCTTCAGTTTTTTTTTTTTATTAATTTATTTTGGAATAGGGCCTCTTTAAGTTGTCCATGTTAGCCTGGAATTTTCAGTCTTCCTGCCTCAGTCTACATATTAGCTGGGATTAAAGGTGTGTGATCTGATACCCAGCATAATCACTTTTTTGAGGATAACATTATTCTTAGATATACTTTTTATTAGTACATATTAATTTTACAAAATATTTGGTTTTGATGTGACTTTTTTTTTTTTTTTTTT
>NW_022900942.1:25734214-25748867 GCF_012274545.1 Fukomys damarensis | reverse complement strand
AGAACCAATGAGCTAAATCCCCGGCCCTTGATGTGACATTTCTATACATGCATCTGGCATACTTGGATTATATCTGTCTTCTTATTACTCTTCCTTATTCCTCCCTGCCTAATTCTCTTCTTGTCTGTTAACCTGTATCAGAATAGTATTGCACAGAAACTTCAACATTTTCTAATTCTTAATTTTCAACTTATTTCATATCTCTACCTCTGTTATCTCTACATCCACATCTAAATTAGGGGTTGATCAAAATATACAGTGAATGTTTAAGTAAAAATATATTATAGGAAAAGAGATGGTGCCATCAATCCCCCTCAAAATAGGGCCCCTCACTTGGAACACTCTTTGCCTGTCTTACTGGCTGCTTTCTGAAGCAGTTTCAGAAGTCCTCTTTCATGCATTTATGAGGTGTGATACAAGATGTGGTGAATGCTGCTGCTGAGTGCAATGCAATGGAAAGGTAGGTGCATAAAAATGCTGTGCTGTATCCTCATTCACCTTATTCACTAGACCTGGTACTGTTCGACCTGTGGCTCTTCCCCAAAGCCAAAATGACTGAGAAAGATAAACATTTTGAATTTACTCAGGCAGCCACTACAGTGTAGCTAAAAACATGATAGTGGACTCGCAGAACTGCTTCAGAATGGGGCTAGGTATGTAACTCAGTTGGCATAGCACCTGCTTGGCCTGCTTGAGGCCCTGAGTTTTATTCCTAGTATATATAAAAAAGTGGGAAGAATAATAGGAAAATGGTATTTTGAAGTAGGGAGAGAATTTTGAGGAGGATTAAAAGCAAAGAGTCTTTTACTATAAGAAAAGAAAGCCACATTCACCATATTAAAAATAATCTTATTGGTATATTTCAGATATACAATATAACGACATTCATCATTGGAATTTGCAGCTTTACATTATCTATCTTGGTTCTTATTTTTTTCCTCATTCCCCTAGCCTCCCTTCAACCCTTCCATGCCTCCCTATTTACAAAGACTTTGTTTGCAATTTTTTCATTTTCTCATATTAATTTCATTCCCTTCTTTCCTATCCCCTACCCTTCCCATTTCCCCTTCCCTCCCATTTCCTTTTCCTCTTTGCCCCTTTCTTCCTATTCACATTATCTGTTATACTTCTTAGTCCTTATTTACACTTTGTTTCCCAAACTAAAGAAACTATTCAGTATTTACATGTGTGTCCTATTTATTTCCCTTAAAAGTATAACCTCAATGTGCATCCACTTAGGTATAAATGTCTCTAATTTCTCATTCATCATGGCTCAGTAGTACTCCATTTTATTAAAAAAAAAAAAAAACCACTTTGGGCTGGGGATTTAGCTCAGTGGTTCCTGCACCTGCCTTGCAAGCACAAGGACCTGAGTTTGATCCCTGGTACCAAAAACCAAAACAAAACAAAATGAAACAAAAACACCTCTTCTTTAACCAGTCTCCAGTTGTTGGGCAAGTGGGCTGCTTCCAAGTTTTAGCTATTACAAACTGTGCTGCTATGAACATGGATACACATATATTACTATAGTATGATTCTTTTAATTCTTGGGGAAGATTCCCAGCAGGGGAATAGCTGGGTCAAATGGGATTTCCAATCCTAGCTCTTTGAGGTATATCCATACTGATTTCCAGAGTGGTTGCACCAGTCTACACTCTCACCAGCAGTGGAGCAGGGTTCCTCTTTTCACACAGCCCCACCAACATTTGTTATTGGTTGATTTCTTTATAGCAACTATATTTTCTGGGGTGAGGTGGAATCTCAGATTTGTTTTCACTTGCATCTCTTGAAAAGCCTTTGATGTTGAATTTTTTTTCATGTTTATTTGCTATTTCTACTTCTTTGAGAAATGTCTTCATTTTAGATGCCCATTTTTTTTATTGAGTTTATTGGTACATTTAGGGATACAGTACAGTTACATTCATTGTTGGGATCATGTACCTTTACATGGCAAGTCTTGATTCTCATTTTTTTCCCCTTACCTCTGCCCTCCCTTCACCCCCTCCTCCCCTCCCCATCTACAAACACTTTATTTTCATCTTTTCATTCTCTCACATTTTTTTCTTTTCCCTTTTTGTTCTTCCCCTACCCATCACACCTTCCCTACACCTTTAGCTCCTTTCCTCCCATTTCTAAATGTCAGTAATCTTATTAGAATCTTATGCATTGTTGCAGAGTATTCACACCAGGGAAACTATTTGGTATTTACACATGTGGGACTTATTTATTTCACTTAGGAGTATATCTTCAATATGTATCCATTTTCGTATGAATGAATCTATTCTCTCGCTCTTTATGGCTGAGTAATATTCCATTTTATAGAAAAACCACAACTTCTTTATCCAGTTTCCAACAGATGTAGATGCCCATTTTTTGATAGGGTATTTAAATTTGGGGAGTCTGAATTTTTGAAGTTCTTTATATATTCTAGATAGTTGACCTTTGAGGAGTAGCTTGTGAATTTTTTTCCCATATTGTGGGTTGTCACTTCACACTGTTGGTGGTTTCTCTTGCTGTGCAGAAGCATTTTAATAAGAAGAGATTCCCACTTGTTCATTGTTTGTGCTAGTTCATGGGCAACTGAGGTTTTGTTCATAAAATATTTTCATACATCAATGTCTTCAAGAGTTCTACCTAACCTCTCTTCCAGCCAGTTTAATGTTTCTGTTTTTTTTTTTTTTTTTTTTTTTTTTTTTTTTTTTTTTTTTAATTTGCGACAGGGTCTCACTATGTAGTTGAGGCTGACCTGGAACTCACTTTGTAGCCCAGGATGGTCTCAGACTCACAGTGATCCTCCTGCCTCAGCCTCCTGAGTGCTGGGATTACAGGCATGTGCCACCATGCCTGGCTAGAGTTTCTGTTTTAATATTTACATCTTTAATCCATTTTAATTTAGTTTAGTGTATGGTGAGAGATATAGGTCTAGTTTTAATCTTTGGGTAGTTGAAAGCCAGTTTTTCCAACAGCATTTATCAAAGAGGCCATGTTTGCTCCAGCGAGAGTGTTTGGCTCCTGTGTCAAGATGAGGTAGCTGAGTATGTCTGGAGTTGTTTTTGCATCTTCTAATCTATGCCATTGATCCTTGGGTCTGTTTCTCTGCCAGTACTATGCTGTTTTTATCACAGTGGCTTTGAAGTATAGTTTCAAGTTGGGGATTATGATACCCCCTGTGATACCTCTGTTGCTTAGAATTGCTTTTGGCATTCTAGGCGTCTTCTGGTTCCAAATAAATTTTTGGATTGTTTTATCAATATCTGTGAAGTATGCTGCTGGAATTTTAATTAGGATTGCATTGGATCTATATAGCAGCTTTGAAAGTAGGGCTATATTCTCTATGTTGATTCTTCCTACCCAGAAACAAGGGATGTTTTTCTATTTTATGATATTTGTTCAATCTCTTTTTTCAGAGTGCTATAGTTTTCAAAATAGAGGTCTTTGATTTCTTTTGTTAGGATGATTCCTAGGTATTTCAATTTTTTTGATGCTTACCGTGAAAGGAATTGTTTGCCCTATTTCTCTCTCAGTGAGTCTGTTTTTGTGTTCAGGAAAGCTATTGATTTTTGCATTGACCTTGTATCCAGCTACTTTACTGAATTTGATTTTTAAATCTAGAAGACTTTTGATGGAATTCTTCATGTCTTCTATACAAAGTATCATGCCATTTGCAAATAATGAAAATTTGACTTCTTCATTTTCTATCTTTATTCCTTTTATTTATTTCTCTTGTCTAATTGCTGTGGCTAATGTTTCCAAAACTATAATGACCAGGAGTGGTAATAGTGGACATCCTTGTCTTCTTCATGATTTTAGTGTGAAGGATTTCAGTTTTTGACCATTTAGTGTGATATTCGCTGTTGGTTTATCTTAGATGGCTTTTATCAGATTGAGGTAGAGATTGTCCATTCCAGTTGTTTTGGAGGGTTTTGGTCATAAATGCATGTTAGATTTTGTCAAATGCTTTTTTTGCATCTATTGAGATGATCATATGATTTTTATCCTTGTCTCTATTAATGTAGTATATTACATTTATTGACTTGTATATGATGAACCATCCCTTCACCTCTTGTATGAATCCCACTTGGTCAGGGTGTATAATCTTCTTGATGATCATTTGCATTGTGTTTGCCAGTATCTTATTAAGGATTTTTGCATCTGTATTCTCCATGTTCATGACTGAGATTGACCTATAGCTTTCTTTTTTTGGTTGGGTCTTTTTCTGCTTCTGGAATCAAGGTAATGTTTGCTTTCAGGGATGAACTTTGGAGGATTGCTTTCCTTTCAATTTCATTGAAGAGTTTAAACAGTAGCGGCAATAGATCCTCTCTAAAATTTTTGTAGAATTTAGCAATGAAGCCCATAGGGCCCCAGGCTTTTCTTAGTTGGTAAGTTTTTAATTACATTTTCAATTTAATTGATTGATACTGGTTTGTTTAGAATTTTTAGGTCATTTTCATTTGACTTTGATAATTCATATGTATATAGGAATCTGTCCATTCTTCTGTATTTTCAATCTTTTTGGCATATAGGTTCTTTTTTTTTCACTAAACAATTTTATTTTATTTATTTTTTTCCTCATTGAGTTTATTGGTATGTTTTAGGTATACAGTCCAGTTACATTCATTATTGGGATCTTGTCCCTTAACATGACAGGTCTTGGTTCTCATTTTTTTCCCCTTGTCCCTGGCCTCCCTTCATCTCCTCCTCCCCTCCCCATTTACAGACATTTTATTTCCATTTTTTCATTTTATCCTATTTTTTATCTTTCCCTTATTACCTTTCCCTTACCCTTCCCACTTTCCCTACACCTTTAGCCCTTTTCTTCATATTTCACATTGTCAATTATCTCATCAGGATCTTATGTACTATTATAGTTTGTTCACACCAGAGAAACTATTCAGTATTTACACATGTGTGACTGATTTATTTCACTTAGGAGTATATCCTCAATATGTATCCATTTGGCATATCCATTTGAAGTAGGTATTGATGATCTTCTGGATTTCTGCTAGATACGTAGTAATTTTATCCTTTTCATTCCTAATTGAATGGATTTCACCCTTTTCTTTCCTTTTTTGATAAGGTTGGCTAAGGTTTTGTCAATTTTGTTTATTATTTTGCAGCACCAACTCTTTGCTTCATTGATTTTTTGCATCATTCTCTTAGTCTCCATTGCATTGATTTCTGCTCTGATCTTTATACTTTCCTCTCTTGTATGAACTTTTGGTTTCTCTTGCTCTTCTTTTTCTAGAAGTTTGAGGTTAAGCATCAGATTTTTTTATTTGAGCTTGCTCTGTTTTTCTAAAATGAGTATTCACTGTTCTGCATTTTCCTTGTAAGACTGCTTTCATTGTGTCCCATAGATTCTGATATATTGTATTGTCATTTTCATTTAATCATAGGAACTGTCTAATTTCTTCTTGAATTTCCTCTGTGACCTATTGGTTATTCAGAAGTGTGTTTTTCAATTTTCATGTGTTTGTAAAATTCTTGCAGTTTTTTTTTGCTATTGATCTCCAATTTCATTGCACTATGGTCTGATAATATACAGGGGATCACTTCACTTCCTTTGTACTTATTTAAAGATGTATGAGTGAGCATGTGGTCTATTTTGGAGAATGACCCAGGTGCAGCTCAAAAGCATGTGTATTCTGATTTTTTGGTGTCCAACACTCTAAACATCTGTTAAGTTCATTTGTTCGAGAGTCTGATTGAATTCTAGTATCTTGCTGTTTATTTTTTTGTCTCATTTATCTATCTATTTGTGATAGTGGGGTATTGAGGTCCTGCACTACTGTTGTATTAGTGCTTATTTGATTTTTCATGTCCACTAATATTTGTTTTATATAGTTGGGTGCACTAGTGTGTGGTGCAAATATATTTATTTGTTTTTGTTTTTTGTTTTTTGAGACAGGGTCTCACTATGTAGTTGAGACTGACCTGGAACTCACTATGTAGCCCAGGCTAATCTCAAACTCATAGCGAGGTGCAAATATATTTATGATTGTTTCATTTATGATGACACAGTGTCCTTTTTTGTCTATCTTAATCAGTGTTGGTTTGATATCCACTTGATCTCCAAAGAGGATAGCTACTCCTGTTTTTTTTTTTTTTGTCACATGAAATATTGTTTTCTACCCTTTAACTTTCAGTGTGTGAGTTTCTTTTTGAATTGTGTGTTTCTTGTATGCAGTATATTATTGGGTCTTGCTTCTCAACCCATTCTGCCAACCTATTTCTTTTGATTAGTGAGTGGAGACCTTGAACACTGTTGCTTATAACTGCTATATATTGACATCCTTTCCATGATGTTTTCTTTTTGTTGGTTTCCCCTTCTCTGCATTTAAGTTCTATTCATGCCCAATAGATTCATTCTTCTGGGATTCATGGGGTTGTGATCCTTATTGTCTTTTCTTAGGATATTGTTTAAAATATTTTGGAGTGCTGCTTTGGTGTTCATGAATTTCCTAAGGGGCTCTCTGTCATGAAAGTGTCTTATTTCTCCATCAATTTTGAAAGATACTTTTGCAGTGTACGTCAGTCTGAGTTGGAGGCTGTTTTACTTTAGGGCTTGAAATACATCACTTCAAATTCTTTTTGTCTTAAGAGTTTGTGTTGAGAAGTCTGCTGTGATTCTGATGGGCTCTCCTTTGTATGTGATTTGTTTCTTTTCACTGACTGCTTGTAGAATTTGATTCTTCTGTTGGGTTTCTGGAATCTTAATGATTATATGCCTATGTATAGATATTTTTTGATCACAGCTAGTTGAAATTCTGTATGCCTCACTTATCTGTATGTCAAGTTCTTTTCCCCTACTTGGGAAGTTTTCTGCCATTACTTCTGTGAATATTTTTTTTTCATGTTGTCTGCAGTCTCCTGTTTCTTCATTGACTCTGATCAGTCTTATTGTACTCTTCTTGACATCATCTAACAGCTGCTGGACTGATTTCTCATGGTCCCTTAGTATTTGTAAGAAATTTTTATTTTCCTGGTCACTAATTGCAATCCCATCTTCTATTTCTGAAATTCTGTCCTCACATTGGCTCATTCTGTTGCATAAACTTTTAATGGAGTTTTTAATTTCTTGGAAATCTATTTGCATCTGTTTTATGGATTCCATTTGTTCTCTATATTGGGATTTCATCATGTTCCTCAGCTCCTCTATTTTTTTTTATTTGTGTCTTCTCTAGATTTATTAATCATGTCTTACACTATGGGCACAATCTCTGCTATTACCTGAGAAATTATTTCTGATTTTGTTTTTTCCAGATCCTCTTTTGTTTCCAGTTCAGGGAGTCCAGGTGCTTGAGTATCAGATTGTTCCATCTTGTTTCCCTCTGGGGTGGACTTAGGTGATCTGGAAGTTTGGTTTTGAGACTTGTTTACATGACTTCTCATTTCAACAGATGCAGCCTGCTGTGCCTTTGTTGAGGCAACTTTTTGCTCACCCAGTGGTCTTCAATTCTAAGCCAGCCGCTGGATGGCCTTTTCTCCACTGTGCACTAGTACCCATTTCCTGAGTTCAGAATCATGGCCATCTGGATCCCTGAGCTGACCCGTTGCCTGGGGCAGGGCTTCTCGTTGGGGCTTGTGCACACTTGGGATGGTACCTAGGCATGCCTCTGGCTTGGGCCCCTATGTAGATGTTTTCTGGGAGGGCCTTTGGCTAGGGAGGCCAGTTCCTGTTGTCTGAGCAAGCTTCTGGCTAGGGTCTACATGTACTTATCAATGGTATCAGGGCATGCCTCTGACTGTTGCTTGTGTGCAGCTCTTTTCCAGGCAGGTCCTTGGCTGTGGGCTTTGTGCTGAAGCCACTGGGGTTGGGGTAGGGCCCTGCCTGGGATCTTCCTACAGCCACACCACTCTGGTCCACATTGCTGCGCCCTTAGATCTGCACCCACTTACTGATGCTATGGGGTAGGCCTCTATCTGAATGAAGCTGGTATGCCTGTGCAGGTCTTTTCTGGGTGGGCCTTTGGCTTGGGCCAGTGTGCCTGAGTCTCTGGGGTCAGGGTGGAGCTCTGGCTGGGATCTGCTGGTAGTTGTGCTGCTCTGGTCCACACCACTGCTGCCTGGGATTTCTCACCATTTTTTTTTATCAAACCTGGTATGTAATTTTCAGTTGCCTATATTTTCTTTTTTTTTCTTTTTCTTTTTTTTTTGAGACAGGGTCTCACTATGTAGTTCAGATTGACCTTGAATTCACTGTGTGGCCCAGGCTGGTCTCAAACTCACAGTGATCCTTTTGCCTCAGCCTCCCAAGTGCTGGGATTACAGGCATGCACCATGATGCCCAGCAATATTTTCTATACAAGTATTTAGAGAAGATTTTTAAAACACTGAGTTTAGACAAATGTACTGAATATTAAATAAGTGAAACAAAATGCCAGAAGACAGTGAAATTTTGTTTCCATTTTTTTAAATTCAAAAGATTGTCTCAACTGAGTGTTTTTCTTAGATATGTAGAGGTTGAGCATGTGAGCAATCCATTTATGCTTCCTGAAAGATTTATTCTACCGTTTACTTGAGATCCATGATGTCTGTATCTTTAAACTTTGCATTTTACTTATGCTGTAAGCTTATATTACTTCAATAATTACTAAAGAAACAGATATAAATATATATCATTATTAATTAAAGTTATAAAATGTTGGCAATTTATATCAAGTCATAAAAATTTAATTACCCTTTAAGACAGTGCTTCTACTTCTACAAATCCATTTCAATGAATTAATATGAAGCATGACAAAGAATATGTAAGAGTTCATTCTATCTTTTTAAATGAAGATGTTATGCAAAATGCTTTAATTGCAGTTGGATTTAGAGGAAAGTATCCCACAGATTAGATTATTTGCTTATTTTTATTTTTCTTCCTCATTTTAACAATAGTAATACATATCAATTGAGGAAAATTATAAAACATCGCAAAAGCAAAGAAAAACAGTTGTATCAAAGTAAATAAGCAAGAAATACTACAAAAATGAGTAAGTAGTGTGCCAAGAAATATTTTTTCAAGGACAGTATATCAGTTAGTGCTTACTAGAGAAGCAGATTTAATGCAAGATATACAAATATACAAGAGTTTACAAGATAGGCCTACAATGGCTGCCCACAGAGTCAGGTGTGAAAAAGTACAAAAGATCTGTCTGTGCCCAGGGGATCTGAAAGATCCAGTTGAAAGCCTGGAGCTAACTACTGTGTCCTTTCAAGTCTGTATCAGGAGGCCAAAGGGTCTGCGATGAAAGACTGAAGGATCTGCGCTGGAAGGTAGGAGCTGATGTCTAAAGTGAAGGAGAAGCTAGAGCTTCTCTGAAGAAACAAGTAAGCCTTCCTTCTTCAGTATTCCTTTTGTTCCATTTAGGTGATGAGCCCACTCAGGATGGGTCTTCAGTAAATCCCCTCAGCCACACCCAGACCTATGCTGGTCCACTTTAGTTGGGTGTCTCTTACTCAAGCTGACACAATAATTAGCTACCACAATGAGAATTTAGGATCCGGTGGACTCGTAGTTTTAAAAAGCTCCTGATAAATTTGCATTTATGATGTTTCAGTGAAAATTGACACAGCATTTCTTCAAAATTTATCATCTTATAAGCAATTTCCATGAAAACATTGTGACTATCAACAAGCCTCCCATAAAGCACAAGTGAGGAAAGACATATTTTATATCTCACAGATTTTAATATATCATAGTTTTATCACAGAATGAATTCAAAATGGATGGTGTGAGAATGAGTACCATTTATTTTATCCCTAAATTCTTAAGAACTGCTGTATGCTGTTGAACTATCATTTATCACTTTCACTTTGTTTACTGTGTAAATGAAACTTGGCAAAAGCAATAATCAGGAAACTTGAGTGTCAATACTGGTTCCTGGCAGGAGGTAGGACGAACTGCCCAATAACAGATGGAAACCCAGATATCAGAGAAGTAGCAGTGGAAGGGAATAGAAACCTGGAATAGCTGGGGATCAAGTTAAATAGAGCAGAAAATTCTCATCACTCCCAAGAAGGTATTAAGAGACTAAGGAGTAATTTACAGGTATTAACAAGGGCAGAGTGGAGATAGCAGGGTGTTGATTGAAATAAATTCCTTTCAGTAATTCAGCCAGAAATTAGGTCAGGGAGAACAAAAGAACAACACCTTAATTGAGAATTCTAGATGAGAAGTGTTACTAATGAAAAGGAGAGGATATCAGCCAGAATAGGTCAGGGAGAACAAAAGAACAACACCTTAATTGAGAATTCTAGATGAGAAGTGTTAGTAATGAAAAGGAGAGGATGTCTAATACCTGAACTTTTCAGGTTTTCAGAGATATATGTGTGTAAACATTAGATAAGAAACAGTCCTCAGATTATAGTTTCAGCACCAGCAGTCAGTTTAAGACGATGAGAAGTGTTACTAATGAAAAGGAGAGGATGTCTAATACCTGAACTTTTCAGGTTTTCAGAGATATCTGTGTAAACATTAGATAAGAAACAGTCCTCAGATTATAGTTTCAGCACCAGCAGTCAGTTTAAGCAACACCAACACAGAAGGAAGTGTTTACATTTGCTAGGGCCATAGGATAAATTGGGGATTTTTGTCACAAGAGCAGGCAAAAATAGGCATGAAAGAATTAGAGAAGTTATCCTTACTTCTAACACCATGGCAAACATTCATGACTTGGAAGGTTGGTCAAAATAGAATTTATGATTCTGTGGTATGAGAAGCCCCCCAGGTTTGCACTTTTGACGAATTCTTAAGTGATGCTGGTGCTGCCTGTCTGGGACTCAGCTCTGAGAAGTGCTGCATAAGATGATGTCAGGTTATGCAGGACCCTGTGAGGAAAAAGCAAGAATGTGATGAGATGATGGACAGGGTAGAATCTAAACACACTGGTGCGACTTTGGAAAGCACTAGCTTTGACTGGCATTTCCATTTCAAGGGTGTGGAGTTTACTGCCCCACTTCTTAAGTGTGGCTGTGCATGACAACTTCTGAAGGGCACAGATGGAAAGAGGGAAGAAAAGAGAACTACTTTGGAAAAACCTAACAATTCAACCATGTGACTCAAGTCAATATAATTGATGATGTTATGTTGACATAATACAGTATAATACAGATGGCTGTTTATCTCTTTGGCCCTTCTTCCTTAAACACATAACCAGTCTTTCATGTGAAACATTTCAGACAAATCTCAATTGAAGGAGATTCTAAAAAACACCTGACTGGTACTCTTCAAAATAATCAAGATCATTAAACACAAGTCTAAGAATCTGTCACAGCCAAGAGGAACATAACTAAAGGTAAGGAGGTATCCTGTAAAGCACCCTAGAATGGAGAAAGTATTTGGGAAAAACTCCTCTCCTGATTGTTCTCTGCTTCTTGCCTGCCACACCATGAGCTGTTTCTCCTCTGCATGCCCATCTTCTATGCCACCCTGCCTTGGAGCCAGCCAAACATGGACTGAAACCTCTACAAACTGAGCCAACATAAACATTTCCTTTTTAAGTTGGTGCTTTTAGATATTGTGTTTCAGCAACAAGGAAGTGACTAAGACACCGCCTTACATCTCAACAGAAGAAAATCATTTATGTGGAAGGTTCACATCCAGAATAGATGCTGAACATGTGAGCTGTCAGAATGAGGAAGGCAGTGAAATTATCTTTTAAATTTGTTCAATATATTAGGTTTCATACTCTGCTGTTTATGATGAAACCTAGGAGAAGTTCCTCTAATCACTTTATGAGGAACAGTTATGTGTCTCTTGAGCCACTGAGTTTTTGTTTATGGCTAAATTTATAGATAACACCAACCATGTGACAGATGGTATATCATTCTTTGCGCTACTGCTAAACCTACCTCTACTGAAAAAGCAGAGCCTTTTGGTCCCACCATATACCAGGAAGAGTCTTGTTTCAAGGCATTTTTTTCTTGCATTCTCTTTAAATTTATGTAAGCTACATTTAGTTTGCAAATAAATGAAGAAGATATTTGATGTGCTCCTTTACCCGCTGTTTTAAAATATGTTCATTCCATAAGAACACCTGTTAAATACTTTTGTTTTGTTTCATTGCTGAATAAATTCAAGTAGAATACAATTTAAGACTAATTTCTTTAATTTTCCCTCTATCTAAATGATAGCACTTCCATTAACTCTCCAAGTTCCTTAAATTTCTCTTTTATTATTGCCTTTCCACAATTCCAAAAATTCTTTAGATGATTATTTTACTAACCACATACTTAGTTTTTTGATTTCTTTTTAATTATTAAAATGCTTACCACAAAATACTTGAACAACAAAGATTTCATTGGATGCCTTCAGAGGATTATAGGGAGCAAACTCATGATTTTGATAACTGGTATATAAAGAGTAAGAATTAAGTATTTACTCTTCTTCTATGTAGACTATCTCGATAGTTGATGAAGTTTTGCTTTTTTTCCCATTAAGTTTATTGGCACAATTTAGGTATACAATATAGGTACATTAATCATTGGAATCTTGTACCTTTACATAATGTATCTTGGTTCTTATTTTTTTCTCCATTTCCCTGCTCTCTCTTCACCCCCTCCACCCTACCTATTTGCAAAGATTTTGTTTTCATGTTTTTCTTTTTCTCATATTTTTTTTCTTTTTTCTTCTTATCTTTCCCCTACCCCTTCCAATTCCCCTATTCCTTTAGAACTTTTCTTCTTATTACACAATATCAATTATGCATTTTCATCCTTATTTATATTTTTATATTTTCACACTAGAGAAACTATTCAGTATTTACATGTGTGTCCTATTAATTTCACTTAAGAATATGGCTTCTATGTGCATCCACTTTTTGGAGAATGACCTGTGTGCAGCCAAAAATAATGTATATTCTGATTTTGAACACTCTGTAGACATATATTAAGTCCATTTGTTCAAAAGCTTGGTTCAGTTCTAGTAATTTGTTGTTAATTTTTTGTATAGGTAAGATAATCTGTCTATCTGTAACAGTGGGGCATTGAGGTCCCCCACTACAATTATATTAGTGCTTATTTGTTTTTTCATGTCCCTTAATATTTGTTTTGTATAGTTGGGGGCGTTAGTGTTTGGTGGATATATATTTATGATATATAAATATATATATATCTCTTGGATGGTTCCCTTCACAAGGATGTAGTGAGTTTCTTTGCTTCTTAATTAGTTTTGGTTTGAAATTTACTTTGACTGCAAATAGTATAGCTACCCCTGCTTTTTTCTGGGTTCCTGTCACTTGGAGAACTGTTTTCCATCCTTTTACTTTCAGTCTGTGAGTTTCTTTTTGAACTAGGTATATTTCTTATATACAGCATATTTTTGGATTTTGCTTCTTAATCCATTCTGCCAGTCTATTTGTTTTGATTGGTGAATAGAGGTCATTAACATTGATGGTTATAACTTATATGTATTGACTTATCATCATTGCGTTATTGATTGTTGGTTCCTTTTTATTTTTCCCCTTCTCATTGTAATTTATGCCTTGCCTGATGGACTTGCTCTGTTGGGCTTCATGCAGTTGTAACTTCTATTTTCTTTTGCTAAGACATTGTTTAGGATTGTTTGGAGTGCAAGTTTAATATTCATGAAGTTTCTCAGATGTTCTTTGTCATGGAAGTATCTTATTTCCCCATCATTTTTTTTTCAGCTTTAATTGAGTTTATTGGTACATTTTAGGGATACAGTACAGTTACATTCATTGTTGGGATCTTGTACCTCTACATGACAAGTCTTGATTCTCATTTTTTCCCCTTACCTCTGCCCTCCCTTCAACCCCTCCTCCCCTCCCCATCTACAAACACTTTATTTTCATCTTTTCATTCTCTCACATTTTTTTCTTTTCCCTTTTTACTCTTCCCCTACCCATCCCACCTTCCCTACACCTTTAGCTCCTTTCCTCCCATTTCTAAATGTCAATAATCTTATTAGAATCTTATGTATTGTTGCAGATTATTCACACGAGGGAAACTATTTGGTATTTACACATGTGTGACTTATTTATTTCACTTAGGAGTATATCTTCAATATGTATCCATTTTCCTATGAATGAATCTATTCTCTCGCTCTTTATGGCTGAGTAATATTCCATTTTATAGAAAAACCACAACTTCTTTATCCAGTTTCCAACGGATGGGCAAATAGGTTGTTTCCAAGATTTAGCTATTACAAACTGTGCCGCTATAAACATGGGTGCACATACTTCTCTGTGATATGATTCTTTTAGTTCTCTTGGAAAGATACCCAACAGAGGGATGGCTGGGTCAAATGGAACCTCCAGTCCAAGCTCTTTGAGGTATCTCCATATTGATTTCCATAGTGGTTGCACTAGTCTGCACTCCCACCAACAATGGAGGAGGGTTCCTTTCTCCCCACAACCCCGCCAACATTTGTTATTGTGTGATTTCTTGATAGCAGCCATTCTTTGTGGGGTGAGGTGGAATCTCAGTGTTGTTTTCATCTGCATCTCTCGAATGACCAGTGATGTGGAACATTTTTTCATATATTTTCTTGCTGCTTTCACTTCTTTGCCTGACAAATGTCTGTTCATTTTGGATGCCCATTTTTGAATGGAGTCTTTATATGTGGGGGGACTGATAGTTTTGAGTTCTTTATATATCCTTGATAATAGTCCTTTGTCTGAGAAACAGCTGGTAAAAATTTTTT
>NW_022900942.1:25704023-25733866 GCF_012274545.1 Fukomys damarensis | reverse complement strand
TTTTTTCTAGTTCTGTGAAATATAGTGTTGGAATTTCAATTGGCATTGCATTGAATGTATATAGTAGTTTTGGAAGTATGGCCATTTTCACTATGTTGATTCTTCCTACCCAGGAGCAGGGAATACCTTTCCATTTTTTTATATCCTCTTCAATTTCTTTTTTCAGAGTGCTGTAGTTTTCAGTGTAGAGATCTTTTGTTTCTTTTGTTAGATTGATTCCTAGATACTTCATTTTTTTGGATGCTATTGTAAAAGGAATTTTTAACCTTATCTCTCTCTCCGTGTGTCTGTTATTTGTGTATAAGAAGGCTATTAAGTTTTGGGTATTCACATTGTATCCAGATACTCTACTGAATCTGTCGATTATGTCTAGAAGTTTTTTGGTGGAGTTTTTTGGATCTTCAATGTAGAGTATCATATCATCAGAAAATAATGACAGTTTAACCTTTTCCTTTCCTATCTTTATTGCTTTAATTTCTTTCTCTTATCTAATTGCTGTGGCTAATGTTTCCAGAACTATATTGAAGAGAAGTGGTGATAATGGGCATCCTTGTCTTGTTCCTGATTTTAACATGAAGGTTTTCAGTTTTTGGCCATTCAATAGGATGTTGGCTGATGGTTTTTCATAGATAGCCTCTATTAAATTGAGGTATAGACCATCTATTCCAATTTTTTGCAGGGTTTTTATCATGAATGGGTGTTGAATTTTATCAAATGCTTTTTCTGCATCTATTGAGAGGATCATATGGTTTTTGTCCTTGACTTTGTTAATATAATGTATTACATTCACTGACTTTCGTATGTTGAACCACCCTTGCATCTCTGGAATAAATCCGACTTGGTCATGATGGATGATCTTCTTAATAATCCTCTGTATTCTGTTTGCTAGTATCTTATTAAGGATTTTTGCATCTATATTCATTAAGGAGATTGGTCTGTAGTTCTCCTTTTTGGTTGTATCTTTCTCTGGTTTGGGAATCAGAGTGATACTTGCTTCCAGGAATGAATTTGGAAGTATAGCTTCTCTTTCAATTTCATTGAAAAGTTTGAAGAGTAATGGTAGTAGTTCTTCTCTAAATGTCTTGTAAAATTCAGCAGTGAATCCATCAGGGCCTGGGCTTTTCTTTGTTGGTAAGTTTTTAATTACATTTTCAATTTCACTGATTGTGATTGGGGTGTTTAAAATGTTTTTATCTTCTTCGTTCAACTTTGGTAATTCATAAGTATCTAGAAATCTGTCCATTTCTTCTGTGTTTTCCATTTTATTAGAGTACAGGTTCTCAAAGTAGGTGTTCATGATCCTCTGGATTTCTTTCGGATCTGTTGTGACTTCGCCTTTTTCATTCCTAATTGCATGGATCTGAGCCTTTTCTTTCCTTTTTTTGATAAGATTAGCTAAGGGTTTGTCAATTTTATTTATTCTTTCAAAAAACCAGCTCTTTGTTTCATTTATTTTTTGTATCGTTTTCTTAATTTCAATTGCATTGATTTCTGCTCGGATCTTTATAATTTCCTCTCTTGTTCGAGCTTTGGGTTTTTCTTGCTCTTGTTTTTCTAGGAGTCTAAGTTTCATCGTTAAGTTGTTTATTTGAGCCCGCTCTGTTTTCCTAGTGTGGGCATTCAATGTTATGAATTTTCCACGTAGAACTGCTTTCATTGTGTCCCAAAGATTCCTGTATGTTGTATTGGCATTCTCATTTATTTGTAAAAACTGTCTAATTTCTTCTTTAATTTCCTCTGTAATCCATTGATTGTTTAGGAGAGTGTTGTTCAGTTTCCATGTGCTTGTGAAGTTTCTATAGTTTCTTGTGCTATTGATGTCTAGTTTGATTGCACTATGATCTGATAATAAACAGGGGATGACTTCAATTTTTTTGCATTTATTTAGACCTGTTTTGTGAGCCAGTATGTGGTCTATTTTGGAGAATGATCCATGTGCAGCCGAAAAGAATGTATATTCTGGTTTTTGGGGGTGGAATACTCTATAAACATCTATTAAGTCCATGTGTTCCAAAGCTTGGTTCAGTTCTATTATTTCATTGTTGATTTTCTGCCTAGTAGATCTGTCAATTTGTGATAGTGGGGTATTTAAATCCCCCACTACAATTGTATTAGTGCTTATTTGGTTTTTCATGTTACTTAATATTTGTTTTATATAGTTGGGGGCATTTATATTTGGTGCATATATGTTTATGATTGTCAGCTCTTCCTCTTGAATTGTTCCCTTTACAAGGATGTAGTGTCCTTCTTTGTCTCTCTTAATGAGTTTTGGTTTGAAATTTACTTTATCTGAGAATAAGATTGCTACCCCTGCTTTTTTCTGGACTCCTGACGCATGGAGAATTGTTTTCCATCCTTTCACTTTCAGTCTATGGACTTCCTTTTGCACTAGGTGTGTTTCTTGTATACAACATATTGTTGGATTTTGCTTCTTAATCCATTCTGCCAATCTGTTTCTCTTGATTGGTGAATTGAGGCCATTAACATTGATGGTTACAACTGATATATTTTGACTTATTCTTGTCATGTTTTTGTCCATTTGTTGACTCTTTTTACTTTTTCTCCCATCTCCTTTTAGTTTCTTGCCTTGCCTATTTGATTTGGTCTGTTGGGCCTCATGTTATTGTGAATTTCGTTGTCCTTTTCTAGGATATTGTTTAGAATTCCTTGCAGTGCTGGTTTGGTGTTCATGAAATTTCTCAGGTGCTCTTTGTCGTGGAAGTATTTTATTTCCCCATCTATTTTGAAAGAGAGTTTTGCAGGATACAAAAGTCTAGGTTGGAGATTCTTTTCTTTTAGGACTTGGAATACCTCACTCCAGGCTCTCCTTGACCTAAGGGTTTGTGTTGAAAAGTCTGCTGTGATTCTAATGGGCTTCCCTTTGCATGTGATTTGTTTCTTTTCTCTTACTGCTTGTAGTATTTTGTTTTTCTGTTGGATTTCTGGAATCTTGATTATTATATGTCTAGGTGTAGATTTTTTTTGATCGTGGCTAGTTGGGGTTCTATATGCCTCACTTATCTGTATGTCTAATTCTTCCCTTCTGTTTGGGAAGTTTTCTGTCATTAATTCTGTGAAGAGCTTTTTTATATCATTTGTGTTTTCTCCTGTTTTTTCATGAATTCCTATCAGTCTTATGTTATTTTTCTTTGTATCGTCTAGGAGTTGTTGGATTGATTTCTCATGATCCCTTACTGTTTTTAATAGACCTCTTTTTTCACGGTCACTGACTGCTATCCTATCTTCTATATCTGAAATTCTATCTTCGCAATCTTTTATTCTGTTTCGTACACTTTCAATAGAGTTTTTAATCTCCTGGATATCTGTTTGAATCTGTTTTATGGATTCCGTTTCTTTCCTCTGTTGGACATTCATTGTTTCCATTTCTTTCTCATGCTGAGTCTTCATGGCTTCTATCATGGTCTTGAGCTCATCTATTTTTTTGTTAGTTTCTGCTCTAGAGTCTCAAATCATGACTTCCATTTTGCCCATCATCTCTCTGGTTAACTGGGAAATTATTTCTGATTTGAATTTTTCTAGAGCCCGATTGATCTGTTTTGTTACGTCCTGTGCTGTGGGTCCAGGGAGTCATGTTGTTTCACTATCAGACTTTTCATCCTCATTTGTTCTACTATTTGCCATTGGTGAACTGGAAATCTGTTTTTGTGTCTTGCTTAAGTGTTTTCTCATTTTTATTTTTATTGTTGGGTTGTCCTTCTCTAATTTCTGGGTATTACTTAAATCTTCCCAATATAGTTGCTGTTTAGCTTTTGAGTTTCTAATGACTCATAGACATCCTCATTTTCATAATATCAGAGAAAACAACTCTTTAAATCAATCACAACCTTTTATCCCAATTGATACATTCAGCAGCTCAATAGGATCAGGCACAGCTTGCAAACTGACCCCTTGTGGTAGTCATTAATGTATCACCTTCAACTCTTGTGAAGTAAATTAATTTCAAGAAGCAGCCCATAATATGTTTGCAGTGAATATGTTTTCAATATAGCATCTTTATCATTTAGGTTGGGGGGTTAGACTTAGAACTAGAGGATTAGATAAGTGAAAGAATTAGAGCAGGTTTGAAGTGAATCCAGAGGATGTAGAATTACCTTACTATCTTTACAAAGCTATTAATTTCAGGGGGGATAGGGGATAGAGAAAAGGACAAGAATATATTCCCTTAACAATAACAGGCGCTTGCCTTCCCTTGAAGGTACAGAGGCATGAGTGAGGTAAAATGACTGGAGAAAAGAATATAAAGAGAAACCCCTTCTAAAGAGAAAAAATAATAAAAGAAGAAGTCTGAGTTAGGGCAGGAGCTGGAATAAAAAGGGAGATGAGGGATAATACGGTGGTGCAAGAGACTGAGTTGGAGACAGAGGACAGAAAAAAGAAAGAACTTTTAGGGTGGAATGAGGAAAAGAAAAAAGAGAGAGAGAAAAAAAAGAATTTGAAGGGCCTCTTTCAGACTGTCTCTGTTCTCATATTATAGCACATGTACAGCCGTATGCAGAACCAAATCCCCTGGTCTCAGCTAGCCAATGGCAGTTCCCCACGACTGAGACTGAACACCATCCAGAAGGCCTAACTTGAGTTTCCCTACCCTCAGGGTTGAACTTCCCTCAGTTCTATTACAGGTTTCCCCTGCCCTTTCTTTAAAGATGTTCAAAGTTGGGAGCTCAGAAAACTACCCTTCATGAGAACCTATGCCTCTGCAGAGTTGATCTAATTACTGGCCCAATTGGGAGGTTTGAGAACGGGGGGGAGGTCATGGGGGTGTTTCAAGGCCACCCGCGTGGCTACCTTCCTTACTGGGTCTGATGTCACTCAGTCCGGGAGGTCGCACACCTGCCCGATGATCTCAGGCAGGCAGGCAGCTGAAGAGACCCCCTCCGGGGTCTTTGGGTCATTACTGGTTCTGATGTCGTGCAGTCCAGGAGGTTGTGCACCCGCTGGATGATCTCAGGCAGGCAGGCAGCTGAAGAGACCCCCTCCGGGGTCTTTGGGTCCTTACTGGGTCTGATGTCGCGCAGTCCAGGAGGTCGCTCACCCGCCGGATCTTCCCCATCAATTTTGAAAGATAGTTTTTCAGGATACATCAGTCTAGGTTGGACATTGTTTATAAGGAGAAATTTAGCTAAAATGGTAGCATTAGAAAAAAGCCACGGTTTTATTGCTCCTAAGAACTGAAAAGAATAGATAATGATGATCAGTTAATACTAACAACACAAAACATAGAAAAGCTGAAATTATGTACTTTCTGATAGAAACACACAGTGTTATTTATGAAATATTTCTACCCAAAATCAAACCTGAGTGCAGGGAGTGTAGCTCTAAAGGTGGAGTACTTGCCTCAAATGGTGGAGTACATGCACAAGGCCCTGGATTCAATTATTAAATTACAGGAAATACAGGGGACATAAGGACAAGTAAAGCTGAATGTGATCTGTATAGTTTAGATGACGGGAAATACTACTGGACAAGTGACTATACTTTTCAATATATAAACTGTAAGAAGGAACAGAAGGAAATTTATGAATTAAAAGATACTTAAGGCACTTATGAACAAATGCAGTACACCTGATTTGAATAAATTATGAAAAGTAGTGGTATTGTGATTATATTAAAATGTCCTTATTTTTTAAATATACAGTACATACTGAAATATTAATAGCTGCAGTAATGTGGTGGTTTGAATTTTCTTGGAAATAATCCATGTTGGGGATTGTGAAGGGGGGGTATGAAGTTATGTAGGCTATAAAATTGTGACTGTTGAAACTAGGCAGTATAACACACAATATAAATGTGTAGTACATCGTGCTGTATTGTACTGCTTTTCTACTTTTGTATATACTTGAAATTATTCACAAAAATCGTTGTAAAAAGATTTAAAATATGGATACTAATATAATGACAACCTATGCACACAACTCCAGCTTAAGGAAAAATTCTAGAAATTGCTGAGTTTCCCTTTGTGTCCTTCCCCAATTAAATCTTATTCCCTTCCTCTCAGTCACATTTATCAGTTACTCCCATTTTGCATTAAATTTTTAGCTATATGTATACATCTTTGATCTCTTATGAATGATACATTGCACATTTTAAAACTCTCTCTTATCTGGTTAGTATACTGTATATGTGTGTGTGTCTGTGTGTGTATTCAACAATATTTGTATTGGTGTGATTTGTTGATGTTAATATCTGAAGCTTTAGGTCATTCATTTTTCGCTGTCATATAGCATTTATTGTAAAAATATATTTGGGTTGTTTCTAATTATTCACTATTACTAAAATGCTGTTTGAATTTCATTTACATTATCTCCTTGGCATCATGGACTTGTAGCTGGGAGCAAAAATGAGCTACTTAAATTTTATTAAATACAGTCAGTGGCTCTTTAAATGTTAATACCAATTTATGTTTTCCTATCTTCAATGGATGAAAGTTCCAATTTATCTGCCCATAAATACAGTGTTGACAACTTTTCAATTTATCAAACTGATGAATGTGAAATACCATTTTTTTCCATTTCTCTGGTGTCCAGTGAATTTGAGCATTTTCATATGTTCTTGGCCATTTTTTTGGTAAACTACCTATTTATATCTATTTTTCTATCTTATTTGCTTTTTTGTGCTGATCTCTGGTAGCTCATACATATTTATTATACTTTTTTGTTATTTATATATATTACAAATATTTTCTTCCACTACACTGTTGGTAAATCCAATAGGTAGAATGAATAATATGCACTTTTCTTAGAATGGCATTCTAGTTTACTTCTTGCCTGAGAAACTAGAAACTCAGAAATCTTTTAAAGTGTTGAACAGGCTGGTATATCTTGCTATTAGATTACTTCCCAAAGCTTTGTGGATTTTCTGTATATTTGATGCTAGTCAATTCTATTTGCTGAAAATGTGGCTACAATTACTTTAAGACTTGTCTTTTCTCTGTATTTAATTGCATGTATTTTGGGCACATTGGCAGATGTGAGAGGATATCCCAAGTATTCTAGAAGCATTTTTTGTTAGTAAGATGGTCTACTGCAGCCATCTAGTGATGACTGTGTCTTTGATTTAATCTATGACATAAGGCCATAACTCAATGTATGCATCTTTTACTAACTGCAGAGACTAGAGATGAAATGGTATAATTTTTTTTTCTCATTGAGTTTATTGGTACATTTTAGGTATACAGTACAGTTATGTTCATCATTGGGATCTTGTACCTTCATGACAGTTCTTGGTTCTTATTTTTTCCTCATACTCTTGCCCTCCCTTCACCCCCTCCACCCTTCCCTATTTACAAAACTTTGTTTCCATATTTTCATCTTCTCATATTTTTTTTCCCTTTTGAAATGGTTTAATTTTCAACCACTATATCCTGTGGTTTTCCATGTTCCCTTTAATTTTCCTTTCAGGGGGTTTAGTTCTTTTCTTAGGTCATCACTTTCCCATAAAATCTTTTCAAATGCCCCTAAAGGCAGTTGTTTCCCATGTGCAGTGTTTTGCATGGAAACAACTTACTTCATATCGACAGATTTGTCTTCTTTCTTCAGGTTATCACAAGTGACAATTTTCACCTGCTTTTGGCAGCACAAGTTGGTATTTTTCTATCTTTTCAAATTTGTCTTATACATTTTTTAGCTTCCTATGTGATGTCTTTGCCATCTGCTTCCCTGATCCCATATCAAAACCACATTTTTAGTTTTTATTTTAGCATTTTATATAAATGAAGTAATGTAATCTTTTTAACAACACAGGACATATTCCTTTATTTCTCTCTTTGCTACAGGAATGAGGGTACTCCTCTGATAAGGGCATTTGGTATTATAGACAACTATAGAAAAAATAAGCAAATGACTTTTTTTTTAGGTATGTGATATATATATAATGCTGGGATATAAGCAGATATCTTGTCATAATATGAGAAGCAGCATGCTCATGTACAAGTTGTGTGAAAACATCAACTATCAAGAACATGTTCACAAGTTCTGAAAATATTTATCTTAATAGAAAATATGGAAAATTCAAAAATATCTTTTATTTCACAGAATGCAGAATATATACACCAAAAATTTAAAACAAAAGTAATGGCAAAATTTTAACACTTTAGTGGCCTATTGTAAAGACTAAACAAAAACTACACAAATACTAACTACTTGAATGTAAAAAATACATTTTAGTTCACCATGCTTAATTAAGACACTTATGTATTAAGCTCCAAGATACACAAAAATATCTGTCAACTCAATATTTTTATATTAAACACTACAGAGTACATAATTCAGCTATTTAATAGATTTACTGAAAAACAAATAATATATGTATTTTAGGGTTTCTGTCTGGGATTTTATTTTTGGAAATTTTATGGAGAAATATTGACTACAAGCTTTTTATATTACTCCTACAGGTGTAATTGTATCACTCTACAATGTAAGAAATTTTCACAGGATTTTCAATATGGGCTTACATATATAGCTTCTTCCCAGTGAAATTTCTTTCATGTATTTTACAATACATGTGTGTACTGAAAGCATTCCCACATTGCTTATATACATATGATTTCTCCCCATTGTGTCTTTGGCAAATACCACAAATGCTGACAGTTTTCCACATTGTTTATGTGCATAGAATTAATACTGAGCATGAGTCTTTCATGTATTTTACAATAACATTGTGTACTAAAAGCTTTTCCACATTGTTTACATACATAGGGTTTCTCCTGTGTGAATTCTTTCATGCTGTTTACAATTATCTTGTATAGTAAAAACTAGTAAAAACTTCCCCACACTGCTTACATACATAGGGTTTCTCCCCATTGTGATTTCTTTCATGGATCTGAGCATCATTAGGTGTGCTGGAGGCATTCAAATTTTTATTCTATATAAAACTCTCTCTAATGTAAGTTCTTTCACTAAAATCAGAGTAGGCTTTCCCACATTGATCATATTCATAATGTTTCTCATTACTCTTTGTCCTTGCATGCTTCTGAAAGGACTGAAAATCACAGGTTCTTCCATGTTCATTACATTTACACAGCTTCTCTTCCAATCCCAAGTACTCAGATGTTTTCAGTCCAGTGTGAGCTCTAATGGGCACATTTAGTGACAAATACCCAATCAGGGGCTTTTTGAAAACAAGGCTGCAAACAAGATTTAAAACCATCTGGTTTCATCTCCACATTAGCATCTGGAGTCCAACAGAGTATTTCCTCATATTGATTCAAAACTTTATTTGATAGCGTCTCTCTACCTCTTTATTTCTTCAAATTCTCCAGTAACTTTTGTACTCTTCTTCAGTTTCCTGGTTATCCCAGGCTCTTCCTATAGCAGCCATGTTCCTAAAAGTTTCCCTCACTACATCTCTGTAGAGCTTCTTTTGGGATAGATTCAGCAGCACCCACTCCTCCATGGTGAAGTTCACAGCCACATCCTCAAAGGTCACCACCTCCATAGAGTGGCTTCAGGTTCTCCCAGGTCCTTTCCACACAGCATGCAGCCAGGAGAAGTCACAGGAGTTGGCCTAGCAAGCTGGGTGGGCTCTCAACAATGTCATCTCCTGGAAATTTTAGAACATGTAATTCTGCTTGCCACTGTCCACAATCTTTGCTGTCGTATCCCAGCCTCAGTGTTAGGCTGTGTACCTGTGTGCCTGGGCCTCCTTTAGAAGTGAGTCAGTATTCTGAGCTTTCTTCCTCATGTACTAGTGGTTAGTCTTCAGCAGGATTTTCTGCTCCTCCGCCAGTAGTGGTAGTAAGTCATAGTATCAAATTATTTCTTCTGTCCTCCATATGAAGGTATTTTGCTTCTCTAACCTCCCCAACCTCCAAGAAATAAAGGGTCTTTGCCATTGTCATGGGATTGAGTGGGTTTACTATCCCTCCCCCAGAGGCAGAGGGATTTGGCTTCTGCTTCACCCCCCAAAGAGACTATTTGTTGACCTTCTACCAATTACTTAAGGCTCTTGCTTGTGGCAGAGTGGTCCAGGAAACAGATGGGGTTTTGTGCCTGTCCACCTCAGCAGCAACTGTCTGTGTATCTGTGCCTTCTAGGGGGTTCTTTTCAGTCTCCTGTTGTGCCCTCTCTGTCTTTCGTGAACATCTTGGAAGTGGCTCCTGTTCCTGGAGGCGCTGATGCTCTGGATCCCATCATCTGGGGGCCATGGCAGAGTCCTAAGCCTTGCCAAGCAAGCACCATGGTGATGGGGATGGCAGTACTCTTAGTAGTGCAGAGCTGGAGGGTGCAAATAAGTGTGAATATTTGATCCATATTTCAATTTATTCAGAACTTCTTTGAAATATAGTATATGATTCACTGGTTTTAAAAATGTTTCTTTGTTCTTATTTGTTTTCTTCCATATCCATTCCATTTTTTTCTTACCTGTTAAGATAGGTTATATTGTTTTATTTTTTTTTTAACTCCAAAAGCAATGGACATTTATTCTTCAGTTTTTGTGAAAGAGTGTAAAGATGCATTTTAAAGAACCTGATGGCTAGATAGCATCAGCCATGGCCTTCAGGCTGGCCTGTTTTACAATTAGATTAGGAAAAGAGGAAAAAGGTAACTTGCCTAGTTCACATGAATGTTTCTGGAAAATACAATTGTTTATAAATTTCAAACTACATTTCATTAGAGTCAAGGGAAGACTTCAAAATGCCACATAATATATAATTTAAAACTGGATGAACATCCTTGCAAACGTTAGTGCAAAGTAATTATACAGTCTCTCCAAAATTGTGCTCATGTTTCCCAGGTCTGGTCAAAGTTACTCTGTTGTAATTACAATCACAGAGGCTTAACTTAACAGATAGCAATGCTTTTACATTTTTATGTCCTATGAACAAAGGGAATGTTGCAAGATTTTGGTGAAATGCAGCTTGGCTTTGTTAACAAAGGAAATTTCTTAGTTTAACAGTTATGTTCCCAGAATGCTACACATATAGGTGTTATGAAAATGTTTTTGAGCTTATGTCTCTATCTTGGTTCAATAAAATTCCTCTCAAGATTTGTTTTTACTATGTAAATTGGAATTGTTTCATGATTTTGAAATGCAGCCAGTATAAATGAAAACATTTCAGGAGTAGTGGTAAAATCCACCACTAATCTCAGCTAGACAAAGCTCTTAAAATCAAAAAGCCTATTCACACAAAATTAAATGTAATGACTGTAGTAATCAATTTATTACACAGATTAATCATTCTTGAATGTACAAGCTCCAGAGGAGCAACTGGGTCTTTAAATATACACACATATTTCCATCAAGTTATTTTCACTCTCACACATCCAAGTAGACCTAAGCAGTTAAAAACTTAATAAAAATAAGAGCTATTAGCTATGTATTGACTGAGAAACCACATATAAACCAAAGAATATGGAGAGAAAGGGGCTGAAAGGACAAAGGGTGAAGGGGCAGAGAGGTAAAAGAGCTGAGAACAAAGCTCATCACACTTTATGTATTAGTAGCTCCAATCCATTTAAATGTTGACCAGTTAAATTTAAACCTTAAAATACAGGATGTGGGTAGAGTTTAATCTACTTGGTCATAACTTTCACCTAAGTTTTAGGTCCTTCAAAATGGAATGAATATAGAAATAGCTTCATGTTTTTCACCTTGTTTTTCATAATTGTTTTGAATTTACATGGATTCCACTTTAAAACATCTCCTACAGGCCAGTGGAGTTTTTCCCCATTAAACACACACATCTACCTACCACACCTCACACCTTGCTATTATCCAAATTTAAGTCAATCAGGAAAACTTTTTAGTCTTTCACCTAGGTTATGCCTAAAGAACTGGCTTGTCTCACACACACACTTCTCTGCTAGGAGGCAATGTTGGTACAGAAGTACAATATTTCTAGTTTCTTGCTTCCAAGTATGTATAACACACAGCACTGCCGTATTAGGTAAACGTGCACAGGGGAAGGTGAGGCCTGGACTCACAGAGAGCAGTCAAATGGAAATCAAAAGGACGTTCTCTTTCAGAATTTCCCTGTCTTTATTTGCAGAGGTTATCCAATAATTTCTTTTATTACATTGCATACTTCTGAGTCCATTCCTGAGCTTTGTTGTACCTTTCTCTATCTGTTTTGTAGATCCGAGCAATCTCAGGTACTAAAGGATCATCTGGATTGAGATCACACGACAGAGAACAGATGGACAGGAGTATGAGATCTGGGGATGCAGCTCTGTGGTGTAGCTTTGTTGGTCAGCACAATAAACTGGAACCAACCAGTTATATTGTTTTCTTGAAACATAAACACTTGGAAACTTTTTCTTAGGAAAGAAGTTTATAAAATATAGAGAATAAAAACAATAGAAGATAACTTATAAGCAACAATGAGTATGGTTACAGGTTTAAAGAAAATCCTGAAAGGGAATTGAAAATATTTAAAATTTTAGTTTTCCAGACTAGGAAATTAACCCCAAATAAATTTGTTTTGAATTTGGTATTTTGTTGATGTTTTAATTTCCCCTTTATACTACAAATACTTTATTCCTCATAACAAACTGAATGAGGAAAATAAATGTTTGAATTTTATTTTTGGATATGAATTTCTGTAACTATTTGTAGACAAAACAAATAGTATGCCTGGTATTTTTCCAGCACCAGATGCCTCAAAAGAGGTAGAATATACAGTTCTCTTTTAATGGTATTCCAATCTAATTGGAGTGGAGAGTAGGACTATTAATACTAAATAACTACACAATAATGCAGGCAGTAAAGTGTTTGCCTTGAAAGAGAAAGGCGATATGGTACAAATAAGAGAAGAGAAATGGATGTAAGAGTTCAAGGTGTCTTTCATAATATGATGATATTTGAACATATCAATGGAATTGATATGACTAGGAGAAAGTGAAATAAGGAAATATATATCAGTGACAATAATGCACCTTGCATACTACACAATAATGCAGGCAGTAAAGTGTTTGCCTTGAAAGAGAAAGGCGATATGGTACAAATAAGAGAAGAGAAATGGATGTAAGAGTTCAAGGTGTCTTTCATAATATGATGATATTTGAACATATCAATGGAATTGATATGACTAGGAGAAAGTGAAATAAGGAAATATATATCAGTGACAATAATGCACCTTGCATCTTTATACATTGGTACCTAACATTGGTCAAGCCCATAGTAGCAACCACATAAATACTGTGGAAGTTAAATGATTGAAATAATGCACTCTAGGGAAAAAGTCAGTTTTTGTTAGATTTTTGACTACCAGGTCAAATAAGTTACATGTGATCTCATATGTCTTAATTACATTTTTTTTTTGAGACAGAGTCTCACTATATAGTTCAGACTGGCCCAGAACCCATTATATAGCCCAGGTTGGTCTTGAACTCACAGCAATCCTCCTGCCTCAGCCTCCTGAGTGCTGGGATTATAGGCGTGTGCCACCATGCCTGGCTTTAATTACATTTCTTGTTGCTGAGACAAGATACACAAACCTCACATTAAAGGAAGAAAGCTTTATTTAGCTCACAATTTGTAGAGATTTAACTCCATAATTGGCTGGCTCTAAGGCAGGGTGGTATTGCAGAGGGGCATTGCAGAGGAGAAAACATTCATGGGAGGCAGAGGACAGCAAGGCAGTAAAGTAGGGAAGAAGCTGCAGCAGCAAGCAACAGCAGCAGCCTTCTTTAGTCCCTTTCATTCTATCCAGGCTACCTGCCTTTCAGTTAGATAGAACTCACACCCAGAGTAGGGCACCCTTAATCCTAGCATTGCACCCTTAATCTCAGTATCACATCTTTAATCCCATCATCACATACCCCAGATTCATCCACCTTTGAAAAGCCCCACTTGTGACTGCATGAGGCTTTGGCGGGACATCTAGATAGAAGGCATAATATCATATGTGATAGGAAATCTTCAGGGGCTTTTTGGCCCATATTTATAAGTACCCAAATGTTGCTCATTTCCTACATTTGAAACAGAAAATAATGTGCATATTGATTTTTTTTTTTTTTTTGGTACCAGGGATTGAACTCGGGTCCTTGCACTTGCAAGGCAGGCCACCGAACTGCTGAGCTAAATCCCCAGCCCCTGCATATTGATTTTTAATATAAAATCTAATTTTGTCTTTTTCTACTTTGAAGTTATGTTTTGATTCTTCTTTTATCTCACTGCCAGTGGTTCAAGTTAGATTAACATATGTTCACAGCTGAACATTCTGATGACATTTTAGATATATGCAGTACATCCTTCCTAGATTAAGTAGTATTGCCATAAATTTACTAGTGTTGTGCAACATACAAAGGCTCTATAGCTCTGTATTTTCTTTAAGAAAGATTTCTGTCTTGTTTTTAAAGTCTATACTGTCCATCCTTTATTTCCTATAAGCTTTCCATATGTCCTTGAAGAACCTTTCCCTTCTTTAGTTAAGCATATCCTCGTGATCTCTGTAATAGACTAAATTAATTCATCCATTATAATTCCCAACTCTACAAAGGCTGTTCTTTTTTATTTCCAAATGTATCATTTATTAAATTTTTTTGAGCAAGTCTCCTTTACTTAAAAGAAAAAAACGCATGGTTTTAAAATAGCTTTATCCCATTTCCCTTACTCCCAGATCTAATTAATAAGCAAAGTTAAGAAATGAAAATACAGTTCCTTTTCATGTTTTTGTACCAATCAATACATGAATAAACTGAGTGAGTGAAGAGAGTGGGCTCATCATAAGAATTTAATGTACCGTGATTTATGGTGATTTATGCTAGGTAGAGAGTCAGAAAACAAATGAGTCTCCCTGAGAATTGAGAAATGTGAGACTGGCACTCACCATAATAATGACTTCAGTCCATTGCTCGAACAGAAAACTCCAGTTTGAATATTTATTATATTCTACAATAGTGATATGTTTTTCTTTTCCCCCTACTTAGTGAACACTTCTGTTTACCTGCTTTCCTCTTTCCCTGATGCCTGGAACACCTTGTCATCATCATTTGAAGCACTTTATTGACTTAAACTTCATAATTTAATAACAGGCATTTTGTACCAATGTTATAAAGCTTTATTTTAAAAGCTTTATTGAGACATATCTGATAAAAGTTACACACATTTAATATGTACATATTAATAAACTTTTACACATTTATATACCCATCATCCCAACAAAGTATTGTCAGACCCATGATGTCAAAAAAAATTCATTTTGTTCTATTGTCTATTTTTATTTTTTCCTTGATAGTGAGGATTAATTTAACCTGAGTAGTAAAATGTCAAAAGAATGAAAAAAAGTTCTAAAGTTTTCTTCTCATCACCATTATAACTCATTTTTATTATTTGGAAAAGCAAACACAGTAACAACCCAAAAATGTCTCCTTGTGATTTACAGAACCTGTGACTAACCTCAGACCCTTGAAGTCATCCTGAGTAACTTCAGGATGAGCTGTTCCATCTCCATGATACCACTGTCCATAGTTCCCCGAAATTTTCTTAGTCAGGGTTTACTTAATCAATACACTGTAAAACCAGATCATAATAGGTGAAACCAAGCTTTAAAATTTCCCTTCTGCATAGCAAACTAAAGAAGATCCAGTTTAATTCCTTAGTCTTTGTGTAGCTTCCTGATGCCCGAGTTTTCAGTTACAGATGTGTTTTCAAAAATTGCTCTCGAAATCACTCTTCACTCTTGAAAATACATGACTCAATGAATCACTACTCAGTGAGTGTTTATAAAAGTGCTGGACCAACAGTCACTACTTATCTTTTGTTGTCTCCATGGAGAATAATAGAAGTGATGAGCAGCTGAGATCATACACTGTGTGCCTGGCTGGCTCTGAGAGCCCCATCTGTCCTCCTTTGTTCTGGTGCTCAGTGTGACTCTAAGCAATTGGGTGCCTCGAAGGCAAGCTGGAAGCTAGACCTGCAGATGGGGAGAAATGGATACGAGAATCCTCATGTCCTCACAACAAGAAAAAGTATATTTTCCTTACTCTTTTAAAAAATATATAGATTATTCTTTCCATTCTTTTCAGATTTTCTTGATTAAACAAACTCCTAAAATAAACCCCTAAATTAATCCTCATAATAATAGCTTTAGTTAAAAATTTAGTCTATTCATATAGCACAATATTTCATAACTATTAGTCATTATTAAGAGGACTTGATGAATTTTGAAATGTTTAAGTTAAAAAGAAAATATTACCTGAATTTTATAATATATATGTTAAATCCTACCTTTGTTTATATGCCTTCACAGAAATAATATGGAAGGATATTCAGGATTAACAATGTTTAATTTGGATGGTGGGATTGATTATATAGGCTTTTAATTTTTTCCAACATGTTTCTTTGCTAGACTATGTATATACTTTTTAGTAATTAGGAAAATCATTATTAAAATAGTACAATTTTTGTTATATTGTAGATGATCCAGAACATTCTTATTGAGTAACAATACCACCAAAAATACAATAGAGCTTATTAGCTAAAGTGACAGATTTACAACTACTCTGGGGCAGGTAACAAAATCAGAATTTGAGTTGTTGAAGTTCCACATGTGTTTCTGAGAATCAGCTTTGGGAACCATTGTTATATGTGACTTTATTGTTTCTTTTTAGAAAAATAAGACAACTTTATGAAACTAAAGTTCTGACTACCATACAATTTATAAACTTAAAATATAAGATTCACTAGAACTTAACACATTGACAGAGTTGTACAGTCACAACCACAATTAAACTTAGATAATTTTTGCTATCCCAAATCAAAACCTTCAACCTATTAGTTGTCAATTTCGGTAACCACTGAGCTACTCTCTATCTTGTAGATTTTCCTATTCTGAGAATTTACATTTTAAATTTTAATTTCACAATAGGGAGTGCTCACAACAACAACAACAGCAACCTTAACATAGCCAAAAAAGTATAAATCTGTCAAAGTGAGCTCTCACACCACATTAGAGTGAAACCAGAGATGGACAAGAGAAACATTTTATTGAGATAGTGATTTTTTTCCATTAAGTTTATTGGTACATTAAAAGTAAACAATACAGTTACATTTATCATTGGAATCTCCTACCTTTAGATAATATATCTTGGTTCTTATTTTTTTTCCCCATACCCCTGCCCTCCCCTCACCCTCTTCACCCTTTCCTTTTTACAAAGGCTTTATTTCCATTTTTTCCTTTTTTCACATTTTTTCTTTTCCCTTATTTCCTTTCCCCTCCCCTTCCCACTTCCCCTTTAGCCATTTTCTTCCTATTTTACTTTCCCAGTTATAGCATTTGACACTGTGATTTTGTTAAGTTTCTAACTGAGAGGAGATGCTTTAGTTATATGGAGCTTTTCAGTTTTGGAGGTTGGGAAGTCCAAGGTCAAAGCACTGGCAGATCTGGTACCAGGTGAGACCCTACTTTCAGGTCTATAGATGGCACCTTGTCACTATGTCCTCAGGAGGTGGAGGACCACCTGAGCTCCCTTGAGCCTTTTCATAAGAGTGCTGATCATCCCTCATGAGGGCTCTGCCACAATGGCCCACTTCCTAATACTGTTAGGAAATCTAGATTTTGAGGGAACACAGATGTTCATAGTGTTGCAGGGGTCAAATTCTCAGTTCATAGAAATGCTAAAAAGGGAGGCTGAGAGATCAGAAATCTTAGTTGTTGAACAATTTCATCTAAGATTGCTAGAGTTGTGGAAAGTTGTGAATAAAACAATCTAACTGTCCCATAAAGTGTTACTCTGAGACAGGAAAGCAATACAATGTTGCTATACAGATTTAGTTCCTTTGATAAAGAAAGCACTTGACTTTATAGGAGGCCTTTGTGCTCATAGTTAGATGCTCAGTCTCAGCCATTCTGCTCAACAGTGTTTTTTTTGTTTTGTTTTGTTTTTAGCAGTACTAGCTTCATCTGTCCAGAGTGGTTCTTTTGTAAAAAGTTCTTTTAATGCTTCTCTTTTATATTTGTTTTTCATCATTAGGTCCTCCAAATTGTTTTGTTTGAAGCAAGAGACACATATAAAACAAAGATACAGCAGATATTCATTATTAGTTACTTTACTGTATTTTTTTGTACACAGGTTGTATTTTAATAATAAATAGCCAGGGATTTAGCTCAGTGGTGCTGCTGCCTTGCAAGTGTAAAGGTCCTGAGTTCGATCCCTGGTACAAAACAAAAAACAACAAATAAAACCTATTCTGTAAGAACACAACATATAAAAAATGCAATATCTTAATATTTTTCCAACTTGATTTTGGGTATGTAATTTTTGCAAGAAAAATCTATCACTTTTTAATTTCTTTTGATCTTTTAGTTCACCCTTGCTTTATAATTTAAGACATACATAAATTAGTCTCTCTACTGCCAATGATATTTTGAACATTGATTTGCATTTTTATTGGTTGAATAAAGATCATAAACAAAATTACTACAAAATTCTGCTGGTGAGTTCTGAAGAAATGAGACAAAACCAGGAATCCTTTAGAGTTTAATGTAGAAGAGGCAAACTTTTAAAGAAAATTTTATAGCTTTTTATATACAATACATAAATACATACATATATACATATACATGCAAACATACATATATGGTGTGATGGAAAAATATGGAGAATGTTTTAAAAAAAGTTATTATAGTAAAAAAGCACATTGCTGCAAATCTCCCTGAAAATGCTCTCACTCAGCTTGCACACATATATCCCATTGCTATTGACAGTTTCTGAAGCTGTCTGGAAGTTCTCTTTCATGTCTTTAGTTGCGCTGTTGTGGCTACCTTGATGTTCTGAATTGATTCAAAATGTTTACCTTTCATGGTTATTTTGACACTGGGGAAGAGCCAGAAGTTATTTGATGCCAGATGGAGTGAATACAATGGATGAGCACGCATTTTTATGTGTTTACAAGCCTACCTTTCTGTTGAATGGCACTTGGTAACAGCACACTGTGTTTTTGATAACACCTCACAAAGGCACTTATGAAAGAGAACTTTCAGAACTGCTTTACGATGTGCCAAAATATGATGGGACAAGTGTGTTCAAATCAATAGTATTTTGGAGGATATGAACGGCAATGTGTCTTTTACTGTAATAACTTTTATTTTATTAGTACATGCTTACTGTACATAATGTTTGCATTCTTTTTGGGAAATAAGTGCATGCACATAACACACCTTTTTTCTTTTTTAAATCCCCTCCGCACCCACTTTCCTTCCTCCATCTCTAAATTATCTTTCCCTATTTTCATTATCGTTGTTATTATCCTTAGCTCTTGTGTATGTTATATAATGTTTGCACTCATTATGGTTGTTAGATTTCTATACAAAGCATATCTTAATTCTTCTTGCTTCCCTACTCCTCCCTTGGTCTCCTGGACCCCTGCTTTTTTGCAAGAGATCTATGCTCCTGTTTCCTTCTATCCAGCCTTTATTTTTATTTTATCCAGGCTTTGTTTGCACTTTGCTTTATTCAAGTGAGAGATACCATGTGGTATTTAAGCTTATATATCTGATATATTTCACCCAGCGTTATATTTTTCACCCATTTTCCTGCAGATGTCTTGAAGTTATCCTTCTTATTTCCTGAGTAGTTTCCACTATGTGCATATATGGATTCTGTATATGTATTGTGTGACGATACCACATTTCTTTATTTGTCTGTTGATGGGAATATAGGGTGCTCGTAGGATCTAGCTATTATGAATTATGCTGCTATAAACATTGGTATGCAGGAATTGCTGTAATATGGTGTCTTTAGCTCCTTGGGTAAGATAATTAGAAGCAGAATAGTTGATTCATATGGAATTTCTAATTTTTGTTCTTTGTTGAATTTCCATTCTGATTTTCATAATGGGTGTATTAGTTTACATTCCCACTAACAATGTCGGAGGGTTCTTTTTTCACCTCAGCCATGTCAGCAGTTTACTGTATTAACTTTTAAAATGTAAACACTCACTGTATATATCAATTACCAGTTATATAGATAGATAATGTTATTGTATAATATGAACTTTATTTGCTAAAGCTTATGATCTCTAAAGTATAATCAAAGAGTTTTATTTGAGACATTTAGGTAATAATGCATTTGAGGGGGACTCATCTTTTTTGACAATTGTATCTATACATTACCTAGCTGAATAAAAGAAACACTGGAGTTGTGGGAGTTAAATTGATGATAGTGAGGAGGTGAGGGTTTCCAGTTGCCATAGCAAAATGTCATAAACTGGGTGGCTTATAAGTAACTGGTATTTATTTTTCATAGTTCTGGAGATTGAATGAAAGAACCAGTAGATTTGGTGTCTAGCAAAGGCCTGTTTCTTGGTTCATGGATGGCACCTTCTCACTGTGCCCTCACATGATAGAGAGGACAAGCTAGTTAGCTGGCTTTTATAAAGGCACTGATCCCAATCATGGGGGCTGCTAGTTACCCTCATAGGCCCTCCTGTCTAATACTACCACCTTAGAGGTTAGGATGCCAACATATAAACTGGTGGGAGTTTGGGGGGTTTTAAGTACAAACATTTAGCAGAAAGGATAGTGACATAGTGTGGTCACAGCATTTTCCTTTTAGAAATACCCTTGAAGAGAGAGGTCAGTAGATTGTAAGGTGCAGTTGACCATACTGGGGTTCAAGATCAAGGAAAAAAGATGGAAAGCTGGGCTGGGGATGTAGCTCAATGGTAGAATGCTTGCTGAGTATGCAAAAGGCCCTGGGTTTGAGCTTCCGTGTTGGAGAAAAGAAATATCCTTGACACTATCATGGTGCAACAAAATTACTGAGCAACTTTGCCTTGCTGTATACAAAGATTTCTATCCTTTACAGATGAGGTAAGAAGTGATTTTAGCTTTTAACTCTTGTAGAATCTTCATTTAGTTATAGTCCAAAGCTTCCTAAATTTTATATAAATACAGAGACACACTCTCTCATATATTGAATGTATGTTAAAATTGAAAAAGCAAAAATTGTAGTAAATATAGTATTTTAACATGTACCTGATAATGGGCCATGGATAAATTTGTATAAGAATATACATATATGCTTTTTTTTTTTTTTTTTTTTTTTGTACCAGGGATTGAACTCAGGTCCTTGAGCTTGCAAGGCAGGCAGCAGAACCACTGAGCCAAATTCCCTGGTCCCTCTATCCCATTTTTAAATTGGCCACATCTTACTTTGTTGAACAGATGTAAATACAATTAATCCCTCATTCTTCGTTATTTAGGTTTTCTCACATTTTCCATGAGTATAAACAGCATATAAAAACAAATTCAAAGATCTCTGCATGAATGAATAATTATTTGCTTTGCAGTTATTTCAAAAAGTGAAAATGCTAGAATGTGATTATGAAATTTAGGGTAATGATTCTTTAAAGGATTTTCTTTTTTTTTTAATTTTTTTTTCAGCTTTAATTGAGTTTATTGGTACATTTTAGGGATACAGTACAGTTACATTCATTGTTGGGATCTTGTACCTCTATATGATAAGTCTTGAAAAAGGATTTTCTATACTCACTGTTTTCTCTTTATAGCCTTTTTATTTCCTGGAGTGCTGATTTTGGATTTCTATCTACATCTATTCCCCTGAAACTTTTTTTACTAAGAAATCTAAGGATCACTTCCCCATATTTAATTTTACTTGAGATTCCTGTGGCATTTAGATCTGATGATTGCTTCTTGAAGTTTTTTTTTCTTCTTCATCAGAACCATTTTCTCCTTTGTTGATACCTATTGATTATGGGAGAAGACACTTTCTCTTCATGAACAGTGAGGGCCAGGGCAAGGACAGGTGGTCTAGATAGACTTAGTGGACTTCATGCTTTGTACCAGGACTTTAAGTGATATAAGTTGAAGGGATCATGATAGTTAATTCACATTTTTAGAAATGATGTCTGAGCACTGCTGTGTTTTTTGCATCATTATCTGGCAAGACTGCTCATAGGTCGTTGCTGTGTTTTCTGTTTTTTAGACCTCTGTCATCTCCTTGGTTCCTGACCATTTTCCCAGTTCCGATTTTCCAACCACTAGTCAAGTTTCCGAGCCCTTGAGGTGTTAAAAATCACCCTTTTCTGTTTAAGATAATTAGAGTTTCTTTTGTCTGTACTCAAGACTCTTACTGGAATAAATAGACCTTTGTGGGTCCTTTTTCTAAACTTAATTTTTATTAGTACATATTTGCAGTATATAATGATTACATTTCTTGTGGGGAGTTGGTGTATGTACATAACACACCTTAATTCTTTATCACCCCCTTTCCCTCTCCTTCCTCCTCCTTCCATCTCTTAGTCTTACCATTTGGAAAACATCCGTTTCCCTATTTTCTATTATATATCTTTTATTTTGCTCTTTATATTTTGAGTTTATCTGCTGGCTTAAGCTGGTATGCTTATGACTTCTAATTTCTCACCTCACTATGGAGTTCTAGACTGGTACATCTCACTGTCTACTAGGAATTACTGTCTAGATGCCCATGGACACCACAACTAGTTAAAAAATAAATTACCTTGTCTTCCAAAGTTTCTCTCTTCTATACTCAACCTTAGTATGACCATAGGAGGTGAGACTAATACATAAGAATGAGTTCTCTATTTGTAGAGACAATATAGGCAATTAAAATTTAAGCAGGGAAAGGACTGGTGTAATTGACAAGTTGACATTCATCAAGAGTAGTAAATGTAGCATTTATTGAAGAGTTAATACTTAGGTTAATTGAAGAGAGTCACTCAAGTAGGTATTAGAGGGGAGACATTCCAAATAATGAGAGTAAACTGGTGTAAAACTTAATATGTATTGTATGTCATTTTCTTTTTTACTGCTGCAATCAAGTTCCTGAGGTTTACTTAGCTCGCAGTTGTAGAGGTTCAAAGATGTGATGCCAGCCTCAGATGGCAGATAGTCTCTGGTGGGAGTACATGTGGGAGTAAGAGTCAAAAGTTAAAAGTTTTCCAGAGGGACTGTGCCTACCTTGCAAATGCAAGGTCCTGAGTTTGATTACCGGTATTGCAAAAAAAAAAAAAAAAAAAAAAATCTTTTCCAGAATTTAATTTAATTGAAACTAGACAAGAAGTCGGAGAGTGATTCATCCGCCAGTGGCAGGCTTTTGTAAAAACTCAATCTCATGATGACTAACCAAGGGAGAATTACTTTAATCCCTTATGATGACTGTGCTTCCAACAGCAACTTCCCTTTAGCTCTGTGGTTTATAGGTCACTTCACCTCTATACCTCCACGCTGAGGAGCAAGCCTCCAATGCTTGAACCCTAAGGGGACAGATTGTATCCAGACCATAGTGCTTGGTCTTTGAGGAATAGAAGGGATGCTAGTGTGTCTAGTGTGGAGTGAAGGGAGGGGATTAGGGGAAGCAATCAGGGCCTTTTGTGAGAAAGCAGCAACTGGAAGGTTTTGAGGAACATAAGTGATACATTCTGACTTAATATTTAAACAAGATCTCTTTGATTCTCACCCAGATGGAGTTCTGGAAAGAGCGTTTGGCTCCTTCTTTTCCCTTTTACTCTGATTTCCAGTCCGTCTCTTAGCCTTCTAGTTCTGTCTTTTTTATGTCTTTTGTGACTGTGTATCTTCGTATCTAAAGTCACACTGCTTTAATTTACATTTCACCTCCCTGTAGGTTATCAAAACTGACAGATGGTGTGACACGTTCTTTCGCTCCCTGCAGTCATGCCTTTTGCTTGAATGTATTTTGTGATGTTTCTGAAATAGAACGTTATAATTTATGCTATTTAGAATTATCTTGCACTTTCAAAAACACGAAAAGAAGTGACGAATGGTATTAACTGCTGCCACTTTATTGTTTGAAATCCCTGTCAGACAGTCTTCAGACGCTGGGAGAGATCTTTGCAGATTCCCGATTTACTTCTTACACATTTACAAGAGAAAGAAGTAGAGAAAGAAACAGAAAGACACAATCTATTTTTTGGAACCACTTTTGTTCTGTATTTTGGGGAAATGCTACATTTGCAATATAATTTTGTATTTGTAATTGTATTTATAATACAATGTTATTGTGATATTGTATTAAGAACACATTATAAAAGTCACTAATTTGCCTTTCTTTAGAAATTCTGTTTTATATTTTCTCCTACTTCTTAAAAGTTGAAGTTTCTCTTTTTTGAGCTGAACTAGCTTATCATTGTGGTTTAAGCAAAATTGCTTAGCATTGTTTCAGCAAACCTCAAGGACATCCTCTTGTTTTTGAACCTTTTAAATCTTATACCCAGTATGATGTTAACTGAAATAAGGATGAAATACAGAACTCATTAATCAGGAAACATTCTTCCAAGAATTTCATTAGTTATTCCTGTGGAAACATGCATTCATGCTGTCTTTCTTCTCTCACCTTCCCTCTCCCCTCTCTTTCCCTCCTCCTATCCCCCCATTTTCTCTATCCTGTCAAATCCATCTTTCATACTGTTCCAGGATGATTTTATTTTTTTTTTCTCATTGAGCTTATTGGTACTTTTTAGGTATACAGTACAGTTACATTCATCATTGGGATCTTGTACCTTTACATGACAGGTCTCGGCTCTCATTTTTTCCCCTTGTCCCTGCCCTCCCTTCACCCACTCCTCCCTTCCCTATGGATGATTTTCTTTGTATGTGCTGTACTCTTTTCCCAGAATGTCTTTGTCTTTTAAGACTAAAGCATTTGTCCTTTAAGAATAAGATGAAACTAAAACAATTTTTCTTTTGTTAAGACTTCCTGGACTTATCTGAGAGGAGAGCTGTCTATTTCCTTCCCTTTGTCACTTGGCTGAAGCATTTCTCTGTTAATCCTTTGTCATACCATGTTAGGAGCTGGCTCAGTCAGAGAATCTGTCTCTTTCATTGCTGAAGCCTTACTAGGTATTATAGCTCAATGTATACTGACTGAATAAAAAAATTGAAGAAATTGTATTAATGATTACCAAAATTTGAGTATTATAAACAACCATGGAAAAATTTGAGTTCTAAGATTCCTTTATTTCTGTCATTTGACGTTTTTTGGATATCTTACCAACTTCTATGTTGTCAAGGAATGCAAATTAGTTTTACATAGTTGATTAATAGAAGCACATTAAAGCAATAGTACAGGAAGAAATAATATTCTAAATTGCAGACCTATCAGTCTTTCATGTATCCTTTCACATCTGTAGTCTGGCTTTATTTTCAATAAATGGCAGGCTTGGGACTCCAAATTTAATATACTAGATGAGGAACAAGATGATTTCAGGGATGGGTATTTAGCTGTTACACTTTTTATTTGCTGTCTTACACTTAATTGAGAAAAATCTAGTTTAAGATTAATTTCAGAGTTTACTGATTCCTTAGACATTTATTGGTTTTTTAAAAAATTGGTTTTTTGAGTCAGTGTCTCACTATGTAGTTGAGACTGACCTGGAACTCACTATGTAGCCCAGGCTGCTCTCGAACTCACAGTGATCCTCCTGCCTCAGCCTCCTGAGTGCTGGGATTACAGGTGTGTGCTCCCATGCCTGGCTAGACATTTATTGTTGAAATCAGTTTAGAATGTATCTTTGATTCCTTAACATATATTGATCTTTAATTTCCCAAGTCCACATATTAGTCAGTGTTCCTAATGCTGAACACAGTACCCCAACACTCATAGCTTAAAGGAAGAAAGGTTGAATTCAGCTCACATTTCAGGAGATTCAATACATGGTCAGCAGACTCCAAAGCAAGAAGTTCAGGGCAGAAGGGCATGGTGGAGCAAAGCTGTTTAGTTCATGATGATTGAAGCAAAACAGGGGAACAGAAACAGGTGAAGGGCCATGTATATATGTGTGTGTGTGTGTGTGTGTGTGTGTGTGTGTGTGTGTGTGTGTGTGTGTGTATATATATGTATATATATATATATATATTACCAAAGACCATGCCTCCATGATCCACACAGAAACAAGCAGGAATGTGCTGTATTAATCTTAATGCATTGAAAGTAACATAGCAAGATTAATGGTCCAATCCACTCCTTGTCAACTACACATTCAAATACATCTGCTTAAGTCATACTCAATCTCCAAATAAAATGACACGTTTATAATTATGCTTAACATAATACAACTATCCTGAGTGCAACCAGAAACACAACAGTACCTTCCCCAGCATTTTTCAGAAGTTCATGTTTCTTCTTAAACTCAGGACAGACTCTTAGCTGTGAACTTTCGTAAAAGTCAAAAACAAGTTACATAATCTGAAGATTATAATAGCACAGGATAAACATTCTCATTCCAAAAGAAGGAATAAGGGGGCTAGAAAAGAATCACATCAGGGCAAGACTGAAAACTAACAGTACAAATTTCAAATCCTATAGCTCCATATGCAGCATCCAGCACACATGGTGATAAAATCTCAGTTTCAAAGGGCACGTATGGCTCCCCGCCATGATCTTGATGGTTACAGCCCACACACTTGGGCTGGCTCCACTCATAGCCTGCAGCTTTCCTTGGCTGGTGTTCAACATTCCTGGCACCTTTGACTTCCTAGGGTCTCCACTGCGCTTTTTGCCTCATCTCTGCAGCTTCATGCATTGCCTTTGCAGGGGCTTCTTGCCTGGCATCTCAGACCTTTCTTTGAAATATGGAGAGACACTTCCCTGACCCCACAACTCTTGCATTCTTTATGCCAATAAAAACATAATTACATGGACATGCCAAGGTCTGCTGCTACTGGAAGCAGGGGCCAGACTCCTTTGGACGGTGGCTGCAGGGGCCTGTGAGTACCTGGGTGGCTGAACATGGTGAAATGAATACCAGGGAACCAATTCTATAGGATACCTTTGCTGAGCAGGAGTCCAGGGTTGCTCTTCTTTAATGAAAGGTTGACACATTGGCACCCCTAAGCCTGCCCTGGGTAGGGTCTTGCTGTTTCCTGAGATGTCCTCAAAACATCTTGCTTTTTATTTTATTTTTTTCCTCATTGAGTTTATTGGTACATTTTAGATGTACAGTACAGTTACATTCATCATTGGGATCTTGTACCTTTACATGACAGGTCTTGGTTCTCATTTTTCCCCCACACCCCTGCCCTCTCTTCACCTATTTACAAAAACTTTATTTCCATTTTTTTGTTTTCTCAGATTTTTTTCTTTTCCCTTATTTCCTTTCCCCTACCCTTCCTACTTCCCCTGCACCTTTAGCCCTTTTCTTCTATTTCACAATGTCAATTATACCATTAGGATCTTACTTACAATTATAGTTTTTCACATCAGAGAAACTATTCAGTATTTACACGTGTGACCTATTTATTTCACTTAAGAGTATAACCTGAATATGCATGCATTTTTCATAAAGAAAGAGAAATTAGAGTCATTCATATTTGGTTTCTTTTTAATGGTGCTAATCTCTTTACCTGCCATACCTCCTTTGGCCACAACTTCACAAGTCTCTCTTCTTGGCCAAAATTTAAATTTTTTCAAAATTTTCTGTTGTGACCTTTGTCCCTGATTTTTTACTGTAAATCTAGCTGAAAGAAGAACTCACATTATAGCCTGAATATTGGGCTATCTTGAAATTTCCTCCACCAGATTAATTGGTCCATAGGCTCTGAATCTCAGCTGCCTGCACATTTATAAAACATGGGCAAAATTAAAACAAATTTTCTGCCAGAGTGTAATACACATGCCCGAGTCCAAATGCCAGAAGTCCTATTCCCAGCTGAAAACTCTTGAGTCTGGCCTTTGATACCCAAATTGTTATCAGCATCCTAGTCTTCTGTGCTCTGTTCAGGATCATCCAAGTTCTGTTTGTAACATTTTAGGGCTTCACTAGCCTGCATTTTTAAACTTTGCCAAACTCTTCTGGCATACCAGTCCCAAAAGCTTCTAAATCTCATGAGCAGGTATAGTCACAAATATGATCCTAATTCTGGTGCTGATTTTCTGTATTAGCTTTTCTTTTGCTGCGCAGAATACCCAATACCTACAATTTAAAGGAGGAAAGGTTTAAATTTGACTCATTCCAGGAGATTTAGGAGATGATTGTTAGACTGTAAGGCAGGAAGGTCATGGTGAAAGGGTATATGGATAAAAATTGCTTAGTTTGTGCTGGCTAGGAAGCAGAGTTTGGAAATACTGTGAGAAGAATGGTCAAGGAACCATGTATAGGACCCAAGGCTCTGCCTCCAAGACCCACCCAGACATATTCGGAAGCATGTTCTACTAATCTGCTAGGTATTTCTTAGTAAAATAAATTGATGTATTAGGATTAACAGTCAGTCTAATTTAAGACTGCTTTTCAAATGTATTGATCTTTAATTCCTAAGACATAGATAATCTATATGCCAGTCTTGATTATTCTGTTTTGTGTTCCTAGATTTATGTATTCCAAAGAAACTTTTATTACAGAGAAACACAGTCTTGCAGATGGAATTCAAGATCTAAGTGTCATGGAGGGCACTGTGTCCTAGATCCTGTGTTTTGAGATTTTTAATTTCATAACTCTGGGCATTTTTTAGAAGAACTGGATTTATGACATCCTGCCTGAAGTATTTTCTTAGATTATGACAGAACAGGATACTTTCAGATTGATTTAGGTATTGACATAAGAAATAGGTGGGAAGAAAGCTTCAGCATGTCTCAACTTAATTTTTATTTATCTTATTAGTACCTATTTGCAGTACATAATGATCACATTCATCATGGGGGATTTGAAAATGTGCATACCATATCTTAAATATTTTTGTTCCTTTCCCCTTCCTCTAACCCTTCCTCTGCTCTGTTTACAAAAGCTGTATTTCCATTTTTTCCTTCAAGTCTTTCTTTCTTTTAAATCCCATTTCTTTTCCTCTATTCCCAGCCCCAGTTTGCCTTTCCATTTGAACAAATTGTTCCTACTACTTAATATCTATCTTCCATTTTTCTCCTTGCTTACTTGTACTTTGGGTTTCTAACACCAGAGAAACAATGCAATATTTAAGTTTTGTGTCTGATTTATTTAAGATTATGATCTCAAGGTGCATGAATTTGCCTAAAAATGTCTCAAATTTATACTTCATTATAGCAGAATAATACTCCATTGTAGATGAACACCACATTTTCTTTATCTGTTCATTTGTTGATGGGCATATGGGCTACTTTCAAGATTTTGCTATTGTAAATTGTGCTACCATGAACGTGGGTATGAATATATCACTGTGGTATGATGATTAACACTTTCAGGGAGATATCTAGAAGAGGCCAAGTGGAACCTCTAGTTTTAGTGTTTTGAGGAATCCTCATCCTCTTTACCACAGTGGTTATATCAAATTATATTCGGGCCAACAATGGAGAAGGGTTCCTTTTCTCCTACAGTTTTGACAGTATTTACTGTTGGTTGATTTCTGGATGATAGCCATTTATTTCTGGTGTGAGAGGGAATCTGAATGTTGTTTTAGTTTGCATTTCTTTTTTTTTTCAGCTTTAGTTGAGTTTATTGGTACATTTTAGGGATATAGTACAGTTACATTCATTGTTGGGATCTTGTACCTCTACATGACAAGCCTTGATTCTCATTTTTTCCCCTTACCTCTGCCCTCCCTTCACCCCCCTCCTCCCCTCCCCATCTACAAACACTTTATTTTTATCTTTTCATTCTCTCACGTTTTTTTCTTTTCCCTTTTTACTCTTCCCTTACCCATCCACCTTCCCTACACCTTTAGCTCCTTTCTTCCCATTTCTAAATGTCAGTAATCTTGACAAGCCTTGATTCTCATTTTTTCCCCTTACCTCTGCCCTCCCTTCACCCCCCTCCTCCCCTCCCCATCTACAAACACTTTATTTTTATCTTTTCATTCTCTCACGTTTTTTTCTTTTCCCTTTTTACTCTTCCCTTACCCATCCACCTTCCCTACACCTTTAGCTCCTTTCTTCCCATTTCTAAATGTCAGTAATCTTATTATAATCTTATATACA
>NW_022900942.1:25637401-25701197 GCF_012274545.1 Fukomys damarensis | reverse complement strand
TGTAAAAACTGTCTAATTTCTTCTTTAATTTCCTCTGTAATCCATTGATTGTTTAGGAGAGTGTTGTTCAGTTTCCATGTGCTTGCGAAGTTTCTATAGTTTCTTGTGCTATTGATCTCCAGTTTGATTGCAGTACGATCTGATAATATACAGGGGATGACTTCAATTTTTTTGTATTTATTTAGACCTGTTCTGTGAGCCAGTATGTGTTCTATTTTGGAGAATGATCCATGTGGAGCTGAAAAGAATGTATATTCTGATTTTTGGGGGTGAAATACTCTATAAACATCTATTAAGTCCATGTGTTTTAAAGCTTGGTTCAGTTCTATTATTTCATTGTTGATTTTCTGCCTAGTTGATCTGTCAATTTGTGATAGTGGGGTATTTAAATCCCCCACTACAATTGTATTAGTGCTTATTTGGTTTTTCATGTTACTTAATATTTGTTTTATATAGTTGGGGGCATTTATATTTGGTGCATATATGTTTATGATTGTCAACTCTTCCTCTTGAATTGTTCCCTTTACAAGGACATAGTGTCCTTCTTTGTCTCCCTTAATGAGTTTTGGTTTGAAATTTATCTGAGGATAAGATTGCTACTCCTGCTTTTTTCTGGGCTCCTGACATATGGAGAATTGTTTTCCATCCTTTCACTTTCAGTCTATGGACTTCCTTTTGCACTAGGTGTGTTTCTTGTATACAACATATTGTTGGATTTTGCTTCTTAATCCATTCTGCCAATCTGTTTCTCTTGATTGGTGAATTGAGGCCATTAACATTGATGGTTATAACTGATATATTTTGACTTATTCTTGTCATGTTATTGTCCTTTTGTTGACTCTTTTTACTTTTTCTCCCATCTCCTTTTAGTTTCTTGCCTTGCCTATTTGATTTGGTCTGTTGTATTGTGAACTTCATTGTCCTTTTCTAGGATATTGTTTAGAATTCCTTGCAGTGCTGGTTTGGTATTCATGAAATTTCTCAGGTGCTCTTTGTCATGGAAGTATCTTATTTCCTCATCTATTTTGAAAGAGAGTTTTGCAGTATACATCAGTGTAGGTTGGAGGTACTTTTCTTTTAGGACTTGGAATACCTCACTCCAGGCTGTCCTTGACCTAAGGGTTTGTGTTAGAAAGTCTGCTGTGATTCTAATGGTCTTTGCTTTGCATGTGATTTGTTTCTTTTCTCTAACTGCTTGTAGTATTTTGTTTTTCTGTTAGATTTCTGGAATCTTGATTATTATATGTCTAGGTGTAGATTTTTTTTTGATCGTGGCTAGTTGGGGTTTTATATGCCTCACTTATCTGTATGTCTAATTCTTCCCTTCTGTTTGGGAAGTTTTCTGTCACAATTCTGTGAAGAGCTTTTTTATGTCATTTGCGTTTTCTCCTGTTTTTCCATGAATTCCTATCAGTCTTATGTTATTTTTCTTTGTATCGTCTAAAAGTTTTTGGATTGATTTGTCATGATCCCTTACTGTTTTTAAGAGACCTTTTTTTCACGGTCACTGACTGAGATCCTATCTTCTATATCTGAAATTCTATCTTCGCAATCTTTTAGTCTGTTGCATACACTTTCAATAGAGCTTTTAATCTCCTGGATGTCTGTTTGAATCTGTTTTATGGATTCCATTTCTTTCCTCTGTTGGACATTCATTGTTTCCATTTCTTTCTCATGCTGAGTCTTCATGGCTTCTATCATGGTCCTGAGCTCATCTATTTTTTTGTTAGTTTCTGCTCTAGAGTCTCGAATCATGACTTCCATTTTGCCCATCATCTCTCTGGTTAACTGGGAAATTATTTCTGATTTGAATTTTTCTAGAGCCTGATTGGTCTGTTTTGTTACGTCCTGTGCTGTGGGTCCAGGGAGTCATGTTGTTTCACTATCAGACTTTTCATCCTCATTTGTTCTACTATTTGCCATTGGTGAACTGGAAATCTGTTGTTGTGTCCTAAGTGTTTTCTCATTTTTATTTTTATTGTTGGGTTGTCCTTCCTTAATTTCTGGGTATTACTTAAATCTTCCTAATATAGTTGCGTTTTAGCTTTTGAGTTTCTAATGACTCATAGACACCCTCATTTTCATAATATCAGATAAAACAACTCTTTAAATCAATCACGACCCTTTATCCCAATTGATACATTCAGCAGCTCAATAGGATCACGCACAGCTTGCCAACTGACCACTTGTGGTAGTCATTAATGTATCCCCTTTAACTCATGTGAAGTAAATTAATTTCAAGAAGCAGCCCATAGTATGTTTGCAGTGAATATGGTTTTCAATATAGCATCTTTACCATTTAGGATGGGGGGTTAGACTTACAATGAGAGGATTAGATAAGTGAAAGAATTAGAGCAGGTTTGAAGTGAATCCAGAGGTTGTAGAATTACCTTAATATCTTTACAAAACTATTAATTTCAGGGTGGATAGAGAGAGTGCAGGAATAAGGACAAGAATATATCCCCTTAACAATAACAGGAGCTTGCCTTCCCTTGAAGGTACAGAGCCATGAGTGAGGTAAAATGACTGGAGAAAAGAACATAAAGAGAAACCCCTCCTAAAAATAAAAAATAATAAAAGAAGAAGTCTGAGTTAGGGTAGGAGCCAGAATAAAAAGGGAGATGAGGGACAATAAGGTGGAGCAAGAGACTGAGTTGGAGAGAGATGACAGAAAAAGGAAAGAAATTTTAGGGTTGAAGGAGGAAAAGAAAAAAGAGAGAGAGAAAAAAAAGAATTTGAAGCGCCTCTTTCAGACTGTCTCTGTTCTCATATCACATGTACAGCCATATGCAGAACCAAATCCCCTGGTCTCAGCTAGCCAATGGCAGTTCCCCAGAAGTGAGACTGAACACAGTGTACAAGGCCTAACTTGAGTTTCCCTACCCTCAGGGTTGAACTCCACTCAGTTCTATTATAGGTTTCCCCTGCCCTTTCTTTAAAGATGTTCAAAGTTGGAAGCTCAGAAAACTACCCTTCAGGAGAACTTATGTCTCTGCAGAATTGGTCTAAGGACTGGTCCAATCAGAAGGTTTGAGAATGCAGGGGGAGGTCGTGGGGGTGTTTCATGGGTGCCTGTGTGGCTACCTTCCTTACTGGGTCTGTTGTCGCACAGTCCAGGAGGTTGTGCACCTGCCGGATGTTCTCAGGCAGGCAGGCAGCTGAAGAGACACCCTCCGGGGTCTTTGGGTCCTTGCTGGGTCTGTTGTTGCACAGTCTGGGAGGTCGCGCACCCTCCGGGTGATCTCCGGCAGGCAGACAGCTGAAGAGCTAGTTTGCATTTCTTGAATGGCTGGTGTTGAGCATTTTATCTTGTACTTATTGACATTTTTACTTCTTTATCTGTGAACTGTCTATTCATTTCACAGGTCCATTTTGTATTGGGTCTTTAAATTTGGTGAGTCTATTTTTGTGAGTTCTCTCTCTATAAAATTGCATTTTAGAAGTAACATTTAATCATGTTAATCTGGTGCCTATGGGGTGAAGGGAGGGCAGGGGTATGCGGAAATATAAGAACCAAGACATATCATGTAAATGTACAAGATCCCAATGATAAATGTAACTGTACTGTTTCTATTAAGTGTACCAATAAACTTAATGGGGAAAAATCTGGTTACTATAAAGTTTCATAAGAGATATATAAAATTTTCTTTCTCTTAAGGAAAATTCCTCATTGAATAAGTGGAGGTGATGTACAGTGTATGAAGGAGGAAAAAAAAATTTAGCTCCGATCTCCTTATGTTGCCCAGATTGGACTTGAGCTTCTGATCCTTCTTTCTTAGCCTCTTGAGTACTTGGATTACAGGTGTGCACTACTATGCTGGGCTACAGCAGGAAATTCTGATTTTGGATTTCTGGAATTCCTCATTGAGTTGAGATAGCAGATAGCAGAGAATAGCTGAAGACATGGAACGAAAAAAGAAATGAAAATTGGTGAATACGGTGGGGAGAGAGAGAGAGAGAGAGAGAGAGAGAGAGAGAGGGAGGGAGAGAGAGAATATTAATATATATCATTCTGGTGAATCCTTCCCATGTATAAAAATTCTCCTCTCCCAGTTAGTCTTTTTTGCATTTTCATTGGCCTCTTTTCCTTGTTCTTGTCCCCTTAGTTCTTCATTCACTGCACTTCTCTCTGATTTTTACCTAATTTATACCAGAATACTGACAATCTACTTAAATGTGTGTATTAGTATTGCTGCTAATAATTGCAATCTACAGTGATCTTAGGAGTGGTTACATGTACGTATTACACGTTCCATCTTTTTTCTCTTTCCTCTTCCCTGCCCCTCCCCCTTCCCCCAGCAGTTCCCCATCTCTCTTTTTGCACTTGTTGATATTATGCATCTTAGGTCGCTTTATAGCATATAGCGTTTACATTAATTGGGGTTATTAGGTTTGTGTACATCCTATATCTTTATTCTTATTTCCCCTTCCCTTCTTTCTCAACCTTTGTTCTAGTTACCTTGGATTGCTTCCCTATTGCTAGAGATCTGTTCCCTTGTCCCTTTTATCAACCTTCTATCATTTTTTTGGTACTGTAGCTCATTCAGATGAGGGATCCCATATGACATTTAAGCTTGTGTCCCTGATTTATTTCACTTACTATTGTATTTCTCAGGTGTATGTATTTTCCTGCAAATGTCTCTTAATTTGTCATTTTTGTAGCTAAGTACTATTCCATTATACAATATATACAATATTTTGTTTATCCAGTCATCTGTTGATGGGTATACAGGCTGCTTCCAGGATTTAGCTATTATGAATTGTGCTGCTGTAAACAGAGCTATTAGGTATCACTGTAGTATGATGATTTAAGTTCTCTGGGGAAGGTACCTAGCTGAGGGGCAGCTGGGTCATATGGACTTTCCAATTTTAGTTCTTTGAGAAATCTCCACACTGATTTCTATAATGGTTGTACTAGTTTACATTCTTGCCAACAGTGAAGGAGGGATCCCTTTTCATCACAGGCACTCCAGCATTTGTTACTTGATTTCCTAATGGTTGCCATTCTTTCCAGAGTAAGATGGAATCTTAGGATTGTTTTAATTTGCTTTTCTCTAATGGCCAGAGATGTTGAACATTTTTATATACATCTGTTAACTATGCATATTTCTTCCTCTGTCAAGTGTCTGTTCATTTCTCTTACCCATTTCTTGACGGGGTCTTTCATTTTAGGAGCTTTAATATTTTTTAATTTTCTGTAAATTCCAGAAATTAGTCCTCTGTCTGGGGAATAATTGGCAAGTTTTTTTTTTCCCTGTTCTATAGTATGTCACTTCACTATTCTGATTATTTTGCTGTCCAGAAGGTTTTTAGTCTGATATGATCCCATTTGTTGTTTCTTGCTGTTATTTCCTGTGTGATTGAGGTTTTGTTTGGAAAATCCTTTCCTACACTATATGTTCAAGTGTTTTACCTATTTGATGCTCCAGAGGTTTAATGTGAATAATGAGGTAAAGGTACAAGATCCCAGTAATGAATGTAACTGTACTGTCTACCTAGAATGTACCAATAAATTAAATTTTAAAAAATATGAATAGTGAGAATAGTTCTAGATGAGAAGAAAAGATTGATGTGGGTTCTGTTTTAATTGAAATACTTTTAGTTGTTGAAGGTTTAGTATGCACAGTTTTCAGAGGATATTTTGCAAGGGCAAGGATGAAATAAGGAAGAATGGGGGTTCACTTTGTGGTTAAGGAAAGTTATGTGGTTATCAGAACTTGCTTTTAGGGAGGACAATACAGTAGTTATAGGAGGAACCAAATGCTTAGAATGGAGAGGATCAAGGAATTATGCTAGTGAGGATAGGAGTAACTGTGAGGCACTAAGTATGGTGAATTTAAGAAATTGGGAGGAGGAGTTTACATGTGTAGAAAAGAATAAATAAATACGTTAATATTATTATCTCAGAGGTTTGAGGAGTGGAAACTTGATAAAGAGCTAAGGCAAGGGAGAGAAACTTGACACCTATTAAATCAAAGCCAATGGACAAATATACAAGATGACTGCCTAATAAGCACATGAAATCATACAAGAACATATTATTATGCCATACTGCTAAATAACTCAAGAAACGTATAAAAACCTTAAACCAATAAGGTGTCCAATGGGAACACAGATTAGATATTCCAGTAAGACAGTATATATGTGACACCCAAGTAGCTTTCTTTGCCAGAGAGTCTCAGTACTCACACCCCAATAACTCCTCTGATCCCTCCACTGCGACACTGAAGTTAACTCAGATCCAGGATGTCTTTCTTCCAGGTCACAGGCATTCTTACAAAGCTGATTGAGACTGAGTTCTTGGGTTAGCAATTCTTGCTGTCTCTCTCCCTAAGTATGATGCTGTGGTTGGTAGACAAGGTCACCAGCACCCAATTGTCCACTGACAGGATTATTCCTTTGGAATCAATTTAACTATAGTTGGTAACAGGCTTATCCATTTCAGTGGAATCTCACAGGGCTGATTGAAAAATAATACACCATAAGACCTTGTTTTGAGCCTACTTTTAGCCTAGAGAAGAAATGCACTGCTACAGTGTGGGCATTAGAACAAGTCTTGACCCACCATTAATCTGCACTAAATGTGATGGTTGTGTCTCTCCTACTGGTGAAAAACATTATTCAACAGTAATTTTATAAAATCAGTTATCTAAAGTCCAGGGGGTTGGGGAGATCAGGTAATGTCAGAGAGTGAAAGAGAAGAGAAATAGAAAAAAAGGGAAAAAATTTTTATTCTTTGCTCTGTGGTATGGGAAAGAAGAAATAGAACTGGGACAAGGGCCCTACTGATTTTAAGGGAATGCTGTTATATATTCAGAAAATGAAAACAGGGAGAACTATGTACAAGATTGGTGGTGATAAATGGGTATGGGCAAAGATTCTGTGATTGATATAAATATTAGAGAAAAAATTTAAAGGAAACAGTTGAAAAGGTGGAGAGGAGAGAAAAGTAAAATTGAGAATGAATAAAACAGGAGAAAAAGGTCAGGTAAAGAGATATGGCTAAAAGAAGGGAGGGATATACATGAGTAGAATTTTACCCTCTATAAACTATATTGGGAGAGAGGAAAGAAAGAGAAACCTACCAGTAGGCAAAACACTGATACACACAGAATGTAGTGTAACATAATGGGATAAAAGTGTTGGAAAAAATGCATAGAATGAAACAAAACGGCAAAGAGTAAAATAACAAAGAAAATAATAAAATAAAACATTTAAAAGTATAATAAAAAACTCTACCAAATAAAGAATAGTAGAAGAAAAATTTCAATTGTTTTGGACACGTGACTCCTTTCTTCAGGCTGGCATCAGGAAGCAGAGCTCCAGGCAGGGTGTGTCTTTGTTTACGCTGGAAGTCTGAGGTGGCAGACTGAGTCCAGAACAGTGCTGCATACAGAGGCAAACAGTGAAAGCAAGGTGCCAATGTGAGCCTCCAGTCCCATGTGGATCAGGTCAAAGCTTGTTCAAAGCAGGAGCCAAGTCTGGGACCACTCCGCACTGGCCTCACCTGGACTCCACCAGGTCTGCTTCTCCAACTGCCAGCAGGGTCCTGGTTCGAACACCCAGCCCTTTCCTAAAATGAAATCCCTGCCAGCTTCTGCTCCGTTCATCTGTGTCCCAAGGGGCCGCGTTTGAGTCCCTCACTCACCGTCGACTGCAGGGTAGAAACTGCTGTGCTGAGGGTGTCAGTCTGATTTCCTGGAAACTCCTATTAGGTACCAGAGACTCTGGCAGGTCCAGGACCAGAGCAGGGCAGTGAGAGCGCAGGGCTGCTAAGCATAGCCTCAAACCGGACCAGTGTTATCCCTATGGGCTGATGAATGTCCTAGGTTACCTAGGACAAACTGTAGGCTCCCAGCGGCGACTCAGGCGTGCTTGGGGTCCAGGAGTTGTTTATCAGCTCAGAGTCTGGGAAGGAATGGGGCGGTACAGGAAGGGAGCAGCTCTCTTGTACCTGCCCCGAGTGAGTGCTGGCCAGAAATGCTGCCCAGCTGCAATATCCTGTTTGGATTGGGGACAGTGAGGAGTGGGGGGCAATGAAGAGAGAGCCCCTATACTCCAAATCTTTCCGCTGTGCTATTTGGAACCTGTCAGCTATTTGGGAACTTCTCAGAGTGGCGATTGTTGGGTCGAGGCCCTAAAGAGCAGCCCTGTCAGACTGGGTCAACTCTTTTAAATTCCTGTACCTTTGCTTTGTTTGATCTACAAATCTCTTTCAAATGGATTTTTTGCATCAGGATGCACGTCCTTACCCATCTTCCAGTTACCTGTGATTTTAGTTGATTTTCTCTGAGTCTCTCTAATGCGACTCCTCTTCTATTCAGCCCTGTTGAGATCAGGATAAGCATTTTCTGTGAGTAAATTGACCTTTTCATGATTTTCTGCCCAATTCTTACTTAATTATAGTTAGTATTTTATCTCATATACTGTTTATAGCAAACCTTTCTATGTAATTATTTAAAATATGATTTTCTTCTTTATGCTTCAATAGAAAGGTGAAAGTAATTTATTTAAAGGAAGCTTAAAATGTACAAAAACATACCTTTTTTTTTTTTTTTTGCTTAGTGCTTTGAAAGGAAGCATTTTCTCCACTCATGGCTTAAAATTAGAATTTAGGAAGGAAAATCTGATAGAAGAAGTAAGAGAAGCACACTGATTCTCTAAACCTTCAGCTTTTGGTTAGCACTCTTAAAATTGCTGTAAAAAGGCAATGTAGCTCTTAGAAGTACTGTGAACTAATGCCCCGGTTAGCTGAAAAAGGGGCATGTAGACAGATATGACTGCAAATTAGTTTAGGCAGATCTCTGTTAGCAACCTGGGCTGTATTCATGTCTGTCTTACCCCATATGTCAGGTTGCCTATTTATTCACAGGAAGTCTGGTTTCAAGTGGGGCTTCACTGACACACTTAGAAGACACTTGAAGTGTACAGGGACCCCTCCCCCAGGTACTTGACTGAGTACAAAATTGCAAGCTTTTCTTGGACCACAAAGATGTTGCTTCTCTCAGAAACCTCTTGCATTTTCTGAGTCCAGCTTCTATATTAAATCTCAAAGCTCATGCTTAATAGTCCTATTTGTGCAAGAGAAATGTAAAAAAAAATTATAAGACATACAGAGAGCAAATCAGAGTGACAATGGATTGAAGATAGATGCAAGTGAGAGAGGCTACTTGGATTTTCTCCAAGTTCAGGAGGGACAAATTTACAAAGTGGGCTGCAGGTCACTTGTTCTGCCCTTTATACTATGGTTACATTCAGGGATTCTTAGTGACCTTTTCTTAGGCCAAATCAATGATTATTGTTTTCAAGAAATATTTTCCATGAAACAGATATTTTCTCAATACCCAGCCCTATGGTGGTTGCTTTCTTTCATGGGATAGCAAAGAAATATTAGGTGCAGCAGCTGATCTCAGGTACCTTGCAGGCTTATTGATGAGATAAAACAACTAAAAGTAGACAGTGAGGTTGGGATGGATATAATATATAATAAATCAGTAAGAAAGAGATTAGTATTTGATGAATTTTAAGAGATGAATACAAGATCTCAGTTATGAATGTAACTGTATTGTATAGCTAGAATGTACCAATAAACTCAATAAAAATTTTTTTAAGAAGTGAAGATATAAGATTAGAGATGGATGGCATTTGTACATGCAGAGAGGGTAAGATGACTCCAGCCCTAATTCTTTCATTTGGACTTCCCCATAGTCCTGGCCCCTGATCTCACTTTCTGTAGACTCAGTTCTACTCCAGAGTGTCTGAAACACCAGAGAGAGGCAATTCTAAGCCTTTACCTGCCACAGGAATCCTAGGTTTCTTTTGCTGATTCTCAGGTTCAGAAGCTGCTATTCTCATGATGATTAGAATGTTCCAAGATTTACTTTTGCTGTAGGATAAACTCACTCGCTTTAAATATTAGAAGCCCCATGTATCCATAAATGCAATTACTTGACAATAGAGTAATTGCAGAACATATGTAATGAAGTTAAAATGAGGTCATATTGGAATAGGATGGGCCCTAAAACCAGTGGCTATTTCCTTATAAGAAGTAGGAAAATTGACACACAAATACACACAAAAGAAAACACCTCCTTTGAGGCTACACTCTTAAGTGAAATAAATAGGGCACACTTGAGTAAATACTGAATAATTTCTCGTGTGAAAAACTAAGTGTAAATAAGTTTCAAATGGCATAATTGATATTGTTAAATAGGAAGAAAATGGTTAAAGGGGAAGTGGGAAGGGGAGGGGAAAGGAAACAAAGGAAAAGAAAAAATGTGAAAAAAGGAAAAAATGGAAACAAAGTCTTTGTAAATAGGAAGGGGTGAAGTGGGTGAGGGGAGGGAAGGGGTATGGGGATAAAATAAGAACCAAGACATATCATGTAAAGGTACAAGATCCCAATGATAAATGTAACTGTATTGTTTGCTTTAAATGTACCAATAAACTTAATGTGAGTCAGGGGAAGAAAACACCTTATGAAGAAACAGAATGACACAGGGGGAAAACCATGAAAGACAGAGGCAGAAATTGGAAGGATGTAGCCCGAGCCAAGGACTGCTGCCAACCACTAACAGTGAGAAGAGAGTCAAGAATCCTTATTTAGAGGATCCTTTTTCTTCTTTCCTTAGGAGTTGGGGCATGGTACTGGTAGAGCTTAATTTTAGAATAAAACTCTACAAGTTAATGAGAGAATAAAACTATTGTTTTGAACCGCACAACTTGTAATAATTTGTTAGGGCATCCCTAGAAAGCTACCTGTAGAGTTTGAAAACAACCATGACCTTTTTGTTATTTTCTATTAATACCCCCTTAATTTAATTATATGACTTCTTTTTTGATTCCTAAAAATCCTTTCCTATAGTACTGATGAGATCAGGAAGAATCAAAACAACAGTAGACTGGTTAAAGAAGTAGTAGTTTATCTCTTTTTGCTGTGTGATCATTAAAATGAAGTAGAAAGATCGACTTTATACTTCTTGTTATAGAAATAATGTAACAAATAGCATGTATTGTAGTATTTCATATTTAAAAGTAACCATGTATACAATCATTAAAAAAAAAAAAAAAGGAAAAAAGTGTTGGAAGCCAAATAGTGATCCTCTCTGGGTCATACACAGGTAATTTCTACATTCTTATTTACTGATAGTAATTATGTAATTTATTAAAAATCTACTCTAACCCAGCCATCCCTCTGTTGGGTATCTTTCCAAGAGAACTAAAAGAATCATATCACAGAGAAGTATGTGCACCCATGTTTATAGCGGCACAGTTTGTAATAGCTAAATCTTGGAAACAACCTATTTGCCCATCTGTTGGAAACTGGATAAAGAAGTTGTGGTTTTTCTATAAAATGGAATATTACTCAGCCATAAAGAGCGAGAGAATAGATTCATTCATAGGAAAATGGATACATATTGAAGATATACTCCTAAGTGAAATAAATAAGTCCCACATGTGTAAATACCAAATAGTTTCCCTGGTGTGAATATTCTGCAACAATGCATGAGATTCTAATAAGACACAGGTCTCATTTTAACTTGGTATTAAACACAGAGAAGAAAAGAATAACCAAAAGAGGTATAAAATAATGCCATAGTAATAAAGCTAGATATAAAAAGGGGCTCCAGTCACTTACCGACCCCTTCTGGCAGTTTTCAGTTCTACCAGTAGCTGACCATGGTTGTGGATCATTAGGAAAAAAACTGTGGTAGAATCTATAAGATCTCAGCTAGAGTTTTATATTTCTTAGCAAAATTTGTTCTTCAAATTGTCTCTTATAGCTAAAACTAGAGACATTTAAGACCAGCAAGTTCAATCACTATTTCAATTTCTTTTTTTCCCCATTAAGTTTATTGGTACATTTAAATCAAACAATACAATTGGTTCTTAATTTTTCCCCATACCCTTTCCCCTCCCTTCACTCCCTTCACCCTTCCCTATTTACAAAGACTTTGTTTCCATTTTTTCTCCATTTTTCCCATTTTTTCTTTTCCCTTATTTCCTTTCCCCTCCCCATTCACTATTTCAATTTCTAAGTGTGTCTTCTTCCCAAACTGCCCTTTCATTCTAGTGTGCTCATGTTTAGATTATGCATACTCTAATTTCTTAAAGTTGTTGTTTTTACTCTTCCCTAGAGGCTTTCATACTCCAATTGGTCATACAAATGGAACCAGTGACAAACATGCTAGACTTCTTTTACTGGGATCCACCAGATCGACCTTGTAAATAGCTCATAACTGCTAAACTATGCAATATTACTTCTATGTTGGATTCTGAAGACCCCTGGACCTTCTTCTTATCCCCTTGTGGGCTATATTCATAGCAATCCTGATGACCTTATAATTTGGCCCATGCATTCTTAACTGTTTCTTTGGCTTTGTATCCTCCAGATTTAAAAGCTGTGCAGCTACCAAGATGATAATGCGAGGTGCCTCTAAAGACCTTTAGATGGACCCTCTGTAGAGTAACTCTAACTGGTGATCACAACTATGACCCTCTTCAGCTGTAAGTAGCCAGAGCTGTCTTTGCCCTTTGCACCCTCACTGCAGTTAGGGGTACTTCTTCAGAGGGTGGAAGATTGCAGATAAATAAATTAATTACATATCTTGTAGGCAGTTTGTTAAGGCCTCCCTCAAGGAGCCATCCCCCAAGGAGCCAACACAGCAAGAAGCCATCATTAAGAACAATAAAAACACTCTCTCTGTGGCTAGAATTGTAAAAGGAGAGAAACTACTATACCCTTGTGCTTCCCCTAGGGGTAAATAGCAGTAATTGACATTCTAAATTGGTATCCATCACCTGGGTGGGAGCCAAGGTCTTAACTCAGCTTTTCCAGGAAATATCCTTCACTCCCACCCTTACTGAAAATCCTTGTATGCTTGCTACATTACTTGCTCTCCCATTTGACCCCCATTTAATCAGTATTACTTGGGCACCTACTGAAGGCCTTTAGAGTAACCCTGTAGAGTAACACTTAACTACTGATCACAACTATGACCCTCTTCAGTTGGAAGTAGCCAGAGCTGTCTTTGCCCTTTGCCTCCTCACAGCAGTTAGGGGTACTGCTTCAGGGGGGTGGTATTACAGATGAATAAGTTAATTAGATATATTGTAAGTAGTTAGAAAGGGACCCCCCCTCAAAGAGCCAACCAAGAAGTAGCCAACAAGAGGAAAATCAAAATACATTCACTGAAGGCTAGAATTATAAAAGGAGAGAAACTTCTAAGTCTTTGTGCTTCCCCTGGGGATGAATAGCAGCGATTGATATTCTAAATAGGTATCTATCACCTGGGTTGGGGCCAAGGTCTTAAACCAGCCTTTCCAGGAAATATCCCTGACCCCCACTCTTACTGAAAATTCTTGTAAGCTTGCTATGTGACTTGCTCCCTGACTTGACCCCCATTTAATAACTATTATCTGGGTGACTGTATTTGTAATCTTATTGGCTGATCACGGTTTTGCCCCACCTCATGCCCACTTTGTAATTTTCCACTGGGTCGTATACTTTTGTCCCACTTTGTGCCCCCGTCACCACATGGTTTTGCTGTATAAAATATGTTTGAGAAGTGGGGTGGGTGGGCAAACCACTTTCCAGTCCCCCTTCTGTCTCTCTTAGACAGAAGCTTTCTTTCTCTCAATAAATTTTTCCTACTCTAAAAAAAAAAAAGAACAAATTTTAAGAAATAATAAAATGTTAAACACTTGAAATTTTATAGTTCATACAGGTTTGTTTGTTCAACCCACAGTCTCATATGTAAAGTATAATGCATGCAAAAAATACTATTATAATTCCTTGCAAATACACTGAATTTCATTTTGTATCATGCAGTTACTCTCTCTAACTGGGAAAGTAAGAAGTAATATTTGCTGTACTCCCAAAATCATGAACAAGGACAATATTTATTTTCAAAAGCTAAATGAATTTTCAGAGGCAGTCATTTTAGTTATTAAAATCTTCAGACAATTTTGGGTCTTCATTTGAAAGGAAATTGTTTCCTTCCCCACATCTAGCAACAAGTGGAAGTCATATTTTTTAATAATAGAATATAGCAGGAAAAAAGTAAAAGTTAACTAAAATGTATGCTTTATTAGCCTCTCACTAAATATTTCTGTAACACACTTTTAGTTTCATAAGTTACTCATAAAATGAAGATTTACTATGAATTAAATATTGCACATAAAAGCCAATGCCAATAAAAACAATGGGGACCTTAAGTACTACATGTTCTTGATGTTTTCATAGCTGAATAGCCCCCCTCATATTTGTTACCATCCCATAAACTGTGCTTTGTAAGAACCCACAAAGAAATAGTTTCTTTTCTTTTAATATTGAGCCATAAATGCTGCTCTTTCTATGGGGATTTCTTCAACAAAACAATGGGAGCTGGTTATTAGTGCTTGTTCCTTAGGTGGTGATTCAGCATGCTACATCAAATAGGACATAAGGATAAGAAATAGCAGATAAGGATCAGTGACTTCACTCTTCAGTCTAATGGTATTTGTTCTTAATTATACTTGTCAAATTTAACCTTTGAAATTCCCAGCATTATATAATGTCAACTTGGGGGAAAGAACTATATGTAAATTAAGAAACTTCAAATTCACTGTGTAGAGATGGGCAGCTGAGTAGAGGAAGTGGAGTTGGAATGTCAAAGTGGGAAGAACAGGGAGTACCTTTGGTAGCATTTGGGATTTGACTCAGGACAAAAAGGCAAGTGAATGGATAAAGGAGAAATGATAATGGTTTTGGTGGCATCACACAGATAATTCCAAGGAACAATGTTGTTTCAGTGAGCAACAGTGACTAAGAATAGGAAAGATTTATTGAGAGATAGCTTCTGAGAGGCAAGAGGAGCCCCCAAAGTGGGTGGCCACTGAGGCCCTTTGACAAGGGTAATTTATACAGCAAAGACACAATGTGGGTACATTGTGAGTCAAACTACAATCATTCTATAGGATTACAAGTATAGCCATTTAGCTAATATTGATCCAAGAGGGAAATGAGTCATGTTGCAAGAGTACATGGAAAGAACAAAGACATTTTGTCCTTTGGGATGAGTCTGGATGCTCTGGTTATCCACCTGGGTGACTGGGTCCAGATGTTCTGGCCACCTAACCTGGGTGAGTGATACCTATTTGGACTTTATTCCAGGTTAAACCAGTTACAGTACAACCTCAAGTTATTGCTTGTCCCTCAGAGAGGCATGTAGGCCTGGCCATTGCATCTTTATCTTGAGGCTTGTTCTTCAACAGATATGCCTCCACCACAGATCTGGTGTGTTCTCATCTATTGTAATGACTCTCTTGAGGGCCCATCTCTGTCTGACTACCTATTAATTTCTGTCTAACTTAACTGCTTACAGTAGTTTGATATGTATTAAAGACTTATTTTAATGTGGCATCAATAGATTTTTATGAGGCAGAAATAATGTTGTTTTAAAAAATGTAGCTATGAAAATTGACTTTAGACTACTGCTGTTGGGCTAGATTAAGTTTCCAAGTCAGTCTGATTTTTTTTAAAGAAAAACATAAAAACTCAAATTGCGGGGCACAGTGTTGCATGCCTTTTATTGCAGGACACCAGGAGGCTGAGGCAGAAGGATTGCAAGTTTGATCTAAGCCTAAGTAATTTAATGACTTAATGAGACCCTCAAAATAAAAAAATAAAAAGGCCAAGGATGTAGTTTAGTGCAAAGGCCTTGGGTTCAACCCCTAGTACTGCAAAAACAAAACAAACACCTCAAAAACTTTAGTATCCTATTGAATATAAGCCTTCATGTATCATTAGGAAAAAAAAAAAGGGGGTATGCAAAATCAGAAAAAGGGAATGCTAAATCTTAGACCAGACAATAATTTGTAGACTTTTTTGGGGAAAGAACTTTATTGTTCAAGCCACAAAGTTTCTGAATTTCATTTTCTTTATTTAAAAAACATACATAGATTACATTTTCAAGCTTTCCAATATCTAAAATTCTACAAGGAAGATGCATGTTTAAAATTTCAAGCCAGTTACCCTTGTGGAAATTTGTGAAATTGCTGCAGAGAACAAAATAAGAAAAAATCCTACTATAATCCCATTTATTTAATTTTATGTTTTCCTAAAATGAGATGAAAATATATTTTACAGATCTTGATTTTGATCCTACAGAATAAATAAAACAATATAATTTTATTTTATAAACCATCAATTTTAATTTCCCTATCTTCTTTACATAGTAAATGTATTTGAAATTGCTTTTCTTCTGGCATATGTGATACAAACACATAAGTATATATATTCAAGTGTACTGATAATTGTGTCAGAAGGAATTAAAATTGCTATTACTGTGCAAGCTAACATAAAAATGGACTTTAATGTTTATGCATTGATTCAGTAGGATAGATTTTAGTATTGCAAAAAGAAAAAGATGAAAATGGTTATTGCTTTTACTTCTGTTGCCACATTAGCTATTTGATACTAGAATTTAAATTTTAATTCTTTATCATATAATATTAATCATTAACATGTATAAAATTTTACATAAATAACAATACCAATTTATAGGTGATGTGTGGCAACTACTAGCAAGTTACATAGCTCTCCTGATCTTTTGATTTCTCATCTAGAAACAGAAAAATGAAAATTTTCATACAAATTTCTTGATGAGTTAAAGGTAATATGTGTGAAAGCGTGGCAGAAGCTTATCATATGTTCATTAAATTGTGACTTACTAACATACAGATTGTAAATGTACTGGTAGTCAGTATCAATGAACTTCAGCATTTAAAATTTCCAAAGTAAAATTTGCCTTGATTATAAAAGAAGAAACCAACTTAAAATAAATTCCCAGTCTTTGGTTGCCTTCTAATTTTCATCTATGAGGAATGGCAGAGATTGAATTGGCTTCATTAATCAGCAAATAACATTTTCTAGGTTTATAAAGATATATTAGATCAAATTCTACTATTGTTATATGGGGACTTTCAGATTTTGGGAAAATTATTTTTGAAAGACAGTATTTGCAGTTTTGAGGTTTCTTGGACCTCTTGCTGGTAGTTTCCTTTCATCTGTTTTGCATGCTACAAAAGATTTCTTTGGGCAACAATCATGCCTTTTGTTTTTTTATACTGTATAACCCTTCTTCTCAGTGTGTTCTCGATTAGAGATTAAAGAATCAGAGTTGCAAGAGAATATTTGATGTACCAAATGGCAATCTTCACCAATTATCTGTTAAAGTACATTCAAACTTTTGATATAATGCCCTTTAAGCAGAAAGGGATTCATTCCTTGAATATTTAAAGAATATTTCAAGGGCCTTCAAGTGATCTTTGGTAACTAGATGGCCTCACAAAAATTACAGTAATCTATTTTTATTTTGTAACATATGTTTATACATTTTTTAGTGATTAAATTTTTTTTATTTTTAACTATAAATCTCTGTCCCTAAAATTTTTACCCATTGATTTTAATTTGCTCTCTTGCATTTAACAGAGCTAAGTTTGGCTCAAATTTTCCAAAGAGTAGCCCTTTAAATATTTAAAAAACAAATTATGTAGGTAGTTTTTCATATAACAAAAAATTTTATACTTATTCCTTCTAGGTGTTATCATCCTTCTTGAAACATGGCATAAAATTTGAACACCTCAAGCAATCCAGAGCACAAGGTGCTGTTCTTTCCTTTGTTCAAGCCCACACTTATATTAATTCATTTCATTTTTATTGGCTGATTAAACCAACTAGGTGTTGAGTATCTGAATGCTGTTTGAAATTTATTGTAGTATTTGGTAGTGTCTTAACTAAATAAAGAAGTAATAGAGGTTTTGTTTTCACAAAGTTATCAATATACATGTAATTCAACCTTGCCATGTATATTAGTCAAGGTTTTCAAGAGGAATAGAACCAACAGAATGAATATATAATTATAGAGGGATTTATTAGATTGGCTTATGAGATAAGAGGCTGAATAGTTTTACAATGGCAGCTGGCAAGCTGTTGAGTTGGGGAAAGTAGTAGCTGCCCAGTGTAAGTAGCTGGAAGCTTATAACTTAAAGGAACAATAATGTAGCCCCTATCTGAGGCTAAAGGCTTAGAAGCTCCCCTCTGTTCAAAGGCTGAAGAAGCTGGAGTCTGCACTGAGGGAGAAACTGGAGAAACAACTCCTGTCACAATAGTATCCAAAAGGAAAAAAAAAAAAAAAAGGAATCAATCTAACAAAAGAAAATACAACACCTCTACTTTGAAAAGATCAGCACTCTGAAAAAAGAGATTGAAGAAGATATCAGAAAATGCAAAGGCGTCCCTTGTTCCTGGGTAGAAAGAACCAAAAAAAATGAAAGTAGCCATATTTCCAATAGATTCAATGCAACCCCAATTGAAGTTACAACAGCATATTTTACAGAACTTGAAAAAGCAACTCAAAAATTTATTAGGAATAAGAAGATACCTAGAATAGCAAAATCAATTGTAGGTAATAAGGACAAGGCGAGGATATCACAACCCCCAATTTAAAACTATACTGTGAAGCTACTGTGATAAAAACAGCATGGGACCAGTAAAGAAATAGATCCAAGGATCAGTGGAACAGATTAGAAGATGTAGAAATGACTCCAGAAACACTCAGTCATCTCATTTTTGGTGAGGGAGCTAAACACCCTCATTGAAGGAAAGATAGCTTCTTTAATAAAGAGTGATGAAAAAATTGGATTTTGACTTGCCAAAGATGAAAACTAGACCTACATCTCTCACCATGCACTAAATTAAAATAGAAATGGGTTAAAGATCTAAATATTAAAACAGAAACCCTAAACCATTTGGAAGAGACCTTTGGTAGAACTCTTGAAGATGTTGACATAGGAAAAGATTTCATGAACCAAAGCTTAGTTGCATGTGAACTAGCCCCCAAAATCAACTTGGATCTATTATTAAAAAGGTTCTGCACAGCAGGAGAAACCACTGACAGAGTGAAGAAACAACCCACAATATGGGAAAAATTTTCGCTAGCTGTCCCTTATACAAAGGACTACTTACTATCTAGAACACATAAAAGAACTTAAAAGAATCAGACGTCCCAATTTTTTTTCTCATTGAGTTTATTGGTACTTTTAAAGCATACAGTACAGTTACATTTATCATCGGAACCTTGTATGTTTACATGATGATCTTGGTTCTAATTTTTCCCCTTACCACTGTCCTCCCTTTACCCTCTCCAAACTCCCCTATTTAAAAAGACTTGTTTCCATTTTTTCCTTTTCTCATATTTTTTTCTTTTCCCTTATTTTCTTTCCCCTACCCTTCCCACTTCCCCTACACCTTTATCCCTCTTTTTCCTATTTCACATTGTCAGTGATACAATTTGGATCTTATTTACATTTTTCATTTTTCACATCAGAGAAACTATTCAGTATTTACATATGTGTGTCTTATTTATTTCACTTAAGAGTATGGCCTCAATATGCATCCATTTTCCTATGAATGACTCTAGTTTCTCATGCTTTATGGCTGAGTAGTACTCCATTTTATAGAAAAACCACATCTTCTTTATCCAATCTCTAACTGATAGGCAGTTGGGTGGTTTCCAAGTTTTAGCTATTACAAACTGTGCTGCTATAAACATGGGACACATATATCACTGTGATATGATTCTTTTAATTCTTTTGGAAAGATACTCAGCAGAGGGAAAGCTGGGTCACATGGAACCTCTAGTCCTAGTTCTTTGAGGCCTCTCCATATTGATTTCCCCAGTGGTTGCACCAGTCTCCTCTCCCACCAACAATGAAGAAGAGTTCCTTTCTCCACACAATTCTGCCAACATTTGTTATTGTGTGATTTCTTGATAGCAGCCATTCTTTGTGGGGTGAGGTGGAATCTCAGTGTTGTTTCCATCTGCATCTCTTGAATGACCAGTGATGTGGAACATTTTTCATATATTTACTTGCTGCTTTTACTTCTTTGTCTGAGAAATGTCTGTTCATTTCATATGCCCATTTTTGAATTGGGTCTTTATATTTGGGGGGCTGATTGTTTTGAGTTTTTTATATATTCTACATAATAGTCCTTGGTCTGAGGAACAGCTGGTAAAATTTTTTTCCCGCATTGTAGATTGTCCCTTAGCTCTGTTGATGGTTTCTTTTGCAGTACAGAAGCTTTTTAATAAGATGAGATCCCAGTTGTTGATTCTTTGTGCTAGTTCCCATGTTACCGATGATTTGTTCATAAAGTCTTTTCCTATGCCAATGTCTCCAAGAGTTCTGCCTAACCTGTCTTCCAGCAAATTTAGTGTTTCTGTTTTAATATTTAGATATTTAATCCACTTGGATTTTTGTTTAGTGCATGGTGAAAGAAAAGTGTCTAGTTTTAATCCGTGGTAGGTTAAATCCAGTTTTTCCAACACAATTTATTAAAGAGGTTATCTTTCCTCTACTAAGGATGGTTGTCTCCTTTGTCAAAGATGAGGTAGGTGAGTACATCTGGAGTTGTTTCTGTATCTTCCAATCTATTCCTCTGATCACAATGGCTTTGTAGTATAGTTTCAAGTTGAGGATTGTGATAACCTCTGCCATGTCCGTGTTGCCTAGAATTGCTTTTGGTGTTCTAGGCCTCTTCTGGTTCTAAATGAATTTTTGGATTATTTTTTCTAGTTCTGTGAAATATACTGTTGGAATTTCAATCAGGATTGCATTGAATCTGTATAGCAGTTTTGGAAGTATGGCCATTTTCACTATGTTGATTCTTCCTACCCAGTAGCAGAGGATATTTTTCCATTTTCTTATATCGTCTTGGGTTTCTTTTTTCAGAGGGCTATAATTTTTAGTGTAGTGGTCTTTTGCTTCTTTCATTAGATGATTCCTAGATACTTCATTTGTTTGATGCTACTGTGAAAGGAATTGTTTCCCTCACTTCTCTCTGAGTGAGTCTGTTATTTGTATACAAGAAGGCTTTTGATTTTTGAGTGTTGATCTTTCATCCAGCTACTCTGCTGAAAGTGTCAATTAAGTCTAGAAGTCTTTTGGGAGAGTTTTTCGGGTGTTCTGTATAGAGTGTCATGTCATCAGCAAATACTGACAGTTTAACTTCTTCTTTTTCTGTCTTTATTGCTTTAATTTATTTCTTTTGTCTAATTGCTGTTGCTAACATTTCCTTTACTATATTGAATAGGAGTGGTGATAAATGGCATCCTTGCCATGTTACTGATTTTAACATGATCGTTTTCAGTTTTTGGCCATTTAATGTGATGTTGGCTGTTGGTTTTTCATAGATAGCCTTTATTAAGTTGAGATAAAGGCCATCTATTCTATTTTTTTTTGCAGTTTTTTTAAAGCATGAATGAATGTTGAATTTTTTTGAATGCTTTTCTGCATCTATTGAGATGATCATATGGTTTTTGTCTTTGACTTTGTTAATATAGTGTATTACATTTATTATGTATGGTGTACCATCCTTCCTTCCCTGGAATAAATCTGACTTGGTCAGGGTGTACAATCTTCTTGATGACACTCTGTATTCTGTTTGCAGTACCAGTACCTTATTAAGGATTTTTGCATTTGTATTCTTTAGGGAGACTTGCCTGTAGTTCTCTATTTTGGTTGGGTCTTTCGCTGGTTTGGTAATCAAAGTAACACTTGGTTCCAGGAATGAATTTGGAAGTATGCTTCCCTTTCAAATTCATTGAAGGGTTTAAAGAGGAGTGGCAGTAGTGCTTCACTAAAAGTCTTGTAAAATTCAGCTGTGAATCCATCAGGATACGGGCTTTTCTTCATTGGTAAAGTTTTAATTAATTTTTCAACTTCACTGATTGTAATTGAGGTGTTTAGCATTTTTAAAATCTTCTTTGTTCAACTTTTGTAATTCATAAGTATCAAAAATCTGTTTCTTCTCTGTTGTTCATTTTATTAGAGTACAGTTTCTTGAAGTAGGTATTGATGATCCTCTGCATTTCTACTGTATCTGTTGTGACTCATCTTTTTCATTCTGAATTGCATGGATCTGAGCTTTTTCTTTCCTTTTTTTGAGAAGGTTGGCTAAGGGTTTATTGATTTTATTTATTTTTGAAAAACCAACTATTAGATCCACTGATTTTTCTGTATTGTTCTCTTGCATCTTGTTTCCATTTCATCTCTGCTCTGATCTTTATAATTTCCTACCTTGTGCATGCTTTGGGTTTTTCTTGTTCTTCTTTTTCTTGGAGTCTAAGATTCATCATTAAATTGTATATTTTAGGTTGCTCTATTTTCCTAGTGTAGACATTCACTGCTATGAATTTTCCATGTAGAACTGCTTTCATTGTGTCCCATAGATTCCTGTATGCTATACTGGTGTTATCATTTATGTGTAAAAACTATCTAATTTCTTTAGTTTATGCTGTGACCCATTGATTGTTCAGGATAGTGTTGTTCAATTTCCATGTGTTTGTAAAGTTCTTACAGTTTCATATGCTATTGGTCTCCAGCTTAATTGCACTATGGTCTGATAATATACATGGGATAACTTTGATTCCTTTGCATTTATTTAAACCTGTTCTATGAGCTAGTATGTGGTGTATTTGGGAGAATGACCCATGTGCAGCCAAAAAGAATGTATATTCTGATTTTGTGGGGTGGAACACTCTATAGTTGTCTATTAAGTCCATTTGTTCAAAAGCTTGATTCAGTTCTCTTATTTCATTGTTGATTTTTTGTCTAGATGATCTGCCTGGGATAGTAGGGTATTTACATCCCCTGATACAATTGTTTTAGTGCTATTTGGTTTTTCATGTCCCTTAATATTTGATATATATAGTTGAGGGTATTAATATTTGGTGCATATATATTTATGATTGTCATCTCTTCCTCTTGTATTGTCCTCTTTACAAGGATGTAGTGGACTTCTTTGTCTCTCTTAATCAGTTTTGATTTGAAATTTACTTTGTGAATAAGATTATTACCCCTGCTCTTTTCTGGGCTCCTGTCCCATGGAAAACTGTTTTCCATCCTTTCACTTTCAGTCTATGGGTTTCCTTTTTCACTAGGTGTGTTTCTTGTTTAAAACATAGTGTTGGATTTTGCTTCTTAATCTATTCTGCCAGTCTATTTCTCTTGAATGGTGAATTGAAGCCATTAACATTGATGGTTATAACTGATATGTGATGACTTATCACTATCATGTTATTCTCCTGTTGTTGGCTTTTAAAAGTTTTTTCCCCCCTCCCTTTAGTTTCTTTTCTTGCCTAAATGATTTGCTCTGTTGGTCCTCATGATGCTGTGACTTTCATTGTCTTTTTCTAGGTTATTGTTTAGAATTGTTTGGAATGTTGGTTTGGTATTCATAAAGTTTCTTAAGTGTTCTTTGTCATGGAAGTATCTTATTTTCCTATCCATTTTGAAAGAGTTTGGCTGGATACATCAGTCTAGGTTGGAGGTTGTTTTCTCTTAGGGCTTGAAATACCTCACTCCAGGCTCTCCTTGACTTGAGTGTGTGTGCTGAAAATTCTGCTTTGATTCTGATGGGCTTTCCTTTGCATGTGATTTGTTTCTTTTCTCTAACTGCTTGTAGTATTTTGTTCTTCTTTTGGGTTTCTGAGATTTTGATTATGTCTAGGTGTAGATTTTGTTTTGATCATGGCTAGTTGGAGTCCTATATGCCTCACTTATCTGTATGTGGAATTCTTCCCCTCTTTTTGGGAAGTTTTCTGTCATTAATTCTGTGAACATTTTTTTTTAAAATCTGGGATTGAGCTTGGGTCCTTGTGCTTGTAAGGCAGGCAGTAGAACCACTGAGGTAAGTTCCAGCACAGTGAACATCTTTTTAAAGTCATTTATATTTTCTCTTGCTAATTTATGGATTCCTATCAGTCTTATGTTATTCTTCTTTGAGTCATCTAGGAGTTATTGAATCTATTTATCATGATCCCTTGTTGTTTTTAAGATATCTCTCTTTTCATAGTCACTGATAGCAATCCTGTCTTCTATATCTGAAATTCTCTCTTCACATTCATTTATCGTGCTGTGAATGCTTTCAATAGTTTTTATTTTTATTTTTATTATTTTTATTGAGTTTGTTGGTACATTCTAGGTATGCAGTACAGTTATATTCATTACTGTGAACTTGTACCTTTACATGACATGTCTTGGTTCACATTTTTCCCCCTTGTCCCTATCATTCCTTCACTCCCTCCTCCCCTCCCCATTTACAAACACTTTATTTCCATTTTTCGTTTTCTCAGATTTTTTTCTTTTCCCTTTTTCCCCTTTCCCTACCCTTCCCACTTTCCCTACACTTTTAGCCCTTTTCTTCCTATTTCACATTGTTAATTATCCCATTAATATCTTGAGTACTATTATAGCTTTTCACACCAGAGAAACTATTCAGTATTTACACATGTGTGACTTATTTATTTCACTTAGGACTATATCCTCAAAATGTATCCATTTTCCTATGAATGACTCTAATTTCTCATGCTTTATGGCTGAGTAGTATTCCACTTTATAGAAAAACCACATCTTATTTGTTCAGTTTCCAACTGATGGGCAAATGGGCTGTTTCCAAGTTTTAGCTATTACAATCTGTGTAAACACAGGTGTGCATGTGTCACTGTGATATGATTCTTTTAGTTCTTTTGGAAAGATACCCAGTAGATGGATGACTGGGTCAAATGAAACCTCTAGTCCAAGCTCTTTGAGGTATCTCCATATTGATTTCCATAGTGCTTGCATCAGTCTGCACTCCTACCAACAATGGAGAAGGGTTCCTTTCTCCCCACAACCCCTCCAACATTTGTTATTGTGTGATTTCTTGATAGCAGCCATTCTTTGTGGGGTGAGGTGGAATCTCAGTGTTGTTTTCATCTGCATCTCTTGAGTGACCAGTGATGTGGAACATTTTTTCATATATTTACTTGCTGCTTTTACTTCTTTGTCTGAGAAATGTCTGTTCATTTCGGATGCCCATTTTTGAATCGGGTCTTTACATTTGGGGGGGCTGATTGTTTTGCGTTCTTTATATATTCTTGATAATAGTCCTTTGTCTGAGGAATAGCTGGTAAAATTTTTTTCCCACATTGTAGCTTGTCTTTTAGTTCTGCTGATGGTTTCTTTGCAGTACAGATCCCAGTTTTTGATTCTATCTGCTAGTTCCCATGCTACTGAGGATTTGTTCATAAAGTCATTTCCTATGCCAATGTCTTCAAGAGTTCTGCCTAACTTACCTTCCAGCAAGTTTTATGTTTCTATTTTAATATTCAGATCTTTAATCCATTTGGATTTCAATTTAGTGTATGGTGAAATATAAGGATCCTGTTGTAATCTGCAGCAGGTTGAAATCCAGTTTTTCCAGCACCATTTGTTAAAGAGGCTATCTTTCCTCGACCTAGGATGGTCAGCTCCTTTGTCAAAGGTGAGGTAGCTGAGTACATCTGGATCTTTTTTGTGTGTGTGTCTTCTGGTCTGTTCCACTGATCCTCAGGCCTGTTTCTTTGCCAGTACCATGCTATTTTTATCACAGTGGCTTTGTAGTAAAATTTCAAATTGGGAATTGTTATACCCGCTGCCTTGTGTCTGTTCCCTATGATGGCTTTTGCTATTCTAAGTCTCTTATGAATTTTTGGATTCTTTTTTCTAGTTCCATGAATATAGTGTTGGAATTTCAATTGGCTTTGCATTGAATGTATATAGCAATTTTGGTAGTATGGCCATTTTCACTATGTTGAGTCTTCCTACCCAGGAGCAGGGGATATCTTTCCATTTTTTTATATCCTCTTTAATTTCTTTTTTCAGAGTGCTATAATTTTCAGTGTAGAGATCTTTTGCTTGTTTAGTTAGATTGATTCCTAGATACTTCATTTTTTTGGATGCTATTGTAAAAGGAATTTTTTTCCCTTCTTTCTCTCTCAGTGAGTCTTTTATCTGTGTATAAGAAGCCTATTGATTGTTGGGTGTTCACTTTGTATCCAACTACTCTACTGAATCTGTCAATAAAGTCTAGAAGTCTTTTGGTGGAATTTTTTGGGTCATAATATTGAGTATCATATAATCTGCAAATAATGACAGTTTAACTTCTTCCTTTCCCATCTTTATTGCTTTAATTTCTTTCTCTTGTCTAATTGCTGTGGCTAATGTTTCCAGAACTACATCAAAGAGGAGTGGTGATAGTGGGCATCCTTGTCTTGTTCCTGATTTTAACATGAAGGTTTTCAGTTTTTGGCCATTTAATATGATGTTGGCTGTTGATTTTTCATAGATAGCTTTTATTAAGTTGAGGTATAGACCATGTATTCCAATTTTTTGCAGGGTGTTTATCATGAATGGGTGTTGAATTTTATCAAATGCTTTTTCTGCATCTATTGAGAAGATCGTATGGTTTTTGTTCTTGACTTTGTTGATATAATATATTACATTTATTTACTTTTCTATGTTGAACCACCCTTGCATCTCTGGAATATTTTGCATCTTTTTTTAGGTTGATTCCTAGATAGTTCCTTTTTTTGATGTTATTGTGAAAGGAATTGTTTCCCTAATTTCTCTCTCAGTGAGTCTGTTATTTGTGTATAAGAAGGCTATTGATTTTTGGCTCTTCACCTTGTATCCTGCTAATCTGCTAAAAGTGTCAATTAAGTCAAGAAGTCTTTTATTGGAGATTTTTGGGTCTTCAATGTAGAGTATCTTACTGTCATCAAATAATGACAGTTTAACTTCTTCTTTTCCTATCTTTATTGCTTTAATTTATTTTTCTTGCCTGAAATTGCTATGGCTAATGTTTCCAAAACTATATCAAAGAGGAGTGGTGATAGTGGGCATTCTTGTTTTGTTCCTGATTTTAACATGAAGGATTTCATTTTTTGGCCATTTAATATGATGTTGGCTGTTGGTTTTTCATAGATAGCCTTTATTAAGTTGAGGTATAGACCATCTATTCCAATTTTTTGTAGGGTTTTTATCATGAATGGATGTTGAATTTTGTCAAATGCTTTTTCTGCATCTATCTAGATGATCATGTGGTTTTTGTCCTTGACTTTGTTTATATAGTGTATTACATTTATTGACATATTTGTTGAAGCATCCTTGCATCCCTGGAATAAATCTGACGTGGTCAGGATGTATGATCTTCTTGATGATCCTCTGTATTCTGTTTGTTAGTATATTATTAAGGATTTTTGCATCTATATTCATTATGGAGATTGGCCTGTAGTTCTCTTTTATTTGTGTCTTTTCCTGGTTTGGGAATCAAAGTGATACTTGCTTCCAGGAGGGAATTTGGAAGTATTGCTTCCCTTTCAATTTCATTGAGAAGTTTGAAGAGTAATGGCAGTAGATCTTCTCTAAATGTCTTGTAAAATTCAGCAGCGAATCCATCAGGACCTGGGCTTTTCTTTGTTGGTAAATTTTTAATTACATTTTCAATTTCACTGATTGTAATTGGGGTGTTTAAAATGTTTTTATCTTCTTAGTTCAAATTTGGTAATTGAAATATTTCCATTTCTTCTGTTTTGCATTTTATTACAGTACAGGTTCTCAAAGTAGGTACTAATGATCCTCTGGATTTTTTGGGATCTGTTTTGACTTCACCTTTTTCATTCCTGATTGCATTGATTGGAGCCTTTTCTTTCATTTTTAAATAAGATTTGTTAAGGGTTTATCAATTTTATTCTTTCAAAAAACTAACTCTTCATTTCATTTATTTTTTGTATCATGTTCTTAGTTTCCATTGCACTGATTTCTGCTTTAATCTTTATAATTTCCTCTCTTGTTTGAGCATTGGGTTTTTCTTGTTCTTGTTTTTCTGGGAGTCTAAGATTCATTGTTGGGTTGTTTATTTGAGCTTGCTCCATTTTCCTAGTGTGGGCATTCAGTGCTATGAATTTTCCATGTACAACTGCTTTCATTGTGACTCATAGATTCCTGTATGTTGTATTGGAATTTTCATTTATTTATATAAACTGTCTGTTTTCTTCTTTAATTTCTTCTGGGATCCATTGATTGTTCAGGAGATTGTTGTTCAATATTTATGAGTTTGTGAAGTTCCTCTGGTTTCTTGTGGTATTGATCTGCAGCTCGACTGAATCTGATAATATATAGGGAATAAGTTTGATTCTTTTGCATTTATTCAAACCTGTTTTGTGAGCTAGTATGTGATCTATCTTGGAGAGTGACCCATGTGTAACTGAAAAGAATGTATATTCTGATTTGTGGAGTGGAACACTCTATAGACATTGAATAAGTCCATGCCTTCAAAAGCTAGTTCAGTTCTAGTATTTCTTTGTTGACTTTTTGCCTAGATGATCAGTCTATTTGTGATAGTGGGGTATTTAGATCCCCCACTACAATTGTATTAGTGCTTATTTGGTTTTTCATGTTACTTAATATTTGTTTTATATAGTTGGGGGCATTTATATTTGGTGCATATGTTTATGATTGTCATCTCTTCCTCTTGAATTGTTTCCTTTACAAGAATGTAGTGGCCTTCTGTGTCTCTCTTGATCAGTTTTAGTTTGAAATTTCCTTTGTCTGCAACTAATTTTGCTACCCCTGCTTTTTTCTGGGCTCCTGTCTATGGAGAATTGTTTTCCATCCTTTCACTTTCAGTCTATGGGCTTCTTTTTGCACTAGGTGTGCTTCTTGTATACAACATATTGTTGGATTTTGCTTCTTAATTCATTCTGCCATCTATTTCTCTTTTTTAAATTGAATTTATTGGTACATTCCAGGTAGATAGTACAGTTACATTCATTACTGGGATCTTGTACCTTTATATGACATGTATTAGTTCTCATTTTTCCCCTTGTCCCCACCCTCCCTTCACCCCTTCTTTCTCTCCCCACCTACAATCTATTTTCTTGATTGGTGAGTTGAGGCCATTGAGATTATTGGTCATAACTGATATGTACTGACTTCTTCTTGTCATATTATTGTCCTTTTGTTAACTATTTTTAATTTTTTGCCCTCTCCTTTTAGTTTGTTGCCTTTACTATTTGATCTGCTCTGTTGGGCCTCATGGTGTTGTGATCTTCATTGTCTTTTTCTAGGATATTTTTTAGAATTCCTTGTAGTGCTGGCTTGGTGTTCAGGAAATTTCTCCGGTGCTCTTTGTTGTGGAAGTATCTTATTTCCCCAACCATTTTGAAAGAGACTTTTTCAGGATACATCAGTCTTGATTGGAGGTTGTTTTCTTTTAGGACTTGAAATACCTCTCTACAGACTCTCCTTGATCTGAGGGTTTGTGTTGAAAACTCTGCTTTGATTCTGATGGGCTTTCCTTTGCATGTGATTTGTTTCTTTTCTCTTAGTGCTTGTAGTATTTTGTTTTTCTGTTGGGTTTCTGGGATCTTGTTTATTATTAGTGTAGGTGTAGATTTTTTTTTGATCATGGCTAGTTTGAGTCCTATATGCCTCACTTATCTGTATGTCAAATTCTTCCCCTCTGTTTGGGAAGTTTTCTGTCATTAATTCTGTGAAGAGCTTTTTTAATTCCTTTGCATTTTCTGGTGCTACTTCATGGATTCCTATCAGTCTTATGTTATTCTTCTTTGCATCATTTAGGAGTTGTTGGATCAATTTCTCATGATCCCTTACTGTTTTTAAGAGACCTCTTTTTTCTCCATTACTGTCTGTGGCCCTATCTTTTATATCTGAGATTCTATCTTCACATTCTGTTATTCTATTGCATACACTTTCAATAGAGTTTTTAATCTGGATATCTGTTTGAATCTGTTTAATGGATTCCTTTTCTTTCCTATGTTGGGCATTCATTGTTTTCATTTCTTTTTCATGCTGCAGCTTCATGGCTTCTATTATGGTCCTGAGCTCATCTATTTTTTTGTCACTTTCTGTTCTAGACTCTCGAATCATGACTTTCATTTTTTTCAGCATCTCTATGGTTATCTGCGAAATTATTTTTGCTTTGAATTTTTCTAGAGCCTGATCTATCTGTTTTGTTACTTCCAGTGCTGTGAGTTCAGTGTGTCCCGGTGGTTCACTATCAGACTTTTCATCCTCTTTGCCCTACTGGTTTCCCTTGGTGAAATGGAAGTATCTCTTTGTGACTTACTTAAGTGTTTTTCATTTTTATTTTTGCTCTTGGGTTTTCCATGATTTATTCTCTTAGTTATTAAATCTTCCTGACATCATTGTGCTTCAGCCCCCAACTTTCTAATGACTTACAGACATTCTCACTTTCACAGTATCAGAGAAAACAACTTGTCAAATCAATCCCTATCCCTTATCCCAACTGATACAATCAGCAACATAACAAGATCAATCACCTCCTGCAATTGACCACTTGTGGTAGTCATCAATCCATCACCCCCCAACCATGTGAATTACCTTAAAATCAAGAAGCAGCCCAAAATATTTTTCAGTGAACAAACTCCTTAACATAGTATATCTACCATATAGGATGGGGGCCTAGACCTAGTTAGGATGAGAAGTGTAAACAAGTAAAAGAACTGGAGAAGGTTTCAAGTGAAGCCAGAGGACACAGAATGATGACACAATCTTTAGGAAACTGTAAAACTCAAAAGCGATAGACAGAGTGCAAGTATAAGGACAAGAATATATCTCCTTAACAGCAATAGCAGCTCACTTTCCCTTGAAACTACTGACACTTGAGTGAGGGTCAATCATAGAAAAAAAAAAGAACATTAATAAAATAGAAAAAATAATAAAAGAATAAATCCAAGTTATGGCAAGAGCAAGATCAGAAAGGGAGATGAGCAACTATATGGTGAAGCAAGAGACTGAGTTGGTGAAAGACAACAGAAAAAAGAATTTACAGAGTGAAATGAGGAAAAGAAAGAAAGGGACAAAAAATGACTTTGAAGGGCCTCTTGTAGACTATATCTCTGCTGTCATAATACACATTGTGTGCAGCCATGTGCAGAACCAAATCCCCGTATCTCAGCTAGCTGAAGGCCGAACCCCACGACGCAGTCTGACCTCATGCATCAAGGACCAATTTGAGCTCCCTGACCTCCTGCAGTGTTGAACTCCAGACAGTTCTATCACAGGTTTCCCCCACCCCTTCTTTAAAGATGTTCAAATTTGGGAGCTCAGAAATTTACCCTTTATAACCAGCTATGTCTCTGCAGAGTGTGTCCAAGGAATGGCACAATCAGGAGATCTGAGAGCAGGAGGGGGTGCTCAGCAGTGCCCACCCAGCTACCCTCCTGGCACTGGAGAATGGTGGTGCCCTCAAGGGAGGGCGCAGCTACCTGGACCTGTGTGCTGGGCCTGGGCTGGTGGAGGGAGATGCACTGTCCGAGCATAGCTGCTTTCCCCGAATCTCACCTTTCTGGCTGGTGTTGGAGGAGCGGCAGTGGCCTCAATAGAGTTTTTAATCTCCTGGATATCTGTTTGAATCTGTTTCATGATTTCCATTTCTTTCCTATGTTGGGCATTCATGGTTTCCATTTCTTTCCTATGCTGGGCACTCATGGCTTCTGTTATGGTCCTTAGCTCATCTATTTTTGTTTGTTTGTTTGTTTCTGTTCTTTAGTCTCTATTCATGTCTTTCATTGTGCTTCCATCTCTGTAGTTATCTGCGAAATTATTTTTGTTTTGACTTTTGCTAAAGCCTGAGTGTGTTTTGTTATTTGTTGTGCTAATAATTCAGGGTGTCCTGGTGGTTTATTGTCAGGGTTTTCCACCTCATTTCCCCTAGAATTTGCCAATGGTGAAGTGGAATTCTGTCTTTGCATCTTGATTAACTGTTTTCTCAATTTTAGTTTTGTTGTCAGGCTGTCCTTATTTTAATTCCTGGGTTATTCCTTTGATCTTCCTGATATAGCTGCTCTTTAGGTTTGGAGTCTTTAATGTCTCATAGACACTCTCCTTTTCATAATACCAGGAAGGACAACTGATTAAATCTATCACAACCCTTTAGGGCAACTATAATCAGCAACACAATAGCATCAAGTGCAACTTAGAAATTGACAATTTGTGGTAGTTATTAAGCTATCACGTTTAGCCATGTGAATTAAATAAAAATCAAGGAGCAGCCCAAAATATGTTTATGGTGATTATGCTCTTCAGTATCGGGATTTTACTCTTTAGGATGGGGACTTAGAAGGAGTTAAGAGAAGAGGAATAGATAGGTAGAAGAATAGGAGCAGGTTTCATATGAAGCCAGTGGGCACAGGATGATCATGCAAACTCTAGGAAACTGTTGAAGACAAGAGGGATAGAGAGAGTGCAAGAAGAAATACAAGAATAGAACAACTTACAGTAATAGTGACTCATTTTCCTTTGAAGCTAATGACCCTTTAGTGAAGGAAAAAGAGAAAAGAAAGGAAAGAAAAAAAAAGAATAAATCTGAATTACAGCAGGAACTGGAACAAAAAGTGAGATGAAGAGTAATGTGGAGGAGCAAGAGACTGAAAAATAGAAAGATGACTGAGAAAAGAAAGAATTTGCAGAATGGGATGAGGAAAAGAGGAAAAAAAATTGAAGAGCCACTTTCAGCATATATCTCTGCTGTCATGATAGACAATGTGGGAAGCCATATGCAGAACTAAATCAATTAGTCTCAGCTAGCTAATGGCAGACCCCTGAGATTCAGGCTGAATTCTGGCTGCAAGGCCCAAGCTGAGCTCCCTGTCCTCCTGCAGGGTTGAACTCTGCAAGCTTCTACTATAGATCTCCACTCCCCTTTCCCTGAAGATAGTCAATGTTCTGATGGAAGGTGGTGACCTCTCCAACTTACCAACTACAGAGATCTGCTGTGCCTTTATTGCAGTTTTTCACTTTCATTCTATCTTCTGGAGCTCTGTAAAGTGGCCTTTATGACCACCTGTGCCAATGCAGTGTGGATACAGGAGATGGCCCAACCAGGAGGCCTGAAAGCATGGGGTGGCAGAGGGGATATGTGCTGCAGTTGTCACCAGTCTACTTGATAAAGTCCAAATTGCTGGCAAACTCCCTGTGCAGCTATCTGGTCCTCACTGGTCTGCTTGATGAAGGCCAGGGGCACTGGTGAGCTCCCTGTGTAGCTGGTTGGTCCTCACCAGTCTGCTCCATGAAGGCTGGGGTGCTGGCGATCTCCCTTTGCAGCTGGTCCATCTTCACTGGTCTGATCAATCCAGACTTCCAAAATTTGAAGACCCAATCCAAAAATAGGCATCTGAAATGAACAGACATTTTTTAGATGAAGAAATAGAAACAGCATATAAACATATGAAAAAATGTTTAACATCTCTGATCATTTGAAAGATCCAAATGAAAATAACACCAAAATTCCACCTTATTCAAGAAGTAATGGTTCCTATCAAGAAATCAGGCAATAATAAATGCAGGGCTGTGGGAAAAAGGAACCCTGTTCCACTGTTGGTGCGAGTGTAGACTGGTGCAACCACTGTTGAAATCAGTATAGACATATCTCAAAAAATTAACATTAGTGGTCCCACTTGACTCAGCTATCCCTCTGTTGGGTATCTTCTCAAAAGAATTAAAATCATCATACCACAGTGATATATGTGTACCTATGTTTATAGCTGCACAGTTTGTAATAGCTAAAACTTGGAAACAGCTAATTGCCCATCAAGTGGAGCCTGGATAAAGATTTTTTAAAATAAATTGAAGTACTACTCAGTCATAAAGAATGGGAAATGAGACATTTATAGCTAAATGGATGCACATTGAGGCCATATTCTTAAGTGAAATAAATAGGGCACACATGTGCAAACATCTAATAGTTTGTCTGGTATGAGAAATTGAAATTGTAAATGAAGCTTAAAATGTATGATTATATAATGTGAAACAGGAAGAAAAATTCCAAAGGGGAAGGGGAGGCAGAAGGGATAGGGGAAAGGAAAGAAGAGAAAGGAATAAATATGAGAAAAGGAAAAAAATTCAAAGAAAGTCTTCATAATAGGGAGGTTCTGGAGGGATGTTAGAGAGGGCAGGGGAATTGGAAAAAAATAAGAACCAAGATATATCATGTATAGGTACACATTCTCAATGATGAATGTCATCATATTGTGTACCTAAAGTGTACCAGTGAAGAAGCTAGAGCCTGATGTCTCTGGTCCATGGCAGTCACTAAAAACACACTCAAAAAGAACATAGCTTGCATGCCACTTGGGCAAATGTTGTTTTTCTTATGCTTTTTGTTTTATTCAGACTCAGCCTATTTGGGCAGCTCTCTCATTTTGCTGACCCACATAACAAGTTTTGGTAGAAATACGAGTATGGACACAGAAGTGTGCTTTACAAATTTTCTACTCATATTTCAATTTAGTCAAGTTGACAACCAAGATTGCCCATCATACAATGTTAGGTATTCACCAATTGATGGGTGGCTAAGTCTCAATCACAAAGTCAAGGGGAAATTTGTTTATTAATTAGAAGCTAACTTTACACGTAACACTGATTCGCAATCATTAATTCACATATATATCACCTGGTATTGTACTTAGACTGTATGTCCTGATATGGATCTTTCATGAGTGTTGATACTTTGCACCACTTCCTGGTGATGCTGTACTCTCTTAGTCTGTTCTGTAGGCCACAAGTTAGCCAAAAATTTCAGAGGTTGCCATACCATTTCCTGGTCATTTGGTATTGAAGCCTGACATACACACTTTTTTTTCATTAAGTTTATTGGTACATTTTAGGTGTGCAGCACAGTTACATTCTTCATTGGGATCTTGTACCTTTACATGGTGTATCTTGGTTCTTACTTTTTCCCCACTCCCTGCCCTCTCTTTAAACCCTCCACACCTCCCTATCTACAAAGACTTTGTTTCCACTTTTTTCCTTTTCTCACCTTCTTTCCTTTGCTATACATACTTTTAATAGGTATCATCTATTTATTGTAATTATTCCTGGGCAAACCTTCCCTTACACTGTAAACCACTTCAGGCATATAATTACTGTATCATCTTATTAGCTGCATTTACTCCAAAGACTGCCACACATTAAAAATTCAGTGTTTCTCAGTTAATGATCAAGTGTCTGCATCTACTTTCTTAGTTTATATTATACAATTTGTATAATATTGTGTTAGTACAGTTCAACCTTGCACAAGTCTTTAATTTAGTCTTACCACTTTTGTAGGCTTGATTATGACTGTTCCATGAGATGGAATCTTAGATTTCTTTTGATGTACATTTACTTAATGGCTCAAGATGTTGAACATTTTTCACTTACTTATTGGGTATTTGTTTTGTACTGATACTTATGTTTGTTTGAAATATATTTGGGGATGTTATGTGAGGCGGATTTCTAACTATTTCTTTTTATACTGGGTAGGCTCTTTGCTTTGTGGCATAATTTTTTCACACTGATTTGAAAGGGCGTTTTCAAATGGATTTTCTTACATGCTTGCACTGGTTGTGGACCATAACACCCACTGATTTATTTAGGTATTCTTATTTATTACAGACCAACTCAGGTAGATTTATTATTCTTTTCCAATAATCTGTGAAAGATTAAATGTAATTATGTTATTAGCTTTTTGTCTTTTCCCACTCCTTTTTTGTCTTTTATGTAGAAGAACAGTTCAACAAGGGCATCTGGTTTATTCAAATTAAGTTTTATAATTAAAGTTTACATGTTTCTGTGGTGGCTTCTAGGTTTAATGGATATTTTAAAACTTTGATTTGTGAACACAAGTTCAAGCACCTCAATAATGAAAACTGTCTTTATCTTAATAAGGTTAATATTATTTATTTCACAAATAAATAGTGTTTTATTTAGTTTTCAACCTACATGCTCAGCATTTAATTTTTCTCAATTATGAGAACTCTAATAATTATAGTTTTCCCTTTGAAATCTTGTAGTTGTTTGATTTTTATGGACAATAAAAGCCATCTGGCACAGTTTAATGCTTTCATAGCATTTGTAATGCCTGTCACTTCTCTGCCAAGTTTCATTTGTACATCATAAGGTTTTTCAGTTTATGGAGCTGTACTTACCATTTGTTATATTAATTTTTATGATCCATGTGGAACAAAAGATAAGTGGTACAGTTTTTATAGTTTATGCATATGTGCTATGTGTTTTAAAAATTGTTTTTTTCTCTCTTACTAAACTATAAATTGCACAAGGAGTAGGGCTTCTGTTTGGTTCATTGCCACATCATAAGTGCTCAGTAAACATTTGTCATAGGAATGAATAAATATTTTAAATCCATGACATTGGTGAGGGACATTTTTAACAGTATATCTGACTCAAGCAAGACAGAATTGTCAACATGTAATTTTCAAGAAATTAAAAAAAAGTATCTCCTAGAGACATAGAATCATGTATCACAAAGTTTTATTCAGTTTATTAAAAAGATGAGCAGTAGGATAATAACAGTCATCGATAAAGATGATAAGGAACATTTGAAGAGCTATAGACATTTGGCTTAAGAAATTTAAAATAAAGGGGAAAGGTAATAAGCAAAAAGAAAAAATATGAGATGAAAAAAATGGAAATAAAGTGTTTCTAAATGGGGAGGGGAGGAGGGGGGTGAAGGGAAGGCAGGGACAAGGGGACAAAATGATAACCAAGACCTGTGATGTAAAGGCACAAGGTCCCAATGATGAATGTAACTGTACTGTATACCTAAAATGTACCAATAAACTCAATGAGAGAGAGAGAGAGAGAGAGAGAGAGAATACATTTAAAATGAGTTTGCTGGATTACATACTAAACAGGTTGACAATATAAGCATAGTGTTTGAGGCCTTTTCTTTTGGACATAAATCGTTTGAATGTGTAATGGACAAAAATTAGAAACATATATAGGAGATAATGAGTTAAACAATGGTACACTTCCATATATGGTCAAATAATCCTGGAATGTACCTATTAAACAGGGGTCCAATGTGATATCAACAGGACATCCTATATTTCATTTGCCTATTTTTAAATGTATAGCTTTTATCAGAATAAATATTCAAGCTGGAAATACTTTATTATTTTAAGTCTGGCCTTTGCTTTGATGGCTTTTCTTTTTTTTTTTTCAGTAAAAAAATCATTAAAGTCATCACTGTCCATTTTTGTACATTGAAATGTTATATTTTTCTACCCAGAAGTTAAAGTTTCTAACTGTGGCTAAACCTTAAAAGACCTGGCGTATAAATACATCAGAATTTTTATTTCTCTTGGTAGTCCTTAAATCCTATCATAAGATTGTGTCATTAAAGTATTATCTATATTAAAAACTTTGAAAAAAAAGACAAAAATTATGTCTTACTGGACAATTTAAGCAAATGCTACTATGTTTTTGGAAGAAACAGAGGGAACCTTTTGCAGTTTAAAGTTATTATGCAACTATTTGGACAATATAAGAAATTTCTAGAGAAAAGATACATTTTGGAAATAAGAGGGCAGAGCTACTTGGCCAGATTAGCTTACCAATGAGTGTAATTTTGGATTTGGTGTAACTTGAAATTTGGAAGAGATGAAATGAATTTCAATGGTAAATATATTTATGTAAGCAAGGCAAAGCTTTTAAATATTTATGAGAGAAAGATTTTGAAATATGAACTAACTTTTGGGCAACATGTTATGGATTATGACTTTTATGTTAGCAATAAACCTATTATATAATGGTTGTTGAGTGGAAGAGAGAGAAGTTGTGGAACTGAAAATTTACATACATAATAAGCTCTTATAAGCTTGGTGCTAATATATTTGATTTGGATCTTAAGGTCTTGGTTTAAATTTTTAAATTTCTATAGAACTCAGTGTTGTTTTTCCTTATTTTGCCCTAAGAAAATGTTCTGCCATAGGGTCTGCTTCTTAGCTGATCATTTTCAGATAATAAAAATATCTTTGGGTAGTTCCCCAAATTGTCTGAGTTTTGTAATGAATGTGTCCACTTAGATCATCTCTCCCATCTACCTATAGCTCAAGCCTTCTGCAGGCAAAAAGCCCCCAGTGGAAAAGAGGAAGTGGTTAGTTTCATTTGTCTCTAACACTCCTTCCCCATGTGGGCAGTGGAGATTTCCAACTGCTTTGTGGTTGTGTGGAGGACAAAAGAGAGGCCATGACCCTGAAAACCTCTTCCTGACTGGAGTTGGCTTTTTTCATAGAATTAAAAACTAAGTCTCTTGGGAGGAACTTCTGTGAGTTTCTCAGAGACCACACATTGCTAGCGATCTCTTTTCTCTGTTTCTTTCACATAGCCTGGCCTCCTAAAATACCTCCCTCCCCCATGTTGCAGAAGATTCTTTGTTGAGGTCTTATCACATCTCCAAGCAGTTCTCATAGGCAAAATAATTTTAAGATAGCACCAGAGAAGCTCTTGATATTCATAAGGGTGATTCTAAATTAATTCAGGGACTATTTCTGCTTCTGAGGAAATTCAGATTTAAGAGAAAGAAGGCATGATTATATCAATTCTCAGGGTTCTGGAGGACTGAAATATGTACCCGTCAGTGCAGGAAATTCCTTGAATGTTAGGACCACATCCCATCAATGATCAAGTGAGCTTCAACTAAGGTAAACTGTATGACTTAGGGCAGACACCCTCTGGTATCAAGGTCCAGAGGCAAGGGTGAAGAAAGCATTGACTTGTGTGCCTCAAGTAACCTATCAAAGGAATTGACCTTGGCATAAGAGGCTGATCATTACTCAAATGGGGCAGGGATCACAGAGGGTGCTTCCCAGACCTTACCATTGCTAATTTGAGGTCTAACATTCCCAGTGTAAACTTGATCAATATGTGAAAGATTTCCTTTTTTGTGTATTATACAGACTAGGAAACACTAAAGATTTCCTGTGATAATGTATGTAATGTTTGCTTAAGAAGATAAGAGTAATACAAAAGTATATTTTATATTATGAATATTACAATTGTCTCTAAAGACACTGCTAAATTGTATATGGATTATAAATTGTGCTTAAATTTAGCAAAATTGGGAAAGATCAGGAAGACTAGCAGAGAGAGGAATGGGATGGAGATTATGCCTTGATTCCCTTACTTGTGCTTTTGGCAGCATTTGACATAAGAGACTGCTCTCTTCCTTATGCATCACCTTCCCTTGGCCTCTCCTAGCTCTTTCTTTTTTGGGAGCATTTTCATTATGCAGCCCTCTTTTCCTTTTATTATTTGATGTGCTTCAGGATTCTTCTCCCACCTTTCCAAGTCTGCACAGTCTTTGAGAGCCATATCATTTCCTAAATTTATTCTAGTGCTTCAGATTTAAATTGCCACCCCAGGAATTTCTTGAGTCCCCCTGTAGAACCACTCATTCAGTTTCCTTTCAGCCCTTTTCATTTGGAAGTTTCATGGAAATTAAAAAAAACAAAATTTTTCATTATGTCTTAAATAACTATACCACATTTCTCCCTCCAAATCAATTTCTTATTCTCCAGTGGTTCTTACTGTACTACTCTTGTTTAGGTCAATTAAATCTTTGTTTTCTGATATAATTTGACTAGAAAAAAGCATGCTTGTTTCCAAACATTGTGTTTTCAGGCTTATCCAACTCCTAAAATTCTCAACCTTCCTCATTTATTTAGTTTAAGTCATTCAGTCAGAGATTCCCTCTTAAAATACATCACATATACTCATAAAATTGGATCCAGTGGCACTCATTTACAAAGAACAGAACAGATTCATCTACTTAACCAGTAATAATGATTTATTTCAGTGTGTATAATGTTCTATACCTGTGGCCAAGTGCTTTTCATATCATTTTCTCCCAAAAATAGATGAATAGTTATTATCATATTAAACCAATGAAGAAGCTCAGGAAAGTCAAGCAGCCTGACTATTCTCTACTTGCTATACTAACTGGTAATATTACTGGTACTCAGGTCATTTGACTCCAAAAGTTATGGACAAAACCATTTGCTGTGCAGACTATGCTGTTTTGGCAAAAAGAAAACCTTTACAGAAGACAAGATGAGGTATGTCTTTAAAACCTGAGGCTATAGAATGGATTTTACAGAATGCTGGCCTACCCTACTGAGGAAGACAGATGAGCTCTTTGAAGCTAGAATTTGATAGGAGGAAACAATATAAACAGAACTCTTGAAAACAGGCATCTTAATATTTACATGGTCTCTTTGATGCATGGCCAATTAATTTCAAAATTAAGTAAGCATTAAGGACATTAATATTCCAGTCCTATGAGGCTTGATATCACATTTAATTGTTTTCTATAGCTGAGAAGGAAGGCTGTGTTTGAAAACATTTTAATTTTAATTATGTAGATGACATGATGGTCAGCACTAATGTGTGGTAAGTAATCATAATGTTAAACCTGATGTCAAGTGAAAGGGGAGTGAATTTTAATGCATTGGAGAAGGCCCGAAAGAACATTACCTAGAAAATTAATTATAGTCAACTTTATATTAGGCAGTAACTGCTAATGGAAGATTTATCCTAGAGTGTTGGCAGGATGCAGTGAGAGGAAACACTGCGCATTCATTAACTCAGCTGCTATAACAAAATACCATAGGGGTGGTGGCACAAACCTCAGAAATTCATTTTCTCACAATCATGTAGAGTAGAGGTCCAAGACTAAGGTCCCTTCTGGGCTAGTTTCTCTGAAGCCTCTCCTTTTGACTTGTGGATAGTCACCTTCTCTGTGTCCTCAGATGGTGAAGAGGGAGAGTACTCTATCTTCTCCTGGTAAGAACACCATTCTTATTGGGTTAGGGCCTTATTCTTATGACCCCGTTTAACTTTATTGCCTCTTACAGGCCGTATCACCAAACACAGTCAAATTAGAGTTTAGGGTTTTAACATTGGGATTTAGGGTTGAGAGAATGCAGTGCACAACACTGAAATCCACATGGCAGGAGAGGCTGCTCTGTGTATTGGAGTACTTAGGTGTGGTGTCCAGTCTGGACTGGAATCTAGGTTCTACAGGAGAAAAAGCTCCCTGAACGCCCCCTGCCCTACTTCTTGGAATAATCTCTCAGAGTTCTAAATTGGGATGTTAATACCAGTATCTAGTTCATAGGATTACTATAAAGCAGAAATAAAAGAAGACATAAAATCACATAACATTGCCTGGTACTCAGACAGGCTCAGAAAACCTAGGCTATTGTTATTGTTGTTCTTGGACAGAATTTTAGCTTCAGCTAACTTAGGCAATGTGTGATATACTAGATTGTGAAAAAAAAACATATATAGAATTTCACAGGAAAGTAAAATCCATATCAGAGATTTTAGAAAGATTGTACTGGGACAATCAATTTATTTAAAGTATAAAGGTTAACTTGTTTACCTCTTTGTTTCTAAGAAGTAAGAATAATGTGAGAAAAATTGATTTTGTTCATAGCTGCTTGTTTGGAAAATGCCAGGTCTATAAAGAATTTACCAAGGGTGCAATGACAATACATTAATTATATCTTGAAATATGCAAATAGCAGTCAATGTTTAAAAGTGTGAAATTCCAGATGAAGTGAACATTTCTCACAGAAAATAGCATATTGTTAGTTACATTTTTCAAGAAAATATAATATATGTAAAAATGAAATTTTAGGAAAACTAGACAAGGTATTATAGCATGATTTCTGTTGTTATTCAAATCACAGTAGACTTTTGCATTAAGTTAATACTCACAATGAAATAGCTTATTAGGATATTCCTAGGAGTGAATTAAATGGTTTGCTGGAAGAAATTATATTAATGTAATGTTAATATTATGTGAATGATTGAAGAGGATGAGAAGAAAGTGCCTTTTTTGCATGCCAATCACTAGTTTGTTGTACAGTCAAGAAGGCACTTTTGAGTAGGGGACTGTTAATAAATTCACAGACTTATTTTAAAACCAACACAGCGTGTATTAACTTTTCTCATCATACCCACTCTTTACCACCACAACAACATAGTTGGATTGTGTTACATTCCCGATAGAATAGAGCACTAATATAACATTTAGGGAATGGAGACAAAGAGAAGGAATCTGGCAAAATTAGAATTCCTAAAGCTCGACAAGGTGGGCGTGTGTGTGTGTGTGTGTGTGTGTGTGTGTATGTGTGAGGGCAGGAGCGGTGTCAGGGAGTTAGGAGGGTGCTGTATATACAAGGTTAAACAGCCAACCAGACAGCATCACTCTCTATTTTTGTAATTGATTTACTTCTAGTCACAGAACAAATTAAAGTTAAATCCTGTGAATGAGTGCTATGACCTTCTGGCTTTGCTTTGAGCCCATAGTACATAAAATGTCATCACAGAGGTGCTTAGTAATGAGTAGATTTGATGGAAGGAAGTAGTTGCTAACTTGATGCTAAAATGTATTTACAGCTAAACCCTAGGGCAAAATTTATTAAGTCAAAGAAGAAACTCAACAGAAGGAAAAGTTTAGCAATAGAGTTCTAGAAATGTGGTTTTGATGGTGAGTATAGGTTGATACCCATGAAATATATGATTTGTACTGCTTAACAAAAGCAAATGAATAAAGAATGTTATGTTGCAGAGTTTATTTAGGGCAATAAAAGGGCTTGAATTTTCATGGGCACTTATTCAAGTTTTTTCTTTTGTTCTTTTAATTACAGACCTATGAGTTTTTGTCTACTTTTGATTTGACAAATATTGTCACTACAATTATGGTATCTTAATTATGTTTCTTTCACCCCACCTCCCTAAATTTTCAGTATATGCTAACTTTATAACAAAATGCTAAAGAATTTTCTTTTTTTTTCTCATTGAGTTTATTGGTACATTTTAGGTATACAGTACACTTACATTCATCATTGGGATCTTGTACCTTTACATGACAGGTCTTCATTCTCATTTTTTCCCCCTTATTCCTGCCCTCCCTTCACCCCCTCCTCCCTTCCCTATTTACAAATACTTTATTTCCAGTTTTTCATTTTCTCATGTTTTTTTTCCTTTTCCCTTATTACCTTTCCCCTTCCTGTACACCTTTATAAATAATTTTCATTGAGACATATACAATGAAAAAAACAGAGGCCTTTTTATAAGTAATATAAAAATTAATATAGAGCAGCACATGCCCTTGATAAAATTGGTGGACATTTTGGTTGTGTGTTTGTTTTCATGCATCATTTTCCTGTCCTAACACTTTGAGTAGTTCAATAGCCTGATGCTGCTTTTCTAGTTGTCCAAAGCCTCCTGATCCATTTTGTTACTTCAAAGTGATTGCTCCTTAAGTATTATCTCTTCCAAAATGCTTCTTTTGGTCTGTTTTTCAAGGATCAACACTATCTTATAGGTTGAAGTTAGGAGGAAAAAAACACGATAAAAAAGTTTAAAAATAATATGTATGATTAATAGCCTGCCAAGTCTTATAAGTATGCTTGTATTTTAAACAAATGCAGCAACAAAGCTAGTTGGTTCAGATTAATTTCTAAATGATAGATTGTAGGCTTTTGAGAAAAGTAAAAAGCAGTAATAAAAAGAAGTAATAAAATTTAAGCCAGATAGAAAAAAATGGAGTGAGAATAGCAAATTAGGAGTTTTTATATCCCTAAAATTTATAGTTCAGGTAAATTCCAAGGCTACTGGATAGGTTGGACTATTCCTTTGCTCAAAGGCCAATTAAAAAGATAGAATGAGAAAAATGAAATAAATGGTTTCATCTTTCACCCAATTGCTTATGGCCAAAACTTGCAGTTTGATTCCTCACTTCCTTGCACATATCATGCTGTGAAGGCTCTTTACCTGGCTTTTAACCTCAATTTAGTCAGATCTTTTCTCAGATGTCGCTTTCTCAAAGACTCCTAGTGTCTTATCTAACAGACCAGTCCCTTATTTTCTATCTTGCCCTGATTAATTTTTCCATAGATATGCCTATACATAAACATACATGCATACATTCTGACACATGTTCTCACTCATAAATATGCTCATACATGCACATGCACATGCACTTGTGTACACAACAATATGTTTGTCTACTGCCTGCCTGCTTCTCTGGAATATATTTTCCATGTGAGAATTTTGTCTTATTCACTGCTAAATCTACAGGATCTAGAAATAGTACTTAATATTTAATAGCTTCTAATAAATAGTTGTTGAATAAGTAAATTACACTAAAAAGGCACATTTTATATTTATGTATTTTGATAGAAAATAATAAATGTGCTTTTAATTTACTTCCTTATTTTTGTCCTTTACAGTAAAAAATCAGGACTTAATGACTTGGAGATCATAGAACAGTAAGAAATGATAAAAACTTGTTGTTAAGAAGCTTACAAATGAAGAAGAGAAAAGGTGTAGTGTTGATCCTAATAATGCCAAAGACACTGCCTATATTTTACATTAAAATATATTAGCATTCTAACACAGTAGGCTGAAACAATTATTGGAAAAAGTGATATAAGACCAAAGAAACTAAAAAAAAGTAGTGATTAGATATTGATTATTAAAGTCCTTTAATTTTTATATATAATCTTTTTCTATCTGGATAAAAAATGTACTGCTGAATTTATTAAAATATTACTGTAGTTTTCATTCATTTTTCTAGAACAATACTTAACTATTCTTGAGTACATAATATTATTCCTCTTTGGGCTATCTTTTTCAAAGTGCTATACTTCTTGGGCTCTGGTTGTTATAAGTACTAGTATGGCATGAAAATGTTGAACATTTTAGGTTGTAATATTTAAGATGCCTTCAGAAGGTTGATCACTTTTAAGGAACAGCAGAAGGTAATGAATAATTTTCTAGAAATCTTAGGTGAAGTTGTAGCCAGAAGGTGATATTCCTACCATCAGTCTCTCCAGGCAGTCCCATTTCTTATGATATAAGTAATTTTAAGAAAGAATAAGCAGTTCTGAAACACAGAAAGTATTATTTCACATGTTTTGAGGCTCAAGGTTACAAAGTGGAAATCCTTTTTTATAATCTTGGCTGCTGGAATTTCCAGAAAGCATCAATTCAAGTGTAGATGAAGCATTTAGATGATCCTGGAGAAGTTTCAAAAGTGACTTCCTTCCCCATAGACTTTCTTATTTTAAATGTGAACTAGTTTAATTAAAATATACATTTTATTTTGTATTGGTACATTTAAGGTAGATAATATAATGACATTCATCATTGGAAATTTACACCTTTACATAATCCATCTTGTTTCTTATTTTTTTCCCCATTCTCCTGCCCTCCCTTTAACCCCTCCATCTCTCCCTATCTACAAAGACTTTGCTTCCATTTTTGCTTTTTCGACTATTAATTCCATTCCCTTCTTTCTTTTCCCCTACTCCTCCCATGTCCCCTTTCCCCTTTGAACATTTTCTTCCTATTTCACATTACCTATTGCACCTTTTAGTCCTTATTTACACTTTCAATTTCTCATAATAGAAAAACTATTTGGTTATTTACACATGTCCTATTTATTTCTCTTAAGAGTATAGCCTCAATGTTCATTCATTTAGGTATAAATGTCTCTAATTTCTCATTCTTTATGGCTGAGTAGTGATCCATTTATTAAAAAAAACCTCTACTTTTTTAATCCACCTTCCCATTTATGGGAAATTGGGCTGCTTCCAAGATTTAGCTATCAACTAAATTGTGCTGCTATGAATGTGGATGCACATATGTCACTGTGGTCTGATTCTTTTAATTCTTTGGGGAGGATACCCACAGGGGAATAGCTGGGTCAAATAGGATTTCCAACCCTAGTTCTTTGAGATATCTCCATACTGATTTGCACCAGTCCACACTTAACAGATGCAGAAAAAGCATTTGACAAAATCCAACATGCATTTATGATTAAAACCCTTCAAAAAATTGGAACAGATGGTCTCTACCTCAGTCTCATAAAATCCATCTATGAAAAACCAGCAGCCAGTATCATACTAAATGGTCAAAAACTGAAATCCTTCACACTAAAATCTTGAAAAAGACAAAGATATCCACTATTAATATTCCTGTTCAATATAGTTTTGGAAATATTAGTCACAGCACTTAGACAAGGGAAAGAAATTAAAGCTATAAAGATAGGAAGTGAAGAAGTCAAATTGTTATTATTTGCAGATGATATGATACTCTATATAGAAGACCCCAAGAACTCCACCAAAAGTCTTCTAGACTCAATAACAACATTCAGTAAAGTAGCTGTATACAAGGTTAAGACACAAAAAATCAATAGCTTTTCTGTGCATGAAAAACAGACTCATTGAGAAAGAAATGGGACAATCAGTTCCTGTCACAATAGCATCCAAATCATTGAAATACCTAGGGATTAGCCTAACAAAAGAATCAAAGACCTCTACTCTGAAAACTAGAGTACTTTGAAAAAGAGTTTGAAGAGGATATCAGAATATGGAAAGACATCCCTTACTCCTGGGTAGGAAGAATCAACATAGTGAAAATGGCCATACTTCCAAAGCTGCTATATAGATTCAATGCAATCCTGATTGAAATCCCAGCAGTGTACTTCACAGACCTTGAGAAATCAATCCAAAAATTCATTTGGAACCAGAAGAGACCTAGAATAGCAAAAGCAATTCTAAGTAATAAAGATAAGGTGTCACAATCCTCAACTTGCAACTATACTACTATATATACTGTGATCAAAAACATCATGGTTGGACCAGTGGAACAGATAAGAAGATGCAGAAACAACTTCAGACACAATCAGCCACCTCATCTTTGACAAAGGAGCCAAATACCCTCACTGAAGGAAAAAAGCCTCTTTTATAAATGGTGCTGGAAAAACTGGGTTTCAACTGGCCAAAGATTAAAGCTAGACCTATATCTCTCACCATTCACTAAACTAAAATAGAAATGGGTTAAAGATCTAAATATTAAAACAGAAACACTAGACCAGAAGGAAGAGAGTTTAGGTAGAACTCTTGAAGACATTGGTGGAGGATAAGATTGCATGAACAAAATTGCAGTTGTGCTTGAACTAGCACACACAATAAATAGCTGGGGTCTCTTCTTGTTAAAAAGCTTCTGCACAGCAGGTGAAACCACTCACAGTGTGAAGAGACACCCAACAATGTGGGAAAAAAATTTCACCAGTTGCTCCTCAGAAAAGGTCTACTATAGAGAATATATAAAGAATTAAAAAAAAAAAAACAGACCTCCCAAATTTAAAGACCCAATCCAAAAATGGGCATCTGAAATGAACAGAGACATTTCTCAGACAAATAAATAGAAATAGCAAATAAACGTATGCAAAAACATTCAACATCATTGGTTATGTGACAGATACAAATGCAAACACTGATTCCACCTCACCCCAGAAAGAATGGCTACTATCAAGAAATCAGGCAATACCAAATGCTGGTGGGGCTATGGGGAAAGATAAATACATTTTACTTTTTCAGTCAACATTGTGATAGTCATATCATTGTACTAATAATGACATTTAGCTATTTTAATGTTGTAAAAATCATTATGAATGAAAACAGTAGCAGTTTTGTACTTTTGGTTAAGCCTTTTAGCCACCTTTTCTTTTTACTTCAACACAGAGTAGATGGAGCATCAATATGAATCATAAAAAAAAACAAATATTGTATTTGCTGTTTTGTCTCAAAGTTTTCATTCTCTATTTGAATTTTTGACATCTCTAGTTCATTGCAAGTAAGTCCAAATATAGAATTATGTATACACACATACACATAAATATAAAATGCTATTCTATGAATATTTGAATCTTTATTGTTTAATATTGTGGTAGCAACATTTTTCTTGACATGATATTTCATGCCCACAAAAAAGTATCAGAGGAAAATGTAAGAAAGCAGATGGCTTTAAGACAACTTAATTACTAATATGAATAGATTTCTTCACATAAAATGAGTTATGTGTGAGGTAAATATAGACATGTAATTCTGTAAAGTTGTATGGAAATTTTGAAATTTAAGAAAAACCTTGAGACATTGAGGCCTGTGCACTGAAACAATGAGGACCCTGAAATTGACCATATGCCATGGACCCAGTTGATGGTACTCTCACTCTTTGGGTCTCCTGGGGACAGTGTGACAGAGCCGACAAACAACAGACTGACATGATTGAATAAGACCAACACTCAGGAAGAGATTTTCACCTTAGGACTGAAGTGTTACTCTACCACAGAAACCAGGAGAGAGACAGCCTTGGGAAGATAGGCTTGTAGAAGGAAGAGCTAAATAAAATTCACCTGGCATCCACTGGCAGGCCCAGGATCAGACCAAGAAGTTTACATGGTCTGTATCCTGTTGTGAGAGGCCAGGTTCAGAGAGTGAAATCATCAGAGGGGGTGGTACTGAAGTCTAGTGGATTCTTTGAACTCAGACATTGCTGCCTACACCAAGCAGCAACTAGAAGTCTGAAGTATTACAGGACAATTAACAGGAGTTCTAATTGTCTTCACTAAAATTATAGTCCTTGTAGTCCTGGTTAAAACGCGTTCATGAGTGGTTCCTAGAGTTATCGAGATCCATTTGACATTCAGTGTCACTGAATTTACTACTATTGCTGATGTAACAAAGTAGTGGATGACAGCTAGTTTTCTCTGTATGCCTGGATTTCCCAGGGACATTAAATAATAAAAAAGATATACATACACACACAAACATGACAAAACAATATCTCGAAGTTCTGCCAAGTCTCCTGAGGCATATTAAGAGGGCACAAATGAAGAGAAAAGTAAATAACAGATACTGAGACTATAAAAAGGTTAGCAGAAAGATGAAAAGATCAGATGAGGTCCAAGAGGAAATGAGTCAAAAATTCACAGAAATATCTCTAAAACTAGTCAAGTATATGTGGGGAAAATAAGTAAAATTTTGGAATAGTTGACAAAATTGGTTCAAAACATGGAAGACAAATTTACCAAAGATTTAGAATCCTCAAAAAAAAAAAAAATCAGACAGTAACACTTAGGTAACCTTAGAATTCATAAATTACAGAAATGACCAATGTGAAGATAGAGAGTAAAAATGGAGAAATGGTTTTAGAAGGGTAGGGAGGGATGTGGGAGGGTAGGGGAAGAGGATTAAAGAAAAGAACCAAGACGTATTACATACCCACTTCCCAGGATGATTGTAAACCATATGTACTGCAAACATGCACCAATAAAAAAACCTCAAAATATAGGCTATAATTTATTTATATTGACCTTTATTATTTTAAGTGTTTGATCTCACTAAATATTTTATATACATACATTAATTGAGCCTCACTACTTCTTTATAAGTGAAGATAATTGTAGTTATTTTAGATATTATCTTTCAAAGAAACTAGGCAATATGCCTCAGTTAGTAAGTCATAGCAGTAGAACTGAAATCTGGATCTCCTATATCCAAATGAAAAGTAAAGAGAAGTTAAATTATGCATGCTAGAAAACCAGACGGGGGTAGAAGTTTCATCAGATGCAAATAGTACAGTGGCTACAGTAGGGGACTGTGCTACTCACTGAGGAATAATATCATTATTTAAAGTAACATTTATTCAGCAGTCATAATAAATGACACTTTATTCAGAATGACCTCTTTGGGATGGGTAATATTTTCAGAATCAGGCTGAGAAAGTGTATGTTTGTATAATATCAATTTAATGCTTACATTTCTTGGTTGAAAATACTACCATCACCAAAGCCAAGCATTAATAGCATGAGCATAACGAGGTCATGCGATCCACATGAGCTGTGTCAATACATGGGCACCAGGACATCACCAAAGGTGATTGATTTACAGTCAAGCAAATAATGTCCTATTAGAGAAGGACTGGAAGATCCACTTTAAGAAGTTTGCATCATAATTCACGTAATCTGTATGTGTCTGTCTCATTCTGACACTGAACATTTCTGTAAACCCATTTTGTTCTCTTACAGACTTCTCCGGCTGTGGAGGCCTGATTATCCTCATCTTTGTGACACGTCTCTGCCTCACTCTTTCTGTCTTTGCATGGTTTGGATCATTCTCTCATTCCTCTTGACAGTCCTGGTGAGTGGAACAGGCACATTAGTCACACTGGCCTTCTTTACATCTGGTTCCATCAATTCTTTTTCTTTCTTTCTTTCTTTCTTTCTTTTTTGTGTACCAGGCATCGAACTCAGGACCTTGCATTTGCTGTGTCACTGAACTAAATCTCCAGTGCTAGTTCCATCAATTCTAATCTCTACTTGGCAAGTTATTTTCTCCCTTGGTTCAGTATCTTCATTGACTTTAAGCCATGGGCTATCATGTTCTTTTCAAGTTATTTGAAGAAATAAGTAAAAATAATCATTTAAAACATATCTTTCTATTCCATGCCCCTGTTCCTTGCAACATGCCTGATTATAAGCCCTCCTCACCTGAACTGTTCCTGCTTTCATTAAGAGTAAAGGATGTGAGAGAAAATACCTATATAAAAGCAAGACTATGAAAAAATATTCTGATATTCTGAAATATCTGGGAAACTGCTCAAATGTTTCTTCCTAATTATTGCTTTTTATCTTGCACTAATTTGTCTGTGTATCTGCAATTGCTACTTTGAAGTTATAATGGTAGCTACAGGCTATTTAAGTTCTTGTCCTGGTCAAAGTGTGACTCTTTCATGGTACTCACTGAACTGTTAGAATCAGAATTCATGTTGTGGGGAGAGATTCTGAGTACCGCCACCCAGTGGATTTTTAGGATGCTAATTATCAGTAGATTTGGTTTTATCACATTGCCAGCTGTGATAGTTATACTTACCAGCTGTTCTGAGGAAGTAGGTGGGGTGGTGGCAAACGGTTGGTAGTGGAAGCAGGGTTAGGTAGGGGGGTGTGAAAAGGTCTGACATTCTATGATTATAGAATTTGACTCAGAATGCCCCTTTAATAAATAATACATTGCACACATTTAAAGATAAAGAAACTGAGTTTTAGATAGCTTACATAGTTGAATTCAAATTGAGGCCTGTCTTAATTAATCTTTTGGTTAGAGTGTGACTCTGGCTGGTGAGATTCACTTGGTAAAGAACTCTTGATTGTCAACTTGACCTGTCCATTCAGAGTCTTACCCTTGCCCATCTGCTTCATTTTGGATGTCACACTTTTCTGTATCAGGACTTACAAAATTCTGGCTTCTACAGACTTTTTTTGACTTGCCCTTGACTCACTAGGCAGTGTTGTCATGTTCTGTCCCCGGGCTTGTGCACTATCCAAAGAGCCAAAGCTCTGTTCTCACCACACTGCTCACTCAGGGAGGGTACTTCTTTCTTGTGTTCATATAAAAATAATTTACAATAGTCATTGTCTTAACTGTTTCTTTTTTTGTTGATTTTTTTAACTTCTAAGTATTATACACAATTTTCTTCATTGTTTATTGGTACATTTTAGGGGTAAAATGTGATGTCATCCATCACTGGGAATTTGTGTCTGTACATGATATATCTTGGTTCTTATTTTTTCACCATTTCTCTGCCTCTTTTTCAACCCCTCCACCCCTCCCTATTTACAAAGACTTTGTTTCCATTTTTTCCTTTTCTTATACTTGTTCTTTCCCTACTCCCCCCACTTCCCCTTTGAACCTTTTCTCTTTTACCATTATCTATTATATATTATGGTCCTTATTCTGCTTCTCACACCAGAGAAGCTATTCAGTATTTACATATGTGCTTTCTACTTATTTCACTTAAGAGTATGGCCTCAATGTGTACCCATTTAGCTATAAATGTCCCTAGTTTATTATTTTTTTATGGATGAGTAGTACTCCATTTAATAAAACCCACATCTTCTCTATCCAGTCACCAGTTGATGGGCAATTGGACCTTTTCGAAGATTTAGTTATTACAAACTGGGCCACTATAAACATAGGTGTGCATATATTGCTGTGGTATGATGTTTTAAATTTTTTAGGAGTATCAAATTTTATTATAAAAGACTAGTGATCATTCACTTTTCTAAAAAATGTAACCATGATAACAGAAAACTTCTAAGACTCACTAGTCCCTGAAGGACAGAAAGATTCCCTGGACAAAGAATCTGAAAGTGGTTTTCTTTATACCTAATGTCTGGCTTCCTCATCACTCCATAGCTGTATGTTTTGTCACCTCTGACAAGGGCTGGAAGAGTTGTACAAGATGAGCACAACAACTTTAAGGCTATCAGTTTTATCAGCTTGTATATTCTAGTTTGTAACTCTGAGACACAATATCAAATAAGCAGTGTCAAATACCCAGTTAAGTGTACTGACCTTATTCTTTGAAGTTACCTTTGGGACTATGTCCTTTCATTACAGTTTCTGTTTATCCTAGAGTAAAAACTCTAAAACCCATGTGTATTCTCCCTGTTCAAGTATAAAAGTTTGCTTCAGGACCACATGAGGTTGCTCTAGTGTTTATAATTCTGGAGTGTCTACTGAGTGTAATATTGTTGGATAGGCTGGTCAGGTGGTGGAACAAATCAAGGGCACGTGAACAACTTTCTTACTGCCAGATATACTCCCCATTCAATCTGGACATTGCACCATGGTCAAAACAGAGATTTTCTTTACCATTAATTAAATGGAGCTTTCAAAATGTATCAGGCCTGTTCTTAGGAAGTATCTTGAGACAGAGCTGGAGGGTCCTGGCTTTCAGGATCTGGAGGGGGTGCTGGCATAGCTTCTTTTTATTGGGCTGCGAGGAACTCATGAATTGCTCATTCTATCTGCCTCAGTGGGGCCTTCACTGAGCTTTGGATCCACCACCTGAGATATTATCCATTCCGCTCCCTGCTTCCAACATTCCTGACTGAATCACACTCTGTCTCAGACTGCTCTGCAATTGGTTCTTTCTTATTGTAGGATTCCATTCCTCCTTGTCTAGATGTGTTAATGCAAGATTACCCAATATCTGCTTCAGATTTTGGTAAGTGTGCTTGAGGTCCACATCTGTCAGAGAGTCCGAAGGAAGCTGTCAAACAGGCCCTGACTCTTGAATGGCTGCACAATGAGAGTGATGAGCTGGGAGTTGTCGGACGGAGTGAGGCCTGATTAATAGGTCAGCCACTCCCACTAATCCCAGTCCTGCCTGTCGCTGTCCCCAGGCCTGGTCTGCTCCGCTACCACCCACCTGTGCTGTTCCCCCATGGCTACTGCCATTTACCATGCCTGCACACCAGCCACAAGACAAACTCTATATGGCTTTTTCTCCAAGGCTGTGGGCCTAGATTATGCAAAGAAGGTGAAGGGCCCCACTGAGGCAGTGATGGAGGTACTGGTGGGGTGGTGGAGGAGACCAAATCTGTGATGTCAGTGGAGTCAGTGAGGCTGAGGGTGGGAGTGGGGGTGGCTGCCTGATGCTTTTAATTCTTTTGGGAAGATGTCCAGCAGGGAAATAGCTAGGTCAAATGGGACCTCTAATCCTACATTTTGAGAAATCTCCACACTGATTTCCATAGTAGTTGTACCAGTACCCCCACCAATAGTGGAGAAGGGTTCCCTTTTCCCCACAACTCTGCCAGCATTTGTTATTGGAAAATTTCTTGATAGCAGCCATTCTTTCTGGGGTCAGGTGGAATCTCAGTGTTTTTTTCATTGGCATCTCTCCTGTGACTAGTGATGTTGAACATTTTTTCATACATTTACTGGCTGTTTCTACTTCTTCATCTGACAAAAATCTATTCAGTGCAGTTGCCCATTATTGAATTGGGTCTTTAGATTTGGGAGGTCTGATTTTTGTAATTTTTTAAATATATTCAAACAGTAGACCTTTGTCTTAGGAATACCCGATAGAAATGTTTTTCCCACATTGTGGGTTATATCTTGAATTGATGTTTTTCTTGCTGTGAAGAAGCTTTTTTTTCCCCATTAAGTTTATTGGTACAGTTAAAGCAAACAATACAGTTACATTTATCAATGGGATCTTGTACATTTACATGGTATATCTTGGTTCTTGTTTTTTCCCCATACCCCTGCGCTTCCTTCACCCCTTCACCCTTCCCTATTTACAAAGACTTTGTTTCCGGTTTTTCACATTTCAGAAGCTTTTTAATAAGATGAGATTCCAGTTGCTGTTTCTTTGTGGTAGTTCACATGTGACCGAGATTTTGTTCATGAAGTCTTTTCCTATGCCAATGTCTTCAGGAGTTCTACCAATCTCTTTTCCAGCAGATTCAGTGTTTCGGTTTAATTATTTAGATCTTTGATCCATTTCAATTTTAGTTTAGTATATGGTGAGAGACATAGGTCTAGTTTTGATCTTTGGCAAGTTGAGACCCAGTGTTTGCAGCATCATTTATTAAAGAGGCTATCTTTCAGACAGTGAGTGTGTTTGGCTTGCTTGTAAAAAATCAGGTGGCTAAGTATGCCTGGAGTTGTTTCTGATTCCTCAGGTGTATTTCTTTGTCCATACCATGCTGTTTTTTTTTTTTTAATCACAGAAGCTTTGTGGCATAGTTTAAAATTGGGGATTATGATACCCCCTACCTTGTCTTTGTTGCCTAGGATTGCTTTTGCTATTCTAAGTGTCTTCTGGTTCCCTGTAAATTTTTGGATTATTTTTTCTAGTTTTGTGAAATATGCTGTTGGAATTTTGATTGGAATTGATTGGAATTTTGATTGAATCTATATAGCAATTTTGGAAGTATGGCCATTTTTACTATATTGGTTTTTCCTACCCAGGAGCAAGGGATGTCTTTACATTTCCTAATATCCTCTTTAGTGTCTTTTTTCAGAGTTCTGTAGTTTTCAGAGGAGATGTCTTTGATTTCTTGTTAGTTTGATTCCTAGGTATTTCATTGTTTTGAATGCTATTGTGAAGGGAGTTTGTTTCTGTAGTTCCTCTCTCAGTTAGTCTGTTCTTTGAATACAGGAAGTCTATCAATTTTAGTGTGTTGACCTTCTATCCAGCTACTCTAGTGGATTTGGATATTAAGTCTAGAAGACTTTTGGTGGGTTTGTGATGTTTTCTATATAGAATATCATGTCATCTGAAAATAATGATGATTCTACTTCTTTGTCTTCAATCTTTATTCCTTTTATTTCTTTCTCTTGTTTAACTGCTGTGGCTAATGTTTCCAAAACTATATTGAACAGGAGTGGTGATAGTTAATATCCTTGTCTTATGCCTGATTTTAGCATGAGGGTTTTCAGTTTTTGACCATTTAGTTTGATCTTGGCTGTTGGTTTTTCACAGATAGGCTTTATCAAGTTGAGATAAAGACCATCTATTCCAATTTTCTGCATGGTTTTCATCATGAATAGGTGGTGAATTTTGTCTAATGCTTTTTTGCACCTATTGAGATGATCATATGGTTTTTGTCCTTGACTCTGTTAATATAGTGTATTACGTTTATTGATTTATGTATGTTGAACCATCCTTGCATCACTGAGATTAACCTGTCTTGGTCAGGGTGTATAATCTTCTTGATGACCCTCTGTATTCTGTGAAGGATTTCATTTTTTTTAAACCAATATATTGCTGGATATTGGTTTTTCACATATGGCTTTTATCAGGTTGAGATAGAGACCATCTATTCTAATTTTCTGTAGGGTTTTTGTCATGAATGGGTATTGAATTTTGTCAAATACTTTTTCTGCATCTATTGAGATGATCATATGGTTTTTGCCCTTGGGTCTGCTAATATATGTGCTCTGTTAATATAGTGTATTGTATTTATTGATTTGTGTATGTTGAACCATCCCTGCATTTCTGGGATGAATCTCACTTGGTCAGGGCATATGATCTTCTTGATGATCTTCTGCATTTTGTTTGCCAGGATCTTATTAAGGATTCTTGCATCTATATTCATTAGTGAGATTGGCCTATAGTTCTCTTTCTCACTTGGTTCCTTCTTTGCCTTTGGGATCAGGTGATGCTTGCTCTCAGGAATGAATTTGGAAGTATTGCTTCCCTTTCAATTTCCTTGAAGAATTTAAACAGTAGTAGCAGTAGTTCTCTAAATGTGTTGTAGAATTCAGCAGTGAAGTCAGCAGGACCCAGGCTTTTTTCAGTAAGTTTTAAATTATATTTTTCAATTTCATTGATTGATATTGGGTTGTTTAGAATTTTTAGGTCTTCTTGGTTCAACTTTGGTAATTTATATATATCCAGAAATCTGTCCATTTCATCTGTGTTTTTCATCTTATTGGCATATAGGTTCTCAAAGTAGGTATTGATGATCCTCTGGATTTCTACTGGGTCCATTGTAATTTTACCATTTTCTTTCCAAAATTCTTAGATTTGGATCTTTTCTTTCCTTCTTTGATAAGATTGGCTAAGGATTTATCAATTTTTTTTGAAGAACCACCTCTTTGTTTCATTGATTTTCTTGTAACATTCTCTTAGTCTCCATTGCATTGATATTTCTTCTCTGATCTTCCTAATTTCCTGCCTTGTATGAGCTTTGGGTTTGTCCTGCTCTTCTTTTTCTAGAAGCTTGAGTTTCAGCATTGGATTGTTCATTTGACCTCACTCTGTTTTCCTAATATGAGTATTCACTGCTAAGCATTTCACTCATAAGTTTATTTTCATTGTTTCGCATAGATTATGATATATTGTGTTGGCATTGTTTAACTGTAGAAACTGTCTAATTTCTACTTTAATTTCCTCTGTGACCCATTGGTTCTTTTTAGGAGGGTGCTGTTCACTTGCTATGTGTTTATGAAATTCTTGTGGGCATTTTGCTGTTGATCTCCAATTTCATTGCACTATGATCTGATAATACACAGGGATAACTTCAACTACTTTTCATTTATTCAGCAAGCAAGTAAATGGTATATTTTGGAGAACAACTTGTGTGCAGCTGAAAAGAATGGGTATTCTGATTTTGTGAGGTGGAACACTCTGTAAACATCTTTTAAGTCCATTCAGTCAAATGTGGTTAAGTTTCAGTATTTTGTTGTTAGGTTTTTGTCTAGCTGATCTATTTGTGACAGTGGGGAATTTAGGTCCCTCACTACTATTGTATTAGTGCTTATTAGATTTTTCATGTTTGTTAATATTTGTTTTATATAGTTGGGTACACTAGTATTTAGTGCATATTTATTTATTTAAGAGTAGGAAACAGGCTGGGATTTAGCTCAGCTCAGAGGTTCTGCTGCCTTCCTTTGAAGCTCAAGGTCCTGAGGTGGATTGCCCAGCATCCCCCCCACAAAAAAAAGAATAAGAAAAATTTATTGAGGGAAAGAAAGCTTCTGTCTAAGAGAGACAGAAGGGGGATTGGAAAGTGGTTTGCCCACCCATCCCACTTCTCAGACATGTTTTATACAGCAAAACCATATGGTGAGGGGTACAAAGTGGGACAAATGTATAAAACCCAATGGAAAATTACAAGGTGGCCATGAGGTGGGGCAAAACCATGAGCAGCCAATAACTTTACAAATACAGTCACCTAGATAATACTTATTAAATGGGGGTCAAATCAAAGAGCAAGTGACATAGCAAGCATACAAGAATTTTCAGTAAGAGTGGGGGTCAAATTGAAAAAAAACATTGCAAAATATAAAATAAATAAAGGAAAGGAAACTTTGAACCTTATGTAAAAAAAATTGAAAAAAAAAGTTTGGGAGTCAGATATTTCCTGGAAAGCCTGGGTTAAGACCTTGGCCCCAACCCAGGTGATTGATACCTATTTTGAATATCAATCATTGCTATTCATCCCCAGGGGAAGCACAAAGACATAGAAGTTTCTCTCTTTTTATAATTCTGGCCTTCAGTGAATGTGTTTTGATTTTCCTCTATGTTGGCTACTTGTTGGTTGGCTCTTTGAGAGGGGCCCTGTCTAACTGCCTACAGCACATCTAATTAACTTTTTTATCTGCAATATTCCCCCCTCTGAAGAGGTACCCCTAACTGTGGTGAGAAGGCAAAGGGCAAAGACAGCTCTGGTTACTAACAGCTGAAGAGGGTCATAGTTGTGATCATTAGTTAAAGGTTACTCTACAGAGGGTCTATCTAAAGGCCTTCAGTAGGTGCCTGGTACTTTCACCTTGGTAGCTGCATAGCTTTTAAGTCTGAAGGAAACAAAGCCAAAGAAACAGTTAAGAATGCATAGGCCACGTTATAAGGTCATCATGATTGCTATGAATATAGCCCATGAAAAGGATAAAGAAGGTCCAGGGAATTTCAGGATCCAACATAGAAGTTGTGTTGTATAGTTTAGCAATTTTGAGCTGTTTATGAATTCAATCTGGTAGATATTGGTAAAAGAAGTCTAGCACATTTGTCATGGGTTCCATTTGCATGACTGTGTGGAGTTTGGCATCCTCTAGGCAAAAATTAACTAAACTTTAAAGAAATTAGAGTATGCATAATCTAAGCATGAGCACACTAGAATGAAAGAGCAGGTTTGGGAGAAAGTCACACTTGGTAATTGAAATAGTGATTGAAACTGCTGGTCTTAGATTCTTTTATTGACAGAAGTTATCTATAAGTCGGATACTTTACCATAAGCCTCTCTAGTTTTAGCTGTAAGATAAGAGAAAATTGGAAGAAAAAATTTTGCTAAGAAATATAAAACTCTAGATGAGCTCTTATAGATTTTACCATAGCTTTTTCCTGATGATCCATAAGTGTGGTTAGCTACTGGTAGAAACTGCCAGAAGGGGTCAGTGACTGGAGCCCTTTTTTATGTCTAGCTTTATTACTATGGCATTGCTTAATACCTCTTTTGGTTATTTTTTTCTATTCAGTGTTTAAGACCAAGTTAAAGTGAGACCTGTGTCAATCAACATGAACCTCTTGCTATCTGTTAAGGTCAGTTGATGGCTGATACTGACAGAATACCTGAGAGGTTCTATGCATGGTTCCAAAATAATGCCTGAAGAGATTTAAAAATGTGGTGCATCTATATTTATGATTGTCATCTCTTCCTCTTAGATTGTTCCCTTTACAAGGATGTATTGACCTTCTTTGTCTCTCTTAAGTATTCTTAGCTTTAAATCCATTTTGTCTGAAAATATGATAGCTACCCCTGTTTTCTTTTCTGGTTCCTATTGCATAGAGTGTAGTTTTTCCTTCTTTCTATGAGTTTCTTTTTGAATTATTTGTGTTTCTTGTATGCAGCATTTTGTTGGATTTTGCCTCTTGGCCCATTCTGCCACTCTATTTTTTTTTTTTTTGATTGGGGAATTGAGAACATTGTTATCTATAGTTATAACATATGTTTTGACCTATCCTTGCCATGATCTTTTTCTGTTGTTGGATCTTCCTCCCATGGCATTTAATTTCTTCCTAGATGGATTTGTTCTGTTGGGCTTCATGGGGCTGTGATCTTCATTGTATTTTCCTATCGTATTTAAAAAAAATTTTTTTGGAGTGCAAGTTTGGTATTCATGATGTTCCTCAGGTGTTCTTCATCATGAAAGTATCTTATTTTGCCATCAAATTTGAAAGATAGTTTGAAGAGTACATCAACCTGGGTTGGAGGATGTTTTATTTTAGGGCTTGAAATACTTCATTTCAGGCTCTTCTTGGCTTGAGGGTTTATGCTCAGAAGCCTGCTGTGAGTCTGATAGGCTTTCCTTTATATGTGATTTGTTTATTTTCTCTAACTGCTTGTAGAATTTTGTTCTTCTGTTGGGCTTCTGGAATCTTGACTAGTATATGCCTAGATTCTATATGCCTATTTTTGTTTTTGATCTTAGCTAGTTGGAGTCCTATATGCCTCACTTATCTGTGTGTCAAATTCCTTTCCTCTGCCATTACTTCTGTGTCCATTTCTCTCTTTCTAAATGTCATTTGTACTATCTCCTGTTTCTTCATTGAGTCTGATCAACCTTATGTTATTCTTCTTTGCATCATTTAGCAGCTGCTGGATTGATTTCTCATGGTCCCTTGCTTCTTTTATGAAATATTTCTTTTCCTACTCATTGACTGCAATCCTATATTCTATATCTGATATTCTCTCCTCACATTGGTTCATTGTGCTGCAGAAATTTTCAGTAGGTATCTGTTTGAATCTGCTTTATGGATTCCATTTTTTTCCTTGCTGGGATTCCATCATCTTCCTAAGCACCTCTACTTTTTTTAACCTGTGTCTGCTCTGGAGTCTATTTCTTTTGATTGGTGAATTGAGACCATTGACATTGATAGTTATAACTGATATGTTTTGACCTATCCTTGTCATGATCTTTTTCTGTTGTTGGATCACATCTTTCACTATGTTCACCAGCTCTGTTGTTATCTGAGAAACTATTTCTGATTTCATTTTTTTCCAGATTTTTCCATCTCATTCATTGAATTTCCCTTTGGTGATCTAGAAGTCTGGATTTTCATCTTGTTTAGGTGCTTTCTCATTTCTATTTTTTTGGTATTGTTGAAGTTTTTGATTTAATTTCCTGCTTGTAAATTGCTTATTGCAAGTATATTTATTGGTAGTATTTAGAGCCCTTAGGGAATGGTTACTTCTTGGATTGTCTTCCTAGTATAGGTGGCCTTTGGGTTTTGAGTCTGTAATGGCCTTTAAGCAATCTCATTCTTGTCACCTTGGCCAAAGTATATAATCAGCAACAACAATAGCATCAAACTCAGTTTTGGAAAATGACAAATTATGGTAGCTATTATTCTGATACCTTTAATTGCATAAACTTGACTTGTGGTTATATATCAAAATCAAGAATGATCCAGAAATATGTTTATAGTTAGTAAGCCCTTCAATATAGTGGTTTTATCTCTGAGAAGGAGACTTAGAAGGAGCTGAAGAGGTAGATAGATAGAAGGAGAGGTTGGAAGTAGGGCTAGAGGACACAGGAGGGTTACACAAACTTTGGGAAACTGGTGAATACATGAGGAAAAGAGAGAAGGAAGAAATAGAAAGAACAGAGTAAACTAACAGCAACAGCAAAACTAGAAACCCTATTCACACTCTTTTAACAATAAAAACAGTTAGGATGAGAGCCTGGCGTGGTGGTGCATGCCTGTAATCCCAGAACTTGGGAGGCTGAGGCAGGAGGATCACTGTGAGTTCGAGACCAGCCTGGGCTACATAGTGAGTTCCATGTCAGTCTCAACTACATAGTGAGACCCTGTCTCAAAACAAAAACAAAAAGAAAAACAAAACAAAACAAACAAACAAACAAAAAAACAGGATGAAAAGTTGCTTCTCCAGAGCATCTCTTCTGTATTCCTTATGTGATGAAAACACAGGGAGAGACCATCTCATTTGGAAGTGAATCTCTAACAGTGGTTATAATAATTCAGAGGGCCAGCATTTTCAAAGTATGGCCTCAGGTCTAGTAGCTTTACTATTACCTGGAACTTCGAAATACAAACTTTATGGGCTTGTCCTAGCCCTGCTAACTCAGAAACTGTAGGCAGGGCCCAGAAGCCTGTTTTATCAAGTCCTCCAAGGGATGCTGATGTGGCTAGTTTGTGAGACCGTGACCTAGTTAAGGGAGCTGTGATGTTCTAACACTCATGTTTCTAATCTGTGCTAGAATGTGGAAATTTTCTGCAGTAGTTACTGCAGAAGAAGCATTTTATGGTTTAAATATGAAGTGTCCTACAAAGACTCAAGTATTGAATTCTTGATCTCCAATTCAGCAGTGTTCAGAAGTGAGGCATAGAGAGGTGACTGACCATAAGGCATTAACTTCATCAATGGTTAATCCTGGCTGCCATAGGGTAAGCAGCCTTGCTCTGCTATATGCTTCTACCATGATGTTTCTGCCTTGCCACAGGCCAAAACAAAGTGGAGTTGGCCTACTAACCATGGACTGATGCCTTTAAAATTGTGACTCAAAATAAACCTTTCCTCCTTTAAATTATTTTTTCTTGGGTGTTTTGTAACAGTGATGCACAGCTGACTGTCATACATGGAATAAACTTTGACTTGGTCTTGTTTTCAAGAAATAATGGTGGGTAAAAAATGTCCTGTCTTTGTGGATGCCTTATCTTCAGGGAATGTTGCTAAAAAGGAAATGCCTCTTTGTGCTTTGGAGTTGAAAGTTAAATGTACTGCTAGCTCCGTCAGGGCTACTCGCTAACCTTGATCTCCTAGGGCTTTTGTAAAGAAATCCATAAACTGAGTGGCTTAAAATAACAGATATTCATTGTCTTACAGCTCCGGAGGCTAGAAGTCCAAGATCAAGGTATTAATAGGGTTGATTTATTCTGAAAGCTCTGAAGAAAACCTGTTTCCTTTCCTGTCATAGCTTTTGGTGGTTTGTTGCCAACACTTGGCATTCCTAGGCTTGTAGATGTATCATCTCAGTATTCTGATGTCGTCTTCACATGGGGTCCTCCATATTTGTGTATGTATTTCTGTTAAAATTTCATCTTTTTATGAAGACATCAAACATACAGAATTAGGGTTCACTCTGGTAACCTTATTTTAGTTTTATTACTTTAATAATGTCCCTATTCCAAATACAGTGGACCTTCAAGTTGCAACTGGCCTGACGTACAAGTAACTTGGGTTAATTAGGTTAGTGGAAGATTCATCTTGTTATCTATAATGTGTACCTAGATAAACATCCAGATCCCTGCTGTATTGCCTCGCAACCAATTTGAGTTACAACCAGCCCTTGAGAACTGATTGAGTTTGTAAGTCAAGGATCTACTCTAGGGCCACATTCTCAGAGATAAGAGGCTTGAACTTAAGCATATTTTTATTGGGATGAAGTAATTCAATCCATAACACCTATCTAATTCAAAAGAGAGAGATGATTATGAGCTTTGAGTTATAGAGCTGATAGACAAGGTAAAGGACAATAGGACATTACAGAGTTAGGCAATATTAATTATTAACTAAGTCCTACATTTAGAGCTATGCTTTTAACTAGTATCATGTCACTCATCAAGAATAATAAAGACTTTGAGGAAAGCACCTTTGGGTCTTGGTCTGTAATTACCTGGTAGAGAGATACTATGTGGGAGTACAGGTTTCACCTTTGGAGGGCATCAATCGATTGATGTGACTACTTGGAAGTACTGCCTTGTGAAGATCTCTGGCTCCTCCCAAGATTGACAAGACCTGATAGTTTACTGATCTACAATAGCCAAGAGGATGAGACATGTCCTGATGACTTCCCAACCTTGGCATAAGAATGGATATAGTTCTTTGTATCCAGTTTGAATCATTGACCCTTTCCTTGGCCTCTGAAAAACTCTAGAAGTGAAAATTCAATATAATAAGCATTTGTACACAAAGGACTCTGATAACCATTGTTAGCACAACGGTTCTGCTATTTGTCCTTCTATTTTCCTCTTCTTGGTTGGGTTACTAATCTTTTAGTTGGTTGTAGGATGAAGCCAATTTACTCCATCAGTACTGCCTGACAACTCCCACAATGTAGTCCTTGATTTGATGTCCTTCCTAGTAACTCATTTCCTTTTGAACTGGAATCTTATTTCAGAACTCTACATCCTATTCAGAAGATTTAGGACCTGAAAAGTTCTAGGGCTGGGTCTCTGTGCCCTTCTGCTATTGTCATTGTGTTTTCAACTGTCCGAGATGCCTTTTATCCTTTTACAACTCTGTCATTTACCACTGAATGTCTATAGTTCCAATAGTTCTACTTGTCCTGCCCCAAAATTTGTTATTGACCAAGCCTGCCATAAAATAAACCCCTATTCTTATATAAGGCTAACACCAAATAAATTACAAAGTTAGAAATTCTGAACTTTCTTTAGTGAGACTAGATAGCAATCACTCCAGATAAACCACACTGAATATTGTAACAATGCTAACCTAGTGACACTCTCATCAAAGAATGGTAAATTAAGCAGAATTTGGAAAAAATTTCAAAATAATATTATTAGAAAAGAGAATAGAGAGGGTAAAAACGCTATGACAAGATCCTAGGGCAGTCAGTATGTAGGTGGCAGATCACATAAGCAATAAAGCAAGCAATCAGAGATACAGACCTTATAACAGTCATAAATCATCAAGAATTATTTTGCTGTTAAAGAGTTTTTATCACTCACAGTAGCTTCAGAACTTCTGATTTATAAGAATTAATGTCATATAATTTCTCTCTTTTCTTTCTTTTAACTGGTAGACTTTTGGTTGATCTTTCCTTTTAAACTCTAAATCATCTTTTGATAAAAGTTAATTTATAGTGTTAGATAATTCACTGTTACAATTTAAGAGATGAAAACTTGATTGTTTTATATATAT
>NW_022900942.1:25630543-25636970 GCF_012274545.1 Fukomys damarensis | reverse complement strand
TTGTATCATATTGCTTAGGTTCAAGTTCTTTCTTCAAAAAGTTATCAGAATAAAATAGACTGAAAAGACTTGAGCACTTGCCATCTCTTGCTTTTTCCATCATAATAAAAAGTATTTTTATTGGTACATATTTGTAGTATGTAATTATTGCATTCATCATGGGGAGTTGGTACATGACCTTTCTTAATTCTTTTCTTTAACCCCCTTTCCTCCTCTTTCTCTCCTTCTTGCAGCTCTTGAGCCCCTTCAAATATATGTTTTAGTACATTTGTAGTACATTTCTATACTTTTTTTGCAACATTCATTTCTTTCCTAAGTTCACTTTGAGCATCAGGAAGTAGGTTATAATTCTTCTTGAAGTCCTTCAAACTCTTTGTAATCTGTTCATATAGTTTTCTAATTGGTTTCAGTGTCTAAACAGTTTTAGGTTGTTAAGCTTTCTGTTGCTATTGAAATATATTAACATATTTCTTCATGTTTCTCAGTTTTTTACAAATCTTTATTCCACAACTTAAACCAAGAAACCATTGGAAATATTCGTGGTTGAGCTTCTGCCTTTGTTCTTGTGATTTCCAAATATATTTAATTTTCTGGTAATTGGCTTTGATAAAAGCCTTGGTATACATTTTTAATTTTTTTTTCCTCATGGCAAAAAGAGCCTTGCACTAGGCATGGTGGTACATGCCTGTGGTCCCAGCACTTGGGAGGTTGAGGCAGGAGGATTATTGTGAGTTCAAGGCCAGCTTGGGCTACAAAATGAATTCAAGGCCAGCTTAAACTACACAGTGAGACCCTGACTCACAAAAAAGAACTTTGATAACAGCAGCTCTAGATCTTTCTGGCATAGTCTATACTTTTCCCCTACATCTACAAATGTTCCTGCAGAAGGCCTTGTCTTCCCATGCTTATTAATTACTATACTCCTACCTTCATTAACATTCTCCTCTGAACCATTCAGATCTTTTAAAAAAAAATCTACTTTCTCAAAGTCATAACTTTATAAACTGATCCTTCATTGATGATTTCCAAGATTTTCCAGTGGGTACTGTATTTAAGTGTTTTCTGCTTTATTGCCATGATGATTCTGATCTTTATTTTTTCCTTATTTATATTTTCCAGGGTTCTACATTGAATATATACAATATAATTAAAATAGCAGCTATTAAGACATGGTATAATGGAAATTATTACCTTGTCATTTTTTTACAACTGTGCATGGATATGATGTTTTGATACATGAATGTATTGCGATCAAATTTGAGTAATTACTATAATCATTACCATTATTTCTTTGTGATGAGAACATTCAAAATCCTCTTTGACTATTTTGAAATATATATTATCATTAATTCTCATCACCTTACTGTGCAGTAGAACACAAGAAATTATTATGATTATTTATAACTTTGTAATACATTTTCCAATCTCTTTCCATTTTCCCTATCTTTTTCAACTCTGGTAACTGTAATTCTTATTCCCTGAAGCTAAGCTAATTTCTATTCTGATGTTCTAACCATGTCTATCACCTAACTTTAACATACTGAATACAACACTACATATATTAGCTTCTGTTTCTTTGATTCAGTTAAATCTGAGTGTTTTCCTGTTAAACTCTAATTGATATTGGCAACCAGGCAGAGCAATTACAGAAAATTCTAAAATAATATGTTGGAGAAATGAAAAGTCTTAAATAGAAAGGTTGGTTCTATTTTTCTTATAATGTGCCAACCACATTTTAGTTATAGATGTTTTAGGATAAAGATTCTTTATTTATCCTTTTATGATCATTGTGTTTATTTCATTAGAAGGAAGTATATAAAGGTTCTACAAATATATGGTGATTTCTTTTCTAGTGTCAGGGATTGAACTAAGGACCTTGCGCTTTCCAGGCAGGCATGGCACCACTGAGCTACCTCCCCAGCCCTTTGGTGAGTATTTAAAGTATAAATGTATTAAGATAAAATACGCATTGTCTATAATCTTCCTTAAAATACTTTCTCTTATTTTGATATGTAATTATGACATGTTTACTAAAGTATTTGATTTAATAAACTTTCTAAGTTATATAGCAAAAAGCAATCACAAGATGCCATAGTCCAATGGACCCTTGATTTATGAACTTAATCAGTTCCTGAGGGCTCTTTGTAACTCACGTTGTTTGTAAGTCAGTACAGCTAAAATCTGAGTAGTTACTTGGGTGTGCACTATAGATAACAAGAGGCAGGTGAGTCTTTCATTTATCTAATTAATCCAAATTGTTCATATGTCAGGCTGGTCATAAACTGAGGGTCCACTTTATATATTTCTTAAATTATATCCCAGCAAATTAAACTACATTTAAAATTAATGCATGAACTAATAAAAATGCAACTTAATGTTTTTACCATAGAATTAAAATAATAATTCTTTATTATTATTTATATAAGTGCTTTATAGTGTCTGATGAATAGTTATGTGATTGAAGATATAACATCTTACTTATTTTTATAGGTTAGATCTAAAATGTCCCCCCAAAATTTCATGCATTTGGAGGTGGGGTGTTTGAAAGGTGTTAGATCATGGGTACTATACACATTAGCTGACTGATCTATTGACAGATGCCTAGCTACACGTGCTGTTAGAAAATGGGGCCTGGTCGGAAGAGATGTCATGATGAGTGCAGTGAGACGGCATGACTTTGAAGGGTTTATCACCCCCCCGACTCTTCTCTTTTCATTTTGCTTCCTGGCTGCTATGAGGTGAGCAGCTTTCCTCTCAGCTGCTATTTCCACCATGACGTTTCTGCCTTGGAGCCAATTGACCATGGATTTAAACCTTTGAAAATCATGAGTCAGAATAAATCTGAATAAAAAACGTATTATTTTGTAATGCTTTACTGACAGATATATGTGATCTGCATCTACATATTTCTCACTGTTAATACTGTTTATCTTACTAGTACATAAATATAGTTTTGCCAAAGAGAATCTAGCGATCATCTGTTCAATCCAATCATTACAAGGAAATACTTCTAACATCTTTAATATTTTCTTCTATGCCTATAACAGTAGCCCTTTTATGATGGTTAGCGTAGCCTATAGATGGTTTTCACTCATTCCAGGCTCATTTACTTAATTAACAACTTGGGAAAAATAATCAGAATTGTATATCACGTGGTTAATACTTGTGAAAATTCTGATGGGCAAAACAAGAAGAATAAATAGAATGGAAGAAATTCATAGGTTGTGTTAAGTACAGATAATGAAGTTAGTAAGATGTTAGACATGTTTAAGACAAGTAAGATAAGTGGAACATATGTAGGTTGAACACAAGAAAAATGGAAAAAAAATGAGAGTGCTAAAAGAAGAAGAAAAGACATGAAAGGACCAAGTAAAAATTAAATATAAGTAAAGCAAATTATGCCACTCTCAGAATGCAAACAGTATTATCCTAAATCAACCACTTATCACTCATACCGAGTCTGACCTCAAGTACAGTGTTGATGCAGAAATTCAGAAATAAGGCATAGTTTTTGTTTTTTTGTTTTTTGGTAGCAGGGATTGAACTCGGGTCCTTGTGCTTGCAAGGCAGGCCACCAAACCACTGAGCTAAACCCCCGTCCCTACGGCATTGTTTTTAATCAGACCATTGATAGTTCCAAATCTGCTTAGGCAGGTTTTTCCTTTCTGTGATAGAGCCAGTGTGTACTGTTTCTAGGCACCATTTGCCTATTGAGCCCCCTTGTTCAATTTTATCCCTGTTTTTTTGTTACCTTTCTAAAGGCAGGGAAGACCAGTACAGCAGAGAAAAACAGGGTGTGTGAACAGGGTTCAGAAGTGTGATTTTTTCCAGCAGTATAACATCTAAACCCATCTATTTCCTCTGCTCTATGTTTTTTTTTTTGTTTGTTAGTTCAGTATGTGTTTGAAGTATATAATGGTTCCAATTTGTTGTGGGGGGTAGATATATGTACATAACATACATTAATTATTTTTTCTCTTTTACCCTTTTTAACCTTCTCCCTCTCAATCTCTTGGTCCCCTTCTCTTTTGCAAAAGATCTATCTCCCTGTTTCCTATTATCAGTCTTATATTTTTCTCTTTAAATTATTCATATTCTGTTTTTTCATATAAGAAAGGATTTATTTCACTTAACATTATGGTTTCAAGTTGCATCCATTTTCCTACAAATAATGCAAATTTATCCCTTTTATGGCAGAGTGATGTTCCTTTGTGTATGCATACCACATTTTCTTTACCCATTCATCTGTTGATGGGCACAGTGGACACTTCTAGGATTTAGCTACGGTGAGTTGTGCTGTTATAAACATGGGTATGCATGTGTCACAGTAGTATAATGTCTTTAACCCATTTGAGAAGATACCTAGAAAGGGAATAGCTGGTCGAATGAAATTTCTAATTTTAGTTTTTTTAGGACACTACATACAGATTTTCTTAATGGTAAAAGGGTGCTTTTTCCCCAGCAGCTTCACTAGCGTTTCCTACTATTTCTTTTCTTTTTTCTTTTTCTTTTCTTTTTTTTTTTTTTTTTTTTTTTCTGGGAGGATAGAACTCGGGTCCTTATGCTTGCAAGGCAGGCGGTGGAACTGCTGAGCTAAATCCCTGGCCTGTTACTATTTCATTTCTTAATGATAGTTATCCTTTTTGGAGTAAAATTGAATATCAGTGTTGTTTTAATTTGCATCTCTTTAATGGCTGGACAGTTTGAGCATTTCTAATGTATTTATTAGCTATTTGTACTTCTTCTGAGAAGACACCCATTTTTTATTGATTTTATTGGTACATTTAATGTATACAATACAATGACATTCATGGTTGGAAATTTGTACCTTTACATAATCAATCTTGGTTCTTTTTTTCCCCACTCCCCTGCTCTCCCTTCAATCCCTCTCCCTCCCTATCCACAAAGATGTTTCCATTATTAGATGCCCATTTTTGGATTGGTTCTTTTATTATGGGGGTCTTTTTTTGCTTTTTTGATATGGAGGAGTAAAGTTTGGACCTTGTGCATGTGAGGCAGGCAGCAGAGCCACTGAACCAAATCCCTGGCCTGGGGGATCTAAGTTTTTTGAGTTCTTATGTATTGTAGATATTAACCCTCTGTATGAGGAATAGCTGGCCAAAATTTTCCCATTCTGTGGATTGTCTCTTCCTTCTGTTGGTTGTTACTTTTAAATTTAATATGGCCTCATTTGATTCTTGATGTTATTTCTTTTTAAAAATTAATTTTATTGGTACATTTAAGGTATACAATATAATGACATTCATCATTGAAAGTTTGCACCATTACAAAATCCATCTTGGTTCTTATTTCATCTCTCAGCAGATTAAGTGTTTCTATTTTAACATTTAGATTTTTGGTCTATTTTAATTTTAGTTTAGCGCCTGGTATAAGGCATGCGTCTAAATTCAGTCTTTTGCATGTACATAGCCAGTTTTCCTAGCACCATTTGTTAAAGAGCCTGTGTATGTTTTTGTCTCCTTTGTTAAAGTTTTTTTTTCTTTTTATTGAGGTTATTGGTACAATCTAGGTATACAATACAATTACATTCATCATTGGGATTCTGTACCTTTACATAATAGGTCTTGATTCTCATTTTTCCCTTTGTCCCTGCCCTCCCTTCACCCACTCCTCCCCTCCCCATTTACAAACACTTTATTTCCATTTTTTCAGTTTCTCATATTTTTTTCCTCTCCCTTATTACCTTTCCCCCACCCTTCCCACTTTCCTTACACCTTTAGACCTTTACTTCCTATTTCACATTATTAATTGTCTCATTAGGATCCTGTGCACTATTATAGTTTTTCACACCAAAGAAACTATTCGGTATTTCAGTTAAGGAAATCTCTGTATGAACATTAAAAAATAGGGAATCCTAAAATAAAACTAAAAAGGAAACTAAAAGAGAAAAGGCAATGATGTAACATCAAAATAATCCTTAATTCTGGAGATGAAAATGGTCCCTGAACATATTTAAATTGCTTCTCTCTCTTATAGTCTTATCTTATTCTTTTTACACTATTTAGAGAATACTTTATTAGTTTCTGTAATCAAACCCACATAGATATGACCTTACATATTTACTATGATGTGTTACCTCTGTACACATGGAAAAAATAAAAATAAAAATAAATTAACATTTCTAGACCAATATGGTTGTAGATTTCTGTACAATGCCAACTCAACACAGTAAATTGGGATGACTTTTTCCAAAGTTGGCAGCACCATTAAAGTTTCCCAAAATTCAATTTATATATATATGTGTGTGTGTGTGTGTGTGTGTGTGTATATATATATTTTTTTTTATATAAAAAGACTAATAATAGTATGTTATGCATTGATAGCAGCAACAGCTTTTCCAGGTTCTGCAGTCATCTGAACAAAATTATAGACATTCAGCACATTCCATTTAAAAAAAAAAAAAAAC
>NW_022900942.1:25629272-25629511 GCF_012274545.1 Fukomys damarensis | reverse complement strand
AGGCCCAACAGAGCAAATCAAATAGGCAAGGCAAGAAATTAAAAGGAGAATGTGAAAAAGTAAAAAGAGTCACCAAAAGGCCAATAACATGTCAATAATAAGTAAGTACATATCAGTTATAACCAGCAAAGTCAATGGCCTCAACTCACCAATCAAGAGAAACAGACTGGCAAAATGGAATAAGAAGCAAAATCCAACAATATGTTGTATACAAGAAACACATCTAGAGCAAAAAGAAG
>NW_022900942.1:25621426-25629156 GCF_012274545.1 Fukomys damarensis | reverse complement strand
TTTTTTTTTTTCTGCATCCTCTGTTCTGTATCATTGATCCAGTACCAAGCTGTTTTTTTATTCATTGTAACTTTGTAATATAAATTTGTAATATAACTTGAAATTTGTTTTTTGTTTTTTGTTTTTGTTTTGTTGTGGTTTTTGAGACAGGGTGTCACTATGTAGTTAAGACTGACCTGGAACTCACTATGTAGCCCAGGCTGGTCTTGAACTCCTGCCTCAGTCTCCTGAGTGCTGGGATTAAAGGTGTGTGCCACCATGCCCGGCATAACTTGAAATTTGGGATTGTGATGTCTATGGCTTTGATCTCATTGCCCAATTTTTTTTTTTTGCTATATTTTGCCCCTCTTAGTTTCTTTTCTTTTCTAAAAAATTGAGTTTATTGGTATATTTTTGGTATACAGTACGGTTACATTCATTATTGGGATCTTGTACTTTTACATGACAGGTCTTGGTTCTAATTTTTTCCCCTTATCCCTACCCTTCCTTCACCTCCTCCCCTTAGTTTCATATAAAATTCAGCATTGTTTTTGTTCTGTGAGAAATGCTATTGGTATTTTGTTTACGATTGCTTTAATTCAACATACCAGTTTTGGTATATGGCCATTTTGGCAATATTTGTTCTGCTGTCCAGGGGCAGGGGATATCTTTCCATAGTCTGATATCCTCTTCAATTTTCTTTTTCAGAGTACTATAGTTTTAAATATAGAGATCTTTCCCTCCCTGTGTTCGGCTAATTCCTAAGTATTTAAGATTTTTTGGTGCTATTGTGAATGATACTATTTTTATAATTTTATGTTTTATATTCAGTTTATTGATTTGCATGTGTTGAACTATCCTTGCATTGCTGGGATAAAGCTTACTAGGTCATGATGTTTGATCTTTTTGATGCTTCACTGCATTCTGTTTGTCAGAATCTCATTGAAAATTTTTGCATGTATGTTTAAGGATATTGACTTATAGTTTTTTTTTTAATTTGGTCCTTGTATGATTTTGGAATCAAGGTAATTCTTGATTCCAGGAATGACTTTGACATTAGATCTTCCCTGAAGTTCTATGGACTTAAGCAATGAATCCATCAGGTCCTGAACTTTTCTTAGTTGGTGTTTTTTTTTTTTAATCATGGCCTCTATTTCACTGCCTGTTATTGGACTATTCAGGGTTTTTATATCTTTTTTGTTTTGTTTCTGTACTCTATGTGTGCCTGAGAATCTGTCCATTTCTTCTACATTCTTCAGTTTGTTACAATATAAGTTTTCATAGCAGCTAATAATAATATTGTGGATTTCACCAATGTCCATTGTGATTTTGCCTTTTTTTTGAGTCTTTTATTTCCTTTTTTTGGTAATTTTGGCTAATAATTTTATTATTTTGAAACACTAGCTCTTCAATAACTTATTGTTTGTATTTTTCTTCTCTATTTTATTAATTTCCACTTTAATGTTTATTTCCTTCCTTGTACAAGATTTGGATTTAGACTGTTCTTGACTTTCTAGGACCTTGAGGTGTTTATCTTTTATGAGTGATTATTTGCTTTTCTCTGACCACTTTTAACATTCTGTCCTTTGTTGGACTTCTGGGATTTTGACTATAATATGTTGTGGAGAAATTCTTCCAAGTGTTAATTAATTGAGATTCTATATGCCTTGTTTACCCATTTGTTACATTCGTTCTTCTTACTTAGAAAGTTTTCTGCTATGCTTCTTGTAACAAATTATTGTTGTTTTACTTTTCCTCTACTTCCAAGTAGTCTTAGCTAAGTTCTCTTTGCCCCTTGTAGTAGGAGCAATTTTCCTTGCTGTCCTATTGATTTTTGGAATGTCTAAGTATATGGGTTCATGTGTTAGATCAGTCTTCCAGATCTGACATGCTCTCTGCACATTGGTCACATCAGCTACTTGCATATTCAATAGAATTCTTTATATCTGGTATTTTTCTTGGACACTTCTGACTTACCAATGATTTTAGTTCCCAGAAAATATTCACAAGTTGGATTCACTTGTAAATCCAACATTGAAAAAACCCAACAAAACAAAACACACAAAAATAGTGTAAATAAACTATTTTTACTTCTACATTAAGCAGTGCATTAAAGCAGTGCAATTATGAAAATGTCTCGCAGACATATAAGCTATTTCCATGATTTGTTTGTACTTCGAGGTCTGCTCATATCTGAAAACTCAAATGGTTTTCTTAAGTCACTTACTGGATTTCTTTAGTAATTTGTCATTTATGTTTCAATGGTTTTGATTAGCTCTTCTAATTTTTATCTGACTCTAATTTTATCAGTTTGTTAACTAATTCCACTGTCTGTTTTGTTATGTCACCTTTGACTTTACCAGCTTTTTTGCTTCCTCTAACCATTTTGTACAATTCAGCCATATGATGTTGGATTTCATCTCTTTTGGTCCCACTGGAATCTTCTTTGGGAGAGTGGGGAGTTTTTGATGGTATTTTACCATCTTATTTATATGTAATGTATATAATATGTATATGTATATATATATGTAATGTATATTTTATGTGCTGGGAATTGAATTCAAATGAGTAAAAGAAGCTTTGCTATTAGTATAAAATCTCTTTAGTTAGATTCTGTTATCTATTGATGTGATCTTGATTGTATTTTTTTCATTGAGGTTATTGGTACTTTTTATGTATACAGTACAGTTACATTCACCATTGGGATCTTGTACCTTGGTTGTATTTTGAAGAGATATTGTCTTGCTTTGATCTACTTAGTTTAACATAATTGGTCTTGTTCAGTGCATTAGAAGGAGATAATTCTTACTGGTGATAATAGCATCATTAGGTCCAATAATACATCAATCATAAACATTAAAATTTGTTTTGACAATTTCACCCTTTTATCAGTGCCCTTTACAGACTGTACTATATTTGTTTTAGCCTTTGGTCTGAGATGTCGAGTGGAGGAAGAAAACAGAAAGGCAAAAAGAAAGTGGGCAGTCGGTAAAAAGGGAGAGAGGAGAAATATCAACAATTGAAAATTAGGCAGGAAGTCAGGCTCTTTGGAGTTATTTAAAAGGCTAACATTCAGAGAGTTTGAGATAATACTTGTGGAGGTAGGAAGAGGGATGTGGAGGTAGAGAAGTATAATTAGAGATTGAGGGAACTTTTGAAATTATATTTAGTTTCATTTGGATCCTCTAAGCACAGTTTTGGTAAGACACCATGAATGGTACTATTAAATTAAAGCAATGGTTAATCATTGGTTAATTCTTATTGCCTGTTGCACATTTACAGGCACCTGTTTTATATATTCTGTATGAAAGGTGGAGAGGAGAAGAGGGAAGATAAGGAGATAAGAAAATAAGGAAAAGAGAAGAAAAATGAATAAGGAGAAAAAAAATTAAAAAGACCAAAAGCCAAATCAGAATAAAAAAATTAAAACAAAACAAAACAAAACAAAGAAGTTAGACAGCTCCTCCCAAAGGAAACAAACAAAAAACCTTCACACATTTACAGTAGTGTAGAACAAAAGTATCCTCACAATATACTTTATGCTACAATCATAATCTGATTTGAAGCCGCCAAGGCAGGCATCCCTTCTGTTCCTTCAAGGACTGCTTAACAGCCTGTCTTGGAGCAGTGAAGTCTACTGTGGAAATGTGTCTCTGGATCTGTCTTCTGCCTGCCAGCTGTGCTTTGTGGGTGGCTAACTGCAGGCCTTTGTCTCTATCCACAGATTCAGCCACATCAGTTCATTGACAGGAAGATGATATGGTATTGTTTTTCTAACATCCAGTTTCCAGTGACTTCTGCCAGGGACACCCCACTCGTACTTCCTTCACTTCAGGGAAAATCCTGCCATAGCTTCTTTGTTTTCCCTCCATGGGTCTTTTGCCTAATGCATCTCCAGAATCTCTCTGATTAGGCACTGCTTTCTTGTTTTTCTTGAAAGTATTTAACTTCAGATTGAAAAATGAATAGCTTCAACACTGTTCATTGTAAGACATAATAATCATGAATACAATACTGGCTTTTTGAGGACACACTGTGTATCCACCTCAATTTCTCCCTCATGCTTTTTCCTTTAGAAAGATATTGTTTACCAGAAATAAACTTCAGCAGTATAGGAAATACGATTTTCCCAATAAATTTACAAAAATCCAAGATTCCCAGTGGCATCAAGATTATCTTCCCATTACCACCACCTTAATACAATCACATGCTTATTGGAACACCAACATTCACACCCCAAGAGTACATTTACTTTCAACAAGGGTGATTCTTAAAAAATACCCCAAAACTCCAGTGTGGTAAATGTAACATGGATCTGTGCAAGTATCAAGTGTCTGAAATAGGTAGATAATACTGGATTAGATATTGTTTTATAAATAATTGTTCCCTTAGCAGGAAACATGTTTACACATTCCCAATAGTCCTACAAAAGAAATACTGTGATTATGCACAATGTGTTACGATAAACTAGTTTCAAAAAACAAAAGCTCAACTTCTTGATAAAAATTCTGATCATAATAAAATGTGACTCTGAAATTTAAAATCACCCATGGTTTACACAAGTCATGAGTTTCCAGTTTTGGAACATATTTTTTCATTGTGAAGTAAAATATGAACATATTGAAAATTGTGAATTTCAGAGTTGACATCAGTTTTGGTCCTACTTTAATATTTCCTTTATAAAATATTGTACTATGTGTCTGTTAGTAGTCTGATTAGTCTTTGATATTCCATAAATCTCTAAAAGCCAGTAGTAATTAAAAGCGCAAAGACCCAAATTTGATCCTCTGTACAAAAACAAAAAAACAAACAAACAATACATCTGAGACATTTGTAGGAAATGGTTGCACTTGAAAAATATGTTGAATGAAACAAGCCATATACACACAAGCTTAAATACCATATGGTATCTCTCATTTGAGTGAGGAAAAGTACAAAGAAAATGATAAAAGACAGGTAGAATGGGACAAGGGGACAGATCTCTCCCAATAGAAAGTAATTATAAAAGTAAAGCCAGCAGTAATATATAAAAGAATCTCATGGGTTTTTGCCTAGTGCATCTCTAGAAGCCCTCTGACTTGGAAAAAAGTAATTATAAAAGTAAAGCCAGTAGTAATATATAAAAGAATCTCATGGGTTTTTGCCTAGTGCATCTCTAGAAGCCCTCTGACTTGGCATCACTTTCTTTTTAAACTTTTATTGGTACATATTTGCAGTACATAATGATTGCATTCCTTGTGGAGAGTTAATATATGTACATAACACATTTCTCTTTGTCTCGTCCCTTTTGTAAAAGATGTACCTCCCTATTTCCCATTACCTATTTTTTATCGTGCTCTTTGTTTATATTTTGGGTTTCTTATATAGTGAAATCATGTGATATTTAAGCTTGCGTGTTTGATTTATTTCACTTAACATTAGTGCTGCCATACAGAAGGATAAATTTGAGTATTTTTTAGGCACTACTTTATGACCACAGTCCTTTATCCATACCTGACCTGCAGAACTTGGTATAGGCCCTAGGCTCTGATGAGGGCCTCTTTTGCCTGAGGGGTCTTGTGCAGTAGATAGGATTTCCAGCTATCTCAGATTTCTCTGGTGTTTGGGTACAGCTCTATTAACTCCCAACTATACACCATCTCTTCAGGAATGTTATCTGTAGTTTCCCACCAGTGAGTTCGGCATTGCCTAACACTCAGTGTTCATCCACTGTCTGTTCAGGGCAACTTACCAGTGTGGAAAGGTTGGCAGTGGGAAAGTTGCCTCAGGGACACAGAGGTCTCAGGGGTTTGAGCAGAAAGTGCATGTGCGTGTGCATGTGCATGCGTGTGTGCGTGCGTGTGTGTGTGTGTGTGTGTGTGTGTGTAGTATGGAGGTTGTCTGTTTTAGTGCTACATGATCTTCCTTTTTTACTTGGTTTTACTGGTTGCTGTCTGCAGTTAACTCTTACACTGGTTTTCCTCTTTCAGTTGGGAAGGAGGGAGCATATGTAGGGAGTCTGGCCTCTGCAGTGCTGGCTCCTCCTCTCAGGATGTTAGAACCACTCCCTGTGTGATCACTGAGTAAAAGTGTAGGATAGTGGCAGGCCAGCAGAGTTTCCCTCTCCTTCTTTCTCTCAATATCCCTTGTATTTGATTTGATCTAGTAGATTTGTCCTTAAGTTTATTTTCTTTGTCTGGTTATGTTTGTCTCCTGTTTTAGAATACCTGCAATATCCAGTGTCTCTTCTTGGAGTTTCTTGAATGTACCTTTGACTCTAATGGACCTGATAGAATCTATTTTTGCTGTGTGTTTTAAACTTCATTTGAAAAATAGTGTGAGCTTAGCATTTTAATGTGATACATAAGATTTCCAGTTTCTGGAACAGTTATCTTATCTTGGTGTTGTATCTGGAGGCTAACATTGTTGGAAGGTAAAGTATTTTATCTCAGTCAGCCTTACCCTCTCACTCTGGGGATCTAGTTATTCAGAGAGAGTGTGCATTCTGTTGTTATCCCAAGGAGCAAGCTCTTCTCTAGTAGAGGAGTGCTTCACTTGCCCATTCCTTTGATCACATGCCAGCTAGATATTTTGATGTCCTGCTAGTTACTATTTAATTTTGTTTCTAATTTTTTAACACCTATGTATGAAATAAGAATGCTATTTATTGGGCCTTTTCAGATTCTGAAGCCCTCTTCATCTTACATTTTGGGTAACTGAGGCCCATGGAGAAAACAAAACAAAACAAAACAAAAAAAACAACCTATTTCAATTGACCCTGCTACCATAGTGGGTAGAGGAGAATTTTCATTCCTTAACACACTAGTCTCTAGGTGGTACCCTTATTGTTCAGCTGTGTGTCACATGGAATTTGTTAAATTGGCGGCCTCAGTGGCCCCTCCTGTTATTATACTTTCTGGTTGTGGAAAGTTATTGACTAGTGTGTCTGTGTCTTAGTTAGTTTTCTCATTGCTGAGACAAAATAAATGAACACCCTCAGTTGAAGGAGGAAAGGTTTATTTCATCCCACAGTTTGTAAGGGTTGTAATCCATAGTCAGCTGGCTCTGAGGCAGAGTGGTAGCAGAGGGGCATCCCAGAGGAGAAACAGTTTATTGTGTGGCAGGCAGAAGGCAGCAAGCTTGCCTTTCCTCTCTCCCTTTATATTCTGCCTAGGCTACAAGCCCATTGAATGGTGCCACCCTACTCAGTATGGGCCTTCCATTATCCACACCTCGAACTATGCTAATTCCAATCAGTGGGCTAATTTAGTGCAATGCACCCTTAATCTCTGTATTACACACTTAATTCACATTCACATTGCTAGATCTAGCCACCTCCAAAAAGCACCACCTATGAGTTAATGAGGCATTGGGGGTGGAGTGTCTCAATACAAGCCATAATAATGCATAAGCCATTCCATGGGCTTCAAGTCTATACATCTTCATTACTGCCTTCTCTGTACCTGTGTATCCCATGGCAATTCAGTGTTGGAAAGGATGCATCCCTATCCAGACTTAGGAAAGCTCATTTCTTGCTAGCTTTTAGAGATGATTCTACTTTATGTGAATTCTAGTTCTGAGTTAATACGCAGGCTAAATAAAAATAGTGCCCCCTTTTCCTCAGGAGCAGGCAGGATAATCCTTTGACATTGTACTGTATTTATGTAATATTTGACATCTCTCTTTCAGGTTAGCCTAATGCTAAGACCACAACACCACTTATTTTTAAGTACATGGCCTCTCTTAAGGTACTCTTTTTTTTTTTTTTTTTT
>NW_022900942.1:25618780-25621289 GCF_012274545.1 Fukomys damarensis | reverse complement strand
CCGGGGATTGAACTGGGGTCTTTGCACTTCCCAGGCAGGCAGCAGAACCATGGAGCTAAATCCCTGGCCCTCTTAATATACTTTTCTATTTCTGGTTTTTAATCATGAGATACCATTGTTGCTGCTCTCCGTTTTCTTTCTTTGCACTTACAGAAATGCCAAAATTTTGTTTCTGAATTTTCTGTGAGAAAATAACTTCCTAGATAAAATGATTAAAAAATATCATTCACAGGTAACAAGGATATTCATGCTTTTCCTTACCTTTATTTTTATTTTTTGACCTAAATCATGATATTTATCATTTCATTAAAATGAGTATAGAAGGAAGCGGTCCAAGATGACTTGACTTCAGTGACATAAATTATATCATTACAGATCTGGACACTTTTATTCTTTGCTTTGGTTAGCACTGTCTTTCAAATATCTTGGATACTCACATCCTTTTTTGTTTTGCTTTGTTTTGTTTTGGTACTGGGAATTGAACTCAGGACAAAGGCAGTGGCCTTTGAGCTAAATTCCTGGCCTTCACATCCATTTTTATTATCATTCAGACAGAATGATGGAGGAAAAGCAGGAAGCAGCTTGCTCTTTGCATGCCTATGTCCCAATTAAAGTGGGAAATGCTTGTCGGAAGCCTTTAATACTTTGCTACTGAGATCACAGCATCATGTACTACCTGTGAAATGAATAAAATTCAATGTCCCACATCCTACCCTAATTACTAATGCATATTCTGTGTTTTAATATGTCCTTCAGGTAATTTCCATGCCCAATAAAGTTTGAAATTCACTACTCTAATATATGTTCCTCTGTGCTTTAGCTGGAATTTAGAAGATCAAAAAGTTTTCACCCTCTTTAGTGAAAGCAGGAAAGTGCATCTGAGAGAGGGCATGGCTTTTAGAGAGTAACTTTTAGAATCTGGTATGATATTTTTTCTGGGTTAGAAGATCATGCTTCCTAATGTTGCTAATATAGTTCAAGGGAAGATGAAGATTGTAAAATAACAGGTTTAATTTGAGCTTTTTATCTCTGAGATGAAACACCTGACTTAAACAACTTACAGGAGAAAGTTTCATTTTGGCCCAGAGTTTCAGAGGTTTCAGTTTATAGTTGGCTGGCCCAGGCAGAAATATTATGGCAGAAACATTTGGTAGAAGAAAACTGCTCACTTCATGGGAGCCAGGATGCAGAATGAGATGGTAAGTGTGTTTGTGGATGGGGGGAAATGGGGACAAGAATATATCTTACAGGTTATGCCCGTTGTGATCTACTTCCTCTAACTAGGCCGTCATCTCCTAACAGCCCAGTCAGGTATGAACTTATCAGTAGATGAATCCATTGAAAAAATTAGCACTCGCATGATCTGACCACTTTCCAAAAGCCTTATATCTGAACACATGAGCTTTTGGGGGACATTTTTGATCTAAATCATAACAGTATAAAACTTCTTTTTTTGCTTAACAGCCAATAAAATCTCTTCTCATGTACATTTTTCTACTCCTATGCATCTGTTTTCTAGCCTTATTTAAAAATTTACTTAAAAAAAAAAAGCTAGGAAGTGAGATCAAAAGGGGTCCAAGGGCTGGTGTTGAGTTTCGGGCCAGGGATTTAGCTCAGTGGTGCTGCTGTCTGCCCAGGAAGTGCAAGATCCTGAGTTCGATCCCTGGTACCAAAAGAAAAAAAAATTACTCAAAAGATATATATGAAATGGCTGGCATAGAGGATTTTAGTAGATTGAGTTGTTTTTATTTTTTATTTTAAAAAAATTTTTATTGAGTTTATTAGTACAATCTAGGTATACAGTTACATTCATTATTGGAATCCTGTACCTTTACATGATAGGTCTTGATTCTCATTTTTTCCCCTCGTCCCTGCCCTCCTTTCACCCCCTCCTCCCTTCCACATTTAAAAACACTTTATTTCCATTTTTTCATTTTTCTCATATTTTTTCCTCTCCTTTATTACCTTTCCCCCACCCTTCCCACTATCCCTACACCTTTAGCACTTTACTTCCAATTTCACATTATTAATTATCTCATTAGGACCTTGTGTACTATTATAGTTTTTCACATCAGAGAAACTATTTGGTATTTCAGTTAAAGAAATATCTATATGAACATTAAAAATAGGGAATCCTAAAATAAAACTAAAAAGGAAAGTAAAAGAGAAAAGGCAATGAATGATGTAACATCAAAATAATCCTTAATTCTGAAGATGAAAATGGTCCTTGAACATATTTAAGTTGCTTCTTGCTCTTGTAGTCTTGTATTATTATCTTTTTTTCATTTTTAGAATACTTTATTTGTTTCTGTAATCAAACCCACATAGATATGACCTTACATATTTAATACAGTGCATTACCCTGTAGAAATGGAAAAAAAAATTAACATTTCTAGACCAATATGGCTGTTAATTTCTGTACAATGCCAACTTTACACAGTAAATTGGGATAACTTTTTCCAAAGTTGACAGCACAGTTAAAGTTTCCAAAATTTCAAATTATATATAT
>NW_022900942.1:25610422-25618715 GCF_012274545.1 Fukomys damarensis | reverse complement strand
AAAAAAAAAACAAAGAGAAGAATAATACCCGGAAAATGGCAAAGTTCTCTTGCTGTTGTGGTACCTGGTACCATTTTTTTTATTAGCATCTTAATCATGATCTGGAGAGAGAACATTCTAGAGTAACATCATTAAAAATAACTCTGATAAAGCATGGTCACTACTATGTATCATAAAGCAGGTATAAGATATTTTACATTCACAGAGGTATGATACAGTACTGTCCTACATCTATAATACTAGAATCAGTTTTTGTTTGAAATTAACTTTGTCTGCAAATAAGATTGCTACCTCTGCTTTTTTCTGGGCTCCTGTGGCATGGAGAATTGTTTTTCATCCTTTCACTTTCAGTCTATGGGCTTCTTTTTGCACTAGATGTGTTTCTTGTATACAACATATTGTTGGATTTTGCTTCTTATTCCATTCTGCCAGTCTGTTTCTCTTGATTGGTGAGTTGAGGCCATTGACATTGCTGATTATAACTGATATGTACTGACTTATTATTGTCCTGTTATGGCCTTTTGTTGACTCTTTTTGCTTTTTCACCTTCTCCTTTTAGTTTCTTGCCTTGCCTATTTGATTTGCTCTGTTGGGCCTCATGGAGTTGTTACCTTCAATGTCTTTTTCTAGGATCTTGTTTAGAATTGCTTGTAGTGCTGGTTTGGTATTCATGTAGTTTCTCAGGTGTTCTTTGTCATGGAAGTGCCTTATTTCCCCCTCCATTTTGAAAGAGAGTTTTGCAGGATACATCAGTCTAGGTTGGAGGTTATTCTCTTTTAGAGAGCAGGCACTTCATGCCCTAAGGGTTTGTGTTGAAAAGTTTGCTGTGATTCTGATGGGCTTTCCTTTGTATGTGATTTGTTTCTTTTCTCTTACTGCTTGTAGTATTTTGTTTTTCTGTTGGGTTTCTGGGATCTTGATTATTATATTTCTAGGTGTACTTTTTTTTATTGTAGCTTGTTGGGGTCCTATACGCCTCACTTATCTGAATGTCAAATTTTTCCCCTCTGTTTGGGAAGTTTTCTGTCATTAATTCTGTGAACAGCTTTTTTAAGTCATTTGTATTTTCTCCTGCTACTTCATGTATTCCTATCAGTCTTATGTTATTCTTCTTTGCATCATCTAGGAGTTGTTGGATTGATTTCTCCTGATCCCCTACTGGTTTTAAGAGACCTCTCTTTTTGCGGTCACTGACTGCCATCTTATCTTCTATATCTGAGATTCTATCTTCGCATTCTTTTGTTCTGTTTCAATGGAGTGTTTAATCTCCTGGATATCTGTTTGAATTTGTTTTATGGATTCCATTTCTTTCCTATGTTGGGCATTTATTGTTTATGTTTCTTTCTTATGCTGGGCCTTCATGGCTTCTATCATGGTGCTGAGCTCATCTATTTTTTTTATCAGTTTCTATTCTAGAGTCTCAAATCACATCTTTCCTTTTGCTCACCATCTCTATGGTTATCTGGGAAATTATTTCTGTTTTGAATATTTTTAGAACCTGATTGATCTGTTTTATTACTTCCTGTGCTTTGAGTTCAGGATGTCCTGGTGGTTTACTATCTGCCTTTTCATCTTCATTTGTCCTACTGTTTGCCATTGGTGAACTGGAAGTGTGTCTTGCTTAAATGTTTTCTCATTTTTGCTTTTGTTGTTGGGCAGTCCTTGGTGTAATCTCTGGGTTATTACCCAAATCTTCCTGATATAGTTGTGCTCTAGCTTCTGGGTCTCTAACAATCCACAGACATTCTCATCTCCATAACATCAGAGAAAACAGCTTATTGAATCATCCATAGTACTTTATCCCAACCAGCAACACAAAATGATCAAGCACAACTTTGAAACTGACCACCTGTGGTAGTCACTAGTCTATCACCTTTAAACCATTTGAATTAAGTTGAAATCAAGGAGCAGTCCAAAACATGTTTGCAGTGAACAAACTTTTTAATATAATATATTTACCATTTAATATGGGGGCTCAGACAGTGCTAGGACTCATGACCCCTTATCTCAGTTAGCTGATGGCTGAACCCCATGATGCTGACTGACCTCAGGCTACAAGGCCCAGATTGAGTTCCACAACCTTCTGAATGGTTGAACTCCACACCATTCTACTATAGGTTTCCCACATTCTTTCTTTAAATATATTGAACATTGGGAACTCAGAAAAATACCCTTGATGACCACCTCTGCCTCTGCAGAATGGGTCCAAAGACTGGCTCAATCAGGAGGTCTGAGAGTGTGTGGGGGTGGGGGCTGTTCATGGGCACCCGCAGGGCTACCTTTCTGGTGCTGGAGTGATGGTGGCTCCCATTGGGGGGAAGGCATGGCTATCCTTCCTGCGGTGGATCAGGGCCTAGGCTGCCCTCCTGGTGCCAGAGTGATGGCCGAGTTGTTAATGAATTAAATCATCTCATTGTTTCATAAAACAAAGTTGTAGTAAGCTTTCTAGTGATACAGTGTGATAAAACAGGGAAAGTATAATATAGAAAAAAATAAAAGAAAAATGTGAGGTGGGGGCACTTCTTAACCTTGCTTCAGGCAAAATCTTTGTAAGCTTCAGTTCCTGGTGGTTGTGTCATGAGTTACATGTTATGTAAATCCATCTGCACACTTATTTAGAAGTCTGTTACATATGTGACCTTTCTCAATGGTTAGTAAAGGGCATTTGATGGTAATGTTAATTATTCTAATTTTATCAGTAAAAAATACATATATTGGAATCTAGCATACCCCATAAATATGTACAATTAAAAAGCAACAACTCTATTCTACCTTATTTTTAAAAAGAGGCCTCTGAAGTTCAGAGGGAGAAAAGCATCCACCTAGTTTATAGCAGAGCCGGTGTTTTTTTGTTATTATTGTTTTCTTGTTATTATTATTTATGAACACAAGAAGTTCTCTTTCCATCTCTGACTCTGCAGGTTCCCACTCCAGGACCCCACTTCAGAAGCAACTTGTCTTTCCAGTGTTTTGTGTATCCTTCTCGAAGTTCTGTCTACTTACAGTTGTATACTTAAGTGTGAATCTTGCTTTCTGACCTGTAGGCCAAGGCCCTTCCTATCTATCCTGTGGCCATTGCAGCTTCTTTTCCTCAAGACCAGCCAGGACAAAATAGGTGACATGTCCATGCTACTGAAATAAAACTTGGAAACTCAGTCACAAATTGTACCATGTAGCTTTAATCCTCACTACTAGGTAACTTTGCCAAGGCTAAGTGGTAGCATTTTGATATAACTCACATCTGATGAGGATCTAAAATTCAAATAATGGAAACAAAATTTTTTCTTAAAGTTTTCAGTCTTGAAATAGAAGATATTTTTGTGTTTTGTCAAGAATATTATGTTCCTTTTAGTTGAATGAACAGTGTATCTGAAAAAAATGAAAGCAGCATTTGTCCCAATTTAAGAACAAATCATGAAATCTTAAATTCTCTTACATTTAATTTCAGCTCTGTTTTCTGCCTCTAACATTATGTGATTTCTTTGTGTGTTACTAAGGCTCATTTTACCTTAAGATCTTTTGCTATTGTTGGGAAAATTATATTTCATTTACTCAAAATTTTCAGGGTCTTGTACAAGTTCTTGGAAGAAAAGAAGAAATGTAGTGATTATAAGCTGTTGGAGAATTTTTCTTTTTTTGTTACTCAATATTCATTTTCCCTTTTCTCAAAGAGTACCCCAACATTTCTTTATGGAAGTTTACTATTACTTCAATTGGATTTCATCTGGCAGGACTGTCATCCAGGGTGCCCAAGGATCACATCATTTATGGTGTATGAAACATGCTAGGTCAATCATACATTTTCTCCCTATATTTCAGAGGCTAAAATGTGATTGCTCACAGTGGCAACCCCTCAGAGAGTCTCTAATTCTTTTTAAGAATTTTATTCAAGTGAACTTCACATGATATCTAATGAATTCTTCTAAACTAGTGCATGACATTTACTGTGTTCAAATGTTTTATTTTTTTATTGAGTTTATTGGTACATTTTAGGGATACAGTACAATTACATTCATTGTTGGGATCATGTACCTCTACATGGCAAGTCTTGATTCTCATTTTTTCCCCTTACCTCTGCCCTCCCTTCACCCCCTCCTCCCCTCCCCATCTACAAACACTTTATTTTCATCTTTTCATTCTCTCACATTTTTTTCTTTTCCCTTTTTTTCTTCCCCTACCCATCACACCCTCCCTACACCCTTAGCTCCTTTCTTCCCATTTCTAAATGTCAGTAATCTTATTAGAATCTTATGCATTGTTGCAGATTATTCACACCAGGGACACTATTCGGTATTTACACATGTATGACTTATTTATTTCACTTAGGAGTATATCTTCAATATGTATCCATTTTCCTATGAATGAATCTATTTCCTCATTCTTTATGGCTGAGTAATATTCCATTTTATAGAAAAACCACAACTTCTTTATCCAGTTTCCAACAGATGGGCAAATAGGCTGTTTCCAAGATTTAGCTATTACAAACTGTGCCACTATGTGTTCAAATGCTGTATAACCAGCTCCTCTCTTTTTCAGAACTTTTTCATCACTTCCAGAAGATAGTCTTGCATTCATTAACTAATCAGTACTTACTATACTATCAGTTCTCACCACCTAGATACCTGTTGTTATTTTTTGCCATTTTAGTATTCCTTTCTATTCTTGTCCTGGTATTTCCTTTTCCACTTTACTTGTTCCAGATAACTTTCTTTTGGTTATATATTTCTAACTCATACAAGATTGTGGGTTTTTGGAATTGCACAACTTTCCTTAATTGGAAATAATCATTAGGATTAAGTTAAATAATGTATGTATGTAAAACAAATTGTATAGTCATAGTATAGAGAATGCATGAAATAAATGATAGGCATTATTATTATTGCTACCAGGTACTAGATGAACATTTAATGAATGAATTACTACTTGGTAAGATGACTGATTTCTGTGTCATATTTGTGGTAACTGAACTTGGTAAAATCTGGTTTTGGGTAGGTAAATTAATCAGTCACAAAGGTCACACAGGAATATATATAAGGTAGTTTTCCGAGTAAAAGGGCATTTCTTATTGTGCTCTTCTTTGCTTCTTTCTAGTCTTCACTATTAGATGTATTTGAGAACAGACAATTAATATACTATCTGTTTTACTCCAGTTTTTCATTGCTCTGTCAAAATACCTGAAGCTGGCTAATATAAGGGAAAAAGCATTATTTAGCTCACAGCTTTGGAAGTTCAGGAGTATGATGCCAGTGCTCACTTCAGCAGCACATATACTAAAAAGAATGTTTCAGCATCAGCTTTGTTTTGATAAGAAGCTCATGATTACAGAGGTGAAAAGAGACAGCAAGGTGAGAGGATTCCAGAAAGAGAATGGGGAAGGGTCAGACATACTCTTTTATAATGGCCCCTCAGGAGAATTAATCAGGGTCCCCTGAGAAATACATCATTTCCTTCTAAACTCAGCATCCTCAGTAGCTTAATTACTTCCAACTTGGTTGTTCCACCGCTTAATTTAGGAGAGATAGTTGAAGGAACTATATATACCCAAATTTCTAGGAAATATTCAAATTAATTTAGGAATCTATTGCTACCAGATTTGCAAGCTTAAATCTCTTTGATAGTTTGATTTAATGCCAGTGGTGTAATTTGTCTGCAAGGTAAGTAGAATAAAGCTGTAATTTCTCAAGCTACTTTGTTTTCTTAGCTGAGACAATAATTTGTTAAGCTACTGGGTAATAATTTTCCAAGAAAAGAGACTTAATTACTTTCAGAGTTAATACTTTGCTTAGGATTAAGTTTTCCTTGCCAAACTCAATCATGAAGTAAGTAGAAAAAGGTCAGGAGAGGAAGCTATTCACTAGAAAAAGTATATTTTTCAGGATATAAGCAATTTGAAAGTGAAAATTGTGTCAGTATAATAATATCTAGCTTCTTCATATCAACTATCTTGAAAAACAATGGTTTGGCTTGGGTTTAACTCCACATATATCACTCCTTGGCAAAGAAATCTCCTTTATAGCCTAACAAATGTGCAAGGAGAGTGGGCAAGCTGGAAAAAGAGCACATTTTAATATGTTGACATGCTACACAACATATGTTAGAAAAGGATCCTGCTGGGCGTGGTGGCACATGCCTGTAATCCCAGCACTTGGGAGGCTGAGGCAGGGAGATCGCTGTGAGTTTGAGACCAGCCTGGGCTACATAGTGAGTTCCAGGTCAGTCTCAACTACATAGTGAGACCCTGTCGCAAAAAAAAACCCCCCCCAAAAAAGAAAAAGATCCTTAGTTGATATGGTACTCAGCATATCAATGCACTCTCATGTTGGGGTCAATATCTACATAGAATATATTATAGTGAATAATATGTTGAATACACCTAGAATGTGCTTAGAATTAAGTAATATATGTGGTTTTATTTCCCCATGACTAATCTCTGTTATTCTTTCCACTCTTTTATATTTATATAAATCATGTGATGGCTGTGCAAAAAGAAAAATCATTTTTATGGTTTTTTTTTTTGAGCAGTGACAATTTAGTGTCTATGAGTTTAGTGAATAAAAAGCAGAGTGTGTAGCTCATAATAAATGGTAAAGGGCAAGAGACTTCACAGACTGGATGCTCAGCACAAGGAGGGGGAGTCAGGAACCCAGGTTTATTTTTCAATGTTTTTTTGTCACCAAGAAACTGAAGCTCAGTCTTTAATACTTTCCAGTCCCAGGAGATCCCTGCTGTTTCTCACATATGCCCTAACACTTGTGGCTTAATGTTATTCACTAACAGGTCTGAGCACTCTGTTAAAAATCTCGGCCCAGGTTTGAGACAAAGACAAAAACCTCTTTCAAAGTATTTCCTGAGGATCCCTGCAAGAAGAAATAGTTTCTTCCTTTGATTGGCTAGGTTTTACACTGTTCTCTTATTTACTATATTTTGCTTTATATCAAAGATATATTATTGTCCATATAGGATTTCTAGTCTGAGTGTTTTCCAGGGTAAGAAGCATAGCTTACTCATCTTTATAGACATTGAAAAATTTTAGTGCTTTAATATATGTGTAATAGTCATTCAGTAGTATTTGCTGAATGAGAATCTGGCCTGAGAGATGAACCTTCACTTACAAGAGAATAAGAATTTGTCTTTGTGAATTTTTAAATGCATAAAATGTTGATAAAGATATGGAGGATTAGGCATCCTCCTAAGAAGTTGGTGATGTCTATATTACTGTTTTGAAAGGTAATTTTGTTTTAGTTAACAAAATTTGTAGCATATTTTAATTTCAATCTAGCACCATATAAATAATAAGCATAAGATTTATCAAGTATGCATGCATGTGATTTTCTTCCTGTAGTGTTCATAGTAAACAAACATGGCTAATCAACAACAAAAAATCCAAAGTAGTCCCGCCCCAGCCACCATCCCTCAAGTGCCAGGAAGGTAGCCGCGTGGGTGCCCCTGAACCACCCATAAGTCCCCCCCCCACATGCACTCTCAGACCTCCTGACTGTGCCAGTCTTTGGACCCAACTGCAGAGGGAGAGGTGGTCATCAAGGGTATTTTTCTGAGTTCCCAACTTTGAACATCTTTAAGGAAAGGGTGTGGGAAACCTGTAATAGAATGTTGTGGAATTCAACCATTCAGAAGGTTGGGGAACTCAATCTGGGCCTTGCAGCCCGAGGTCAGTCAGCATCATGGGGTTCAGCAGTCAGCTAACTGAGACCAGGGGACTTGCATCCTCACTCTGTCTGAGCCATTAAGTGGTAAATACACTATATTGAAATTTTGTTCAATGCAGACATGTTCTGGACTGCTTCTTGATTTCAATTTAATTCAAATGATTTAAGGGTGATAGACTACTGACTACCACAGGTGGTCAGTGTCCAAGTGTGCTTGATTTTAATATGTTGCTGATTGTATCAGTTGGGATAAAGCACTGTGGCTGATTTGATGAGCTGTTTTCTCTGATGTTATGAAGATGATAATGTCTGTGGGTGGTTAGAGACACAGAAGCTAGGGCACAACTATATCAGGAAGATTTGGGTGACAATCCAGAGATTAAACCAAGGACAGTCTGACAACAAAAATTAAAATGAGAAAACACTTAAGCAAGACACAAAGACAGACTTCCAGTTCACAAATGGCAAACAGTAGGGCAAATGAGGATGAAAAGGCTGATAGTGAACCACTGGGACACCCTAAACTCAAAGCACAGGAAGTAGCAAACAGATCAATCAAGCTCTAGAAAAATTCAAAACAGAAATAATTTCCCAGATAACCATAGAGATAGTGAGCAAAATGGAAG
>NW_022900942.1:25609101-25610235 GCF_012274545.1 Fukomys damarensis | reverse complement strand
ATAGAAAGTGTACAGAATTGAATAAAAGAATGCGAAGATAGACTCTCAGATATAGAAGCTAAGATTGCAGTCAGTGGCCATGAAAAGAGAGATCTCTTAAAAACAGTAAGGGATCATGAGAAATCGATCCAACAACTCCTAGATGATGCAAAGAAGAATAACATAAGACTGATAGGAATCCATGAAGTAGCAGGAGAAAATACAAATGACTTAAAAAAGCTGTTCACAGAATTAATGGCAGAAAACTTCCCAAACAGAGGTGAAGAATTTGACATTCAGGTAAGTGAGGCATATAGGGCCCTAACTAGCTACAATAAAAAATATGTACACCTAGACATATAATAATCAAGATCCCAGAAACCCAACAGAAGAACAAAATGCTACAAGCAGTAAAAGAAAAGAAACAAATCACATACAAAGGAAAGCCCATCAGAATCACAGCAGACTTTTCAACACAAACCCTTGGGGCAAGGAGAGCCTGGAATGAAATATTTCAAGTACTAAAAGAGAACAACCTCCAATGTAGACTGATGTATCCTGCAAAACTCTTTTTCAAAATGGATGGGAAAACAAGACACTTCCATGACAAAGAACACCTGAGAAACTACATGAATACCAGACCAGCACTACAAGCAATTCTAAACAAGGTCCTAGAAAATGAAAATGAAGGCAACAACACCATGAGACCCAACAGAGCAAATCAAATAGGTAAGGCAAGAAATTAAAAGGAGAAGGTGAAAAAGTAAAGAGTCAAGAAAAGGCCAATAACATGTCAATAATAAGTCAGTACATATCAGTTATAATCAGCAATGTCAATGGCCTGAACTCACCAATCAAGAGAAATAGACTGGCAAAGTGGAATAAGAAGCAAAATCCAACAATATGTTTTATACAAAAACACATCTATCAAAGAGCTTGGACTGGAGGTTCCATTTGACCCAGCCATCCCTCTGTTGGGTATCTTTCCAAGAGAACTAAAAGAATCATATCACAGAGAAGTATGTGCACCCATGTTTATAGCGGCACAGTTTGTAATAGCTAAATCTTGGAAACAACCTATTTGCCCATCCATTGGAAACTGGATAAAGAAGTTGTGGTTTTTCTATAAAATGGAATATTACTCAGCCATAAAGA
>NW_022900942.1:25603591-25608651 GCF_012274545.1 Fukomys damarensis | reverse complement strand
TATTGCTATAGGACGGTACTGTATCATACCTCTCTGAATGTAAAATATCTTATAGCTACTTTATGATGCATAGTAATGACTGTGCTTTATCAGAGCTACATTTAATGATATTACTCTAGAACGTTCTCTTTGCAGATGATGATTAACATGCTAATAAAAAAAAATGATGCCCAGTACCGCAACAGCAACAGAACTTTGCTGTTTTCTGGATATTATTCTTTTCTTTGTTTTTTGTTTTGTTTTGTTTTTTTAATGGAATGTGCTGAATATCTATAATTTTGTTCAGATGACTGCAGAACCTGGAAAAGCTGTTGCTGCTATCAATGTATAACATACTGCTATTATTAGTCTTTTTACATAAATATATATATATGCATATATATGCATATAAGAACCTGGAAAAGCTGTTGCTGCTATCGATGCATAACATACTATTATTAGTCTTTATACACACACACACACACACACACATATATGTATAAATTTAATTTTGGGAAACTTTAACGGTGCTGCCAACTTTGGAAAAAGTCATCCCAGTTCACTGTGTTGAATTGGCATTGTACAGAAATGGACAGCCATATTGGTCTAGAAATGTTAATTTATTTTTTACTTTTTTCCCATGTGTACAGGGGTTACGTGTCATACTAAATATGTAAGTTCATATCTATGTGAGTTTGATTACAGAAACTAATGAAGTATTCTCTAAATAATGAAAAAAAGAATAAGATCAGAGTATAAGAGCAAGAAGCAATTTAAATATGTTCAGGGACCATTTTCATCTCCAGAATTAAGGATTATTTTAATGTTACATGATTGCCTTTTCTCTTTTACTTTCCTTTTTAGTTTTATTTTAGGATTCCCTATTTTTAATGTTCATACAGAGATTTCCTTAACTGAAATACTGAATAGATTCTCTGGTGTGAAAAACTATAATAGTACACAGGATTCTAATGAGATAATTAATAATGTGAAATAGGAAGTAAATGACTAAAGGTATAGGGAAAGTGGGAAGGGTGGGGGAAAGGTAATAAGGGCGAGGAAAAAAGTGAGAAACTGAAAAAATGGAAATAATATGTTTGTATATGGGGAGGGGAGGAGGGGGTGAAGGGAGGGCAGGGACAAGGGGAAAAATGAGAATCAAGACCTATTATGTAAAGGTAGAGAATCCCAATGATGAATGTAACTGTATTGTATACCTAGATTATACCAATAACCTCAATAAAAAGAAAAAAAAAATCCAAAACAGTGAGGAATATAAATAGGATTTTATTTAACTTACTTTTTGTATGTATTTGAATAATGTGTTTTTTACAGCAAGCATGGAAAAATACAGAAAAATATGTGAAAGTATAGAGAAACATTTTTTTTTCATCAAAAGAATTGCTATTCCTTGGGATGAGTTGTTCTTAAACAGGAATGGATTTACCTCCCATTTTTTCTCCCATTGACACAAATGACAGGAACAATCTTTGAATATGGTTTACATTATTTTCTTTCTTTTTAACTGCTATATTATCCACCTAGTATTTTCTAACACTCACTTCCAAGTTTTAAGTTGTAAATTCTGCTTATCTCCCATAATATAAAATCTGAACACCTGAACTTGTTGTACAGAGTCCTCCGTGATTCTCCCTGTCTATCCTTTCCCTTTTGCCTCAGCTCTTTCCTCTGGTACATCAACTGAGGCACTGCACCCACAGTCCTCTCAAACTTACCTTTTGTTTCTGGCTCTGATGCTTTGACATTCTATTCTTGTTTTCTAGAATGAATGCCTTCCTGGGAATATTCTGCTTTCCTTCTGTGAGACCTCTGCTTACACATTACTTTCCCCTGATGTACTCCCTGAGTATTTAAGTCTTGGAAAACCCCCATTCATGATTCTCTTACCCCTCCCCAATCTCACTGATGCCATCACATGTTTGTAGGCAAGTCTTCCCCATTGTGGGAAGGCTAACTGAGAGCAGAAACTTATACCAGTTTGTATTCTTTGCTCTAGAAATTTGCATGAGTTTTATAGATAGAAACATATCAGTGAAAATTATGTTCCACTACAGAATTGCTATACACTAGCAATCCCAGAGTACTGTCTTATCAAGGAATCTCTTTCTTTTACCTCTCATTTTAACCATTATGGTACCAAGGCAAAACCTCATTACTTCTCTTTAGTTAGAAAAATCATTAATTATATTTCGATATATGCCATGTACTCTACTTTGAAACCCAAGCTTTCCCCTCCTATGATTTTTGTTTTTTGGTATTGGGGATCAAACTCAGGACTTAATGCTTGCGAGACAAGTGTGGTGCTACTGAGCTAAATCCCTGGCCCTCCTCTCCTATAATTCTGAGATGTAATGAGAATCTTGTTTTAGCTCTTTTTCATTTTTTTTTTTTTTTTTTTTTTTTTTTGGTTTCTTGAGATAGGGTCTCACTATGTAGTTGTGACTGACCTGGAACTCATTACGTAGCCCAGGCTGGTCTCAAACTCACAGAGATCCTCCTGACTCAGCCTCCCGAGTGCTGGGATTACAGGCATGCACCACCACACCCGGCTGTTTTAGCTCTTTTTCACAGGGACTTTTTCAGGCCAGTCCTTGGACCATCCATCTCATCTTCATGCTTGTCTGGATCCATTATCACTTGTTTGCTCTTGGCAGTTCCATCCCAAGGTCTTACTGTGCAGCAAGCCCCCATAGTACACAAGACTGAATCAAAACCTCCAGAAAGCTGAAAAGATTGCAGTGCTCCTTTACATATTGTCAATCCAAAAATTATTAAATGATAAAACTGAAACTTACATGTTTGTCAAAAATGAAAACTGTTTCTCTGATCATAAAAGTCCAGGAAGTTCAACTTATTCTGATTCTGTCCTTTTGTCTGGCTGTGTCCTAATCTGTATTTGGGCTCCTGCTGTGATACTGTACTAACATTGTTAGCCCATGCAGCATAGACTTTATGCAACCTTAAAAATATTAAATATTTGAATATTTCTTTACATAGCTAGAAGATGAGAGATCTACTAATTCTCAATAGTTGTCATCATATGTTTATATAATATTATGTCAGAAAAAGTATTTATTGACAATTATTTCAGGCCCACATTTATAAAAGTTCACTGAGGTGAAGTATTTTTAAAAGCTGCATGTAGTAATGGAGCAGCTGAGGGTAGCATGGAAATGTTGAGTTAGTTTTATTCTACCGCTACATACTTCTGTGTTCGTTTCTGTTTTGCAGACTAGAGTCACCATATTTAGCAAATAAAACTACACCCAATACTTGGGTTCACTTATAAAACATCACTTGTTGTTAAGCTGAAAATTCAGATTTAACTGAGTATCCTGTATTATAACAGACAAACCCATCTGGAAGGAGATAGAGGGAGAGAGAGATAAAGAGAGGATGGAAGGAGGACAGGAAGGAGGGAGAGATACACAGAGAGGCAGAGAGAGAGAACACAAATATTTAAGTAGCACTGGGCTAATTGCTTTGACTAATATACTTTTGCTGAGTCTAACTCATACTTTTGCAATTTTAAGATAATTTTTATGAAAATATTGGTGGATTTTTTATGTTTTTATGGATGAACAACTGGAGCATTGAAATTAAATTCTGGAGCAGGGAAGAGATGTGTTAAAATGTGATTTCTTTTGAATATTCCATAATTCCCTTGGATTTCTTTTGTTTGTATTATTGTTTTCATTTCCTCCTCTTGTAGGGGGAAAACCCCTTCTTTTGTGTGCACTTGTGTACGGACAACACTGTTGCATGGGGAACGCTAGGTGGGAAATAAGGACTGGGCAAAGTCTGCAAGATGGTGGAGCCAGGGAGGGGCTGGCTGGGCAGGAGGTGACTGATCGGTGACCTGGGCCAACAGTGAGGTATTGATCAAGTATGAACTTCCTTTCTCATCTTTTCCATTCACTTGCTTGACTGTGTAGATATTCCCTAACTGCTACCAGCCTGAGCAAATAATAGTAAATCATACGAGTGAGAATAGCTAAAAGAAATTGCTCTGATGTTTTTCTTCAAGGAAACAGGGCGGGAAATTCTGGGAACGAATATTACCTCTTCCCATCTCTTTTTCAGGGAAGGTGTATTTTCCCCTCTCCTTAGGCAGTGGAGCTTTCTTCCTCACTCTAGGTGCCCTATTTGCTACTTGGAATGATGAACTGCTCAGTTTATCCTCAAGAACTTCTTCATCTTTCTGCAGTATACAATTGTGTGTGTGTGTGTGTGTGTGTGTGTGTGTGTATGTGTGTGTGTGTGATGTGATTCTGACCCTAAGTAGATACCAAGGTTAGACTTATTAACCTCCAATTGCTCCAGGTTTTTGTCTCCTTGTGTGACTCATTATTAAGAAAGGAAGACCACATAAAAGAAACCATTACTTTCTAATCAGTCAATTATGGCTCAGTAGAATCAGTTCACTCAGCATGGTGCTGCAGAGTTTGGGATATACTCGCATTTGCCTTGGGTTGCTTATTTTTCAGATCCTGCACCTTCCCTGAAAGCCATGGTTTGGAACTGAGCTCAAAATCTGTGAAGAGCATTATCTTCTGGTTTTGCTGTATTTGAAATAAAAATTCAACACTATAGTGCCTGTCTTTGCAGCAAGAAATTCCCTCATTTTTATTTTCCCAATTCTAATAGAGAAGATCTCAATTCTCAAGTTTTCAGTCTCCAGGCTTCTTGAAGACCGGGGGCATCAAGTATTAGTTTGCTGTGTTTTATTCCTCATTCAGGGAAGGGAGATTCTGACTCAGAAGCCTTCAAGTCATATGCTATAATAGGATCAGTGGCCTGCATATATATAGATTGTGCAAGACAACATCACTTATGTGGAAGCTATCAAAGTATAATGCATAAAGATAGATTGTTAAGCAAATGATTTCAGGTGGGCATGTAGTTAGTTTACCTCACAAAGCATTTTCCAATTTTCTTGTATGAATAGAATTTTTCAGTTGTCACTCCATGGATAGATAGTTACATTGCTGCCTCCTTCTCCTCCTCCTCCTCCTCCTCCTCCTCCTCCTCCTCCTTCTTCTCTCTTTCTCTCTCTCTCT
>NW_022900942.1:25552119-25603500 GCF_012274545.1 Fukomys damarensis | reverse complement strand
AGCTTTCTTCTTTTCTAATGAAATCTTTCCAACTAGAGAAGGTTGTACTTCCTGAAGCTAAGTATCTCTTTTGTTTATACATATAGTAAGAGAGTAGACCACCCAATATTTACTAAACCCCTTAAGGTCATAATGAGTGCTATACTTGATCGGGACAGTTTTAAAAATGAAAAAGCTATTTGAACTTTTTAAGACAATTTGAGAGTAATGAAATTATAGTAAAAAATTTACAGAAGATATACTCCTAAGTGAAATAAATAAGTCACACATGTGTAAATACCAAATAGTTTCCCTGGTGTGAATATTCTGCAACAATGCATAAGATTCTAATAAGATTACTGACATTTAGAAATTTGAAGAAAGGAGCTAAAGGTGTAGGGAAGGTGTGATGCGTAGGGGAAGAACAAAAAGGGAAAAGAAAAAAATGTGAGAGAATGAAAAGATGAAAATAAAGTGTTTGTAGATGGGGAGGGGAGGAGGGGGTGAAGGGAGGGCAGAGGTAAGGGGAAAAAATGAGAATCAAGACTTGCCATGTAAAGGTACATGATCCCAACAATGAATGTAACTGTACTGTATCCCTAAAATGTACCAATAAACTCAATAAAATTAAAAAAAAATTTAAATTAAATACAAAAACAAGTTGAATTAGTCCCATTTTTGGAGATGTATACCATCAAAATGAAGAAACCAAGCATGCTGTTCACTTTAGAGATATGCCGGGTGAACTAGCCATGACTTTGGGGCAGTTGGCGAGAAATATTTGAGAAGATACAGAGTCCTAAATTTCTTAGATGTGATTTGGAGAATACGTGAGAGCACTTTATAAAAATCGAATACTCAAGAATAAAGAGTCATAAATTCAAATGCCAATATTGGAATGGCAGAGAAGTCACCCAAACTTGAAATATTTTCTTGCTTATTGCTTGTCTAATACTTTTCTGTTAAATGTTTAAGGACCAAGCTTGATGTTTCCTTATGTCTCTTCCTGACTTCGCACTAATGTGAATATAGAAGCCTCCCCCCTCCCCTGTAGTGGTTGAATCAGGATTTGTAATTTAAGTTGGTTATATTAAAAGTTAGGTAAAAAACTTTTAGTCCAGTAAGTACTTTAGAAACTTTCTTTAACACTGATGATCTAATTTAGCAACTGTTCCACGAACGAGGATTAATCTAATGATTGTCAACTGAATTGTCATCATTTTTTAAAAAACTTTGTTCAGTATTGGCTTTATTTTGGGTGATCTCAAAGATTCTTTTGACTGGAATAAGACTTGATTAGTTGAAGCCCAGTGGAAAATGAGTAATCTCTGAACATAAAGTATATAAAAAAAGATAACATGTTATATTAAACATAATTATGAAGAAATTTAAAATACTCAGGTGAACTTTGGTGGAGTAATTATGCATGTGATATGGTGAAAACAATACTTGACAAATATATTCTGAGTTCTTGTTTTAAAATGATAAGATTAAATCCTAGTAAAGAGAAATCAGAAGATAACACTTTCAAAAGTTAGTTTCTCACACTAGTTTTGCAATGTGTTAATAGGTCTTCCTCAGACAAAGGGCTCTATGGCTAAATATTCTTGAACTATACTAGAATAAGTAGATGTCTTTTTCCTATAGGACTTCTATGTGTTCTAAAGTTGTTTTGATTTTGGGGGAGGGGAATTTATCTCTTTACTAAAATTACACAGAACACACTAAAGGCAGCCCTACAGAAGAGATATTGAGTGGATAGCTGGAGAGAAAGTTAAGTCCATGAGCACTGTGATGGGTACATTTACATGTCAAATGTAAATTTATATGACAAGCCTGAAATATGTGCAAATGTGCAAATAGCAAAATCTTTTTTTTCCTAGTGTTTCCATGAGAGATTAGCATTTGAACTGGTGGCATGATTACAGAATATCTACCTTAACCAATGTGGGTAGCCATCATTCAGTTATTTGAGGGGCTCACCGGGACATTTATCTTTTCCTGCTTTGGAACATTGTTGATTTTTGGGCCTTTGCACTTTGGGATTTAACACTGGTGGCATCTCTTCTAACTCCTTTTTCATCCATCAGACTGAATTACACCACTGGCTCTGCTGCTTCTCCAGCTTTCAAACAGCATCTCATGGGACTTCTTGGTCTCTGTAGTCATTTGAGACAATTTCATAATAAATCTTACCTTATTTCTCTCTGTAATAAGACTTACATGACCATGCAGATTGAGACCAGATGATTATGCAGTTTCTTTTCTTTTCTTTTTCTTTTTCCTCATTGAGTTTATTGGTACGTTTTAGGTATACAGTACAGTTACATAAATTTTGGGGATCTTGTACCTTTACATGACAGGTCTTGGTTCTCATTTTTCCCCCTTGTCCCTGCCCTCCCTTCACTCCCTCCTCCCTTCCCCATTTACAGTTGATTTCCATTTTTAAATTTTTTCATATTTTTTTCTTTTCTCTTATTACCTTTCCCCTACCCTTCCCACTTTCCCTATACCTTTTGCCCTTTTCTTCCTGATTATCCAGTTTCACTGTATATGAAGCAGGTCTATTCTTTGATATTAGGAGAGCAACTTTCCTTTCTGTCTCTTGTCTCTACATGTAAAATATATATGTGTATGATGAAGCATATATTTGTGAAACATACAGAATACATACCTATAAACAGAGGAGTAATTGTGTATATAAAATGTACCTTTAGCTCACTTCTCAGAACATACATATTCATCTGTTCCACCCACCCTGATTAAGGCTCACCAGAGTATGTATTTTTCTTCACAAGAACTACTGTGTTTAATATCAAATAATGATGAAATTACATAATCAAAATAAATTTAATATCCAAAACTTCATAATAAATTTTCATGTTTTTTAAATTTATTCACATAGACCATCTCTTTTATTTTCCCCAATAATCCCACAAGGTAAATATTATCATTTTACTGATTGAGATTTCTTAATCTCTTAAAGGTTAATGATTGACATTTTAAGCAATAGAAACCTTCAATTTTGAGACTATTGTAGTCAGTTAGAAACTCTGATTCTCTGGCACGAAGTATTTCTTTCTTTCCTTTTATTTTTTTAAAATTAAAAAAAAATTTTGGTACTGGGGATCGAAATTGGGCTAAATCCCCAGCCCTCTTTCCTTCTTTTAAATTTTTTTTCTTTTTCTCAAATAAAATTTCTCTTTTTTTTTCTTTCATACATCATATGTCTTCTATGTTATAGTTACTAAAGAATGAAAATACATAATAATCGAATATTATGAAGTACTAAATATTTCATGGGAAATTATTTTGGGCCTCACTGAAGAAAATGTAGTTGAGAAAATAATTTTAAAATCTCCTGTTTCCTATTCATTTTATTCTGCAATCTTTTGCAAAGCAAAATATTACAGTTGGAGTTCATGTGAAAATACAGCACACTCTTTTATCCTTCAAAAGCAGGGCTTAAACTTGTGTGTACTGTGAATATCATTGCAACGATTTATCATTATACCACTTTAAAGAAATTTACTGTCTTGAGTATCTTGGGAAATGTAGATGATCTAAACAAGTTTTCTGCCTACAAATATAAATCATTTGTAAGACAGAGGCAAGTTGATATATAGCATCACAACAGTGAAGCAGATTTCACAAACTGTAGATGGGAAAATAAATTTCACAGAAGAAAACTAGCAAGCAGAGCTGGAAGAAAACAGATGCGTAAATCTGTAAGTGGCAGCCAACTTCTGGCATTTTATTTTCAGAACAGTTGTTCCATACAGACTTGTCAGATATAAACCAATATTTTATTTTACTATTCAAATTACATTAAAAATTCTGATTCATCATAAAGTGGTTCTTTTTATGCAATTTCAGTCATATATTTGAACATTGTTGATTCAGCATCCTTCAGAAAATACTGCACTTAGAAAGGATGGAAAACAATTCTCCATGCATCAGGAGCCCAGAAAAAAGCAGGGGTAGCAATCTTATTCTCAGAAAAAGTAAATTTCAAACCAAAACTCATTAAGAGAGACAAAGAAGGACACTACATCCTTGTAAAGGGAACAATTCAAGAGGAAGAGTTGACAATCATAAACATATATGCACCAAATATAAATGCCCCCAACTATATAAAACAAATATTAAGTAACATGAAAAACCAAATAAGCACTAATACAATTGTAGTGGGGGATTTAAATACCCCACTATCACAAACTGACAGATCATCTAGGCAGAAAATCAACAATGAAATAATAGAACTGAACCAAGCTTTGGAACACATGGACTTAATAGATGTTTATAGAGTATTCCACCCCCAAAAACCAGAATATACATTCTTTTCGGCTGCACATGGATCATTCTCCAAAATAGACCACATACTGGCTCACAAAACAGGTCTAAATAAATGCAAAAAAATTGAAGTCATCCCCTGTTTATTATCAGATCATAGTGCAATCAAACTAGACATCAATAGCACAAGAAACTATAGAAACTTCACAAGCACATGGAAACTGAACAACACTCTCCTAAACAATCAATGGATTACAGAGGAAATTAAAGAAGAAATTAGACAGTTTTTACAAATAAATGAGAATGCCAATACAACATACAGGAATCTTTGGGACACAATGAAAGCAGTTCTACGTGGAAAATTCATAACATTGAATGCCCACACTAGGAAAACAGAGCGGGCTCAAATAAACAACTTAACGATGAAACTTAGACTCCTAGAAAAACAAGAGCAAGAAAAACCCAAAGCTCGAACAAGAGAGGAAATTATAAAGATCCGAGCAGAAATCAATGCAATTGAAATTAAGAAAACGATACAAAAAATAAATGAAACAAAGAGCTGGTTTTTTGAAAGAATAAATAAAATTGACAAACCCTTAGCTAATCTTATCAAAAAAAGGAAAGAAAAGGCTCAGATCCATGCAATTAGGAATGAAAAAGGCGAAGTCACAACAGATCCGAAAGAAATCCAGAGGATCATGAACACCTACTTTGAGAACCTGTACTCTAATAAAATGGAAAACACAGAAGAAATGGACAGATTTCTAGATACTTATGAATTACCAAAGTTGAACGAAGAAGATAAAAACATTTTAAACACCCCAATCACAATCAGTGAAATTGAAAATGTAATTAAAAACTTACCAACAAAGAAAAGCCCAGGCCCTGATGGATTCACTGCTGAATTTTACAAGACATTTAGAGAAGAACTACTACCATTACTCTTCAAACTTTTCAATGAAATTGAAAGAGAAGCTATACTTCCAAATTCATTCCTGGAAGCAAGTATCACTCTGATTCCCAAACCAGAGAAAGATACAACCAAAAAGGAGAACTACAGACCAATCTCCTTAATGAATATAGATGCAAAAATCCTTAATAAGATACTAGCAAACAGAATACAGAGGATTATTAAGAAGATCATCCATCATGACCAAGTCGGATTTATTCCAGAGATGCAAGGGTGGTTCAACATACGAAAGTCAGTGAATGTAATACATTATATTAACAAAGTCAAGGACAAAAACCATATGATCCTCTCAATAGATGCAGAAAAAGCATTTGATAAAATTCAACACCCATTCATGATAAAAACCCTGCAAAAAATTGGAATAGATGGTCTATACCTCAATTTAATAAAGGCTATTTATGAAAAACCATCAGCCAACATCATATTGAATGGCCAAAAACTGAAAACCTTCATGTTAAAATCAGGAACAAGACAAGGATGCCCACTATCGCCACTTCTCTTCAATATAGTTCTGGAAACATTAGCCACAGCAATTAGACAAGAGAAAGAAATTAAAGCAATAAAGATAGGAAAGGAAGAAGTTAAACTATCATTATTTGCTGATGATATGATACTCTACATTGAAGATCCAAAAAACTCCACCAAAAAACTTCTAGACTTAATTGACAGATTCAGTAAAGTATCTGGATACAAGGTGAATACCCAAAAATCAATAGCCTTTCTATACACAAATAACAGACAGACAGAAAGAGAAATAAGGGAAAAAATTCCTTTTACAATAGCATCCAAAAAAATGAAGTATCTAGGAATCAATCTAACAAAAGAAACAAAAGATCTCTACACTGAAAACTACAGCACTCTGAAAAAAGAAATCGAAGAGGATATAAAAAAATGGAAAGATATCCCCTGCTCCTGGGTAGGAAGAATCAACATAGTGAAAATGGCCATACTACCGAAACTGCTATATACATTCAATGCAATGCCAATTGAAATTCCAACACTATATTTCACAGAACTAGAAAAAAGAATCCAAAAATTCATTTGGAACCACAAGAGACCTAGAATAGCAAAAGCCATTATAGGCAACAGTCACATGGCACCAGGTGTAACAATTCCCAATTTGAAACTATACTACAAAGCCACTGTGATAAAATCAGCATGGTACTGGCAAAGAAATAGGCCTGAGGATCAATGGAACAGACTGGAAGACACAAAAACAAATGCAGATGTACTCAGCTACCTCATCTTCGACAAAGGAGCTCACCATCCTCAGTGGAGGAAAGATAGCCTCTTTAATAAATGGTGTTGGAAAAACTGGATATCAACCTGTCACAGATTAAAATTAGACCCTTATCTTTCGCCATGCACTAAATTAAAATCCAAATGGATTAAAGATCTAAATATTAAAACAGAAACATTAAACTTGCTGGAAAGTAAGTTAGGCAGAACTCTGGAAGACATTGGTATAGGAAAAGACTTTATGAACAAATCCTCAGTAGCACGGGAACTAGCAGAAAGAATCAACAACTGGGATCTCATCTTACTAAAAAGCTTCTGTACTTCAAAAGAAACCATTAGCAGAACTAAGAGACAATCTACAATGTGGGAAAAAATTTTTACCAGCTGTACCTCAGACAAAGGACTATTATCAAGGATATATAAAGAACTCAAAACAATCAGTCCCCCCAAATATAAAGACCCGATCCAAAAATGGGCATCCGAAATGAACAGACATTTCTCATACAAAGAAGTGAAAGCAGCAAGAAAATATATGAAAAAATGTTCCACATCACTGGTCATTCGAGAGATGCAGATGAAAACAACACTGAGATTCCACCTCACCCCACAAAGAATGGCTGCTATCAAGAAATCACACAATAACAAATGTTGGCGGGGTTGTGGGGAGAAAGGAACCCTTCTCCATTGTTGGTGGGAGTGCAGACTGGTGCAACCACTATGGAAATCAATATGGAGATACCTCAAAGAGCTTGGACTGGAGGCTCGATTTGACCCAGCCATCCCTCTGCTGGGTGTCTTTCCAAGAGAACTAAAAGAATCATATCACAGTGAAGTATGTGCACCCATGTTTATAGCAGCACAGTTTGTAATAGCTAAATCTTGGAAACAGCCTATTTGCCCATCCATTGGAAACTGGATAAAGAAGATGTGGTTTTTCTATAAAATGGAATATTACTCAGCCATAAAGAATGAGAAAATAGATTCATTCATAGGAAAATGGATACATATTGAAGATATACTCCTAAGTGAAATAAATAAGTCACACATGTGTAAATACCAAATAGTTTCCCTGGTGTAAACAATCTGCAACAATGCATAAGATTCTAATAAGATTACTGACATTTATAAATGTGAAGAAAGGAGCTAAAGGTGTAGGGAAGGTGGGATTGGTAGGGAAAGAGTAAAAAGGGAAAAGAAAAAAATGTGAGAGAATGAAAAGATGAAAACAAAGTGTTTGTAGATGGGGAGGGGAGGGGGGTGAAGGGAGGGCAGAGGTAAGGGGAAAAAATGAGAATCAAGTCTTGTCATGTAGAGGTACAAGATCCCAACAATGAATGTAACTTTACTGTATCCCCAAAATGTACCAATAAACTCAATTAAAGCTGAAAAAAGAAAAAAGAAAATACTGCACTTACAGTACATTTTGTATATGTGGCCTGGCTTTGACAAAAAAAAAGAAAAGAAAAAAAAGCTTTTAAATGCTTTATCTTAGATAACTTCTCTCTTTTGATGAAATGCTGCCTAACCCTGAATCAAAAACAAAATTATACTAATTGGCACACTTTCTCTTACCTCCCTTCGTTTTGTCATTACTCGGGCAGGACAATTATCTTTTAATTCTTTCTGTCTTTATGTGTGTGTGTTTGTGTATGATGTGACTGTGTGTTTAGAGTAAATGATGATAATTTTACTTATTTGCAACAAGTATTTTAAATTAATTTTTTATACATAATAACTATAAATACTTATGAGGTAAAATGGGATATTTTGATTTAGGTAGTATATGTTGATTGATTAGTTTAATTAGCTTAAACTTTATCGTTTCTTTATGGTAAATGAAAAAAAACCCTTGTAACTATTTTGAGATGTGAAATGCATTAGTGTTACCTGTATTTGTTCTGTTGAACCACAGAACACCAGACCTTATTCCTTTTACCTATCTACATCCACTGATGAACCTTTCTGCATTACCATTGCCCTCGCTGGTCTTTGATAATCACTATTCTATTTTCAACTTCTATGAAATCAACTTTTTAAGAGTTCGCATAGGTAGAATATAAATGCTGGCAAAGAGATCAAGCAATTATGCACACTTTATTTCTGTGTTTCACTTATTTTACTTAACATATTGATTTCCAGGCCTATCTATATTGTTCTACATGACAATATCACATTGTCTATATGCATCCATTTGTTAATGGACATTTATGTTGATTTCATATCCTGGCTATTGTGATTAGTGCTAAAATAAACATGGGAGTCCAAGTGTCTCTTTGCCTTGTTGATTTCATTTTCTTAAGTCTATTCCTAGTGCTGTGGTTTCTGCATTGTTTGATAGCTTGATTTTTACTTTATTGAGAAACCTATATCCTGTTTTCCGTAATGGCTAAATTAACTTATGTTCCTACTTATAATGTATGAAGTTTACTGTTTCTCTGCATATTTGTCAGCACTTTTCTTTTTGATAACAGACATTATAACTGGGCTAAGGTGGTGTCTCATCACAGTTTTGGTTTTAATTTGTCTGTGTTAGCTATATTTTCTTTTGAGAAATGTCTATTCAGATTTTTATCCCATTTATGATAGGACTTTTCTTGAGATGTAGTCTGTTTACCCTTTCTGGCCTTGAACTCATGATTCTCTCACCTCACGTTCCTATGCAGCTGGGTACTTTTTTGTTTTGTTTTTGCTATTGTAATCAAATTTTTGATTCACCAAGAAATGTTGTGTCAAAATATGACTGCTATCATTTTTTCTATTTAAATTTTTGCAATTACTCTCCATCATTTGATAGAATGTAATTTCTATGAAATGCAAGGGTCATCTTGTTTAAACACTTCTCATCTTAGCAACTTCTTCCTGTGCTCTGCCTTATCTCCAGAACATCCCATTGTTTAGCCTTTCTCCAAGAGGCTCTCTTCACACCTTTCCCTCTAGGAAATATGCAATGATGTTTCAAATCTTAGGTTCTATACCGACTCTTTGGATAGTGACTTCTCAGCACCCATAAGGTCTATACTTCTTGAGATTCTAATGTACTTTCTACTTATTCATGATACATTACTATTATTTTCATATTTCTCTGCACATTAGACTATAAATTCATTGATGCACAAGCCTCTATCTTGTCTGTCTTGTACATTGTGAAAATAACATACTCAATAATGTTTGCTGAAGAAATGAACAAATCAGCTCATCTTTAATATGAATCCCTGCATGTATGAACTGTGAAGAATCTAAACTCTTCATGTTAAAAAGTAGCTCATATTTCTCTTTTTTTTCTCTTAGACTTATGCATTTGTTCTTAAAGAGTAATCTGTGAACAAGAAATTATTTGTCTCTCTCTCCATCTCTAGTAGAGTTGAGAATATAGTTGTACAAATTTAATTTACCCAGCTTCTCTATGATTAGCATATTTAAAAATATTCACTGATTCTCAGTGCCTATAAGTATGGTACACTGATTTGTAGACTTAGAATTACAAGTTCCCTAGCATATCTTTTAACTCATCACCTGAAAACCAAATCAATTCCATGCATATACACTAGGCACATGAAATTGTCTTTCCCAAAATGTACTGTGTATATAGATTCAAGTCTTTGCACAAACACATCTCTTCTTGAGTTAGTGAGTTTCTATGTATAATTTAAGATTTAGCTTAAAGTTAGAGAGTCAGTGCATCTGACCTTCCAATATATTACTCTATCCTATTATTCCATTTATTTATTTTTTTTACTCATTCCTCAAAATTTGTTTACCAAGCTTGTGTTAGGCCTCATGGTAGCACCAGGAATTAAAATATTAAAAACGAAAGTTGAATTCTTAATTCATATACCCATGGATAAATAAATAGGTAACATCATATAATAGTTGTTTTTGAAAAGTATCAACAGTACAATCCTCTTAATGATATACAACTAACTGGAATTTTCTTTCATAAACCTCTTTATTAACTTAATGGAGTATAAAATTTCTAATCTACAAATTTCCAGAAATATCTCTACATACTCTATGCCTCCATTTACTTCTCATTGATAGTTACTCTGGTCTCTGGGGCATATTTCAATTTTCTCTCCAGTTTGTATGACATAATTCTAAACCTCCATTAATATGAGAGTTTCAAATTTTCATTTTTTTTGGTATTGGGGATTGACCTAAATGTCTTTGTACAGAGGTACATCTCCCACCACTTTTAGAATTTTGAAACAGGTTCTTGCTAAGTTATTCAACAGCCCTGATTGGCCTTGAACTTGTGCTTCTCTTACTTTATCCTCCCAGAGTGATGGGATTACAGACATGTACTACTATATGTAGCTTTCCACAAATTCTACATGTTACTTTAGTTTTGGAGAGAATACTATAAATACATTGTTCTCTGAGGTATTCCCAGCTGTCATGCATGCTCCATTAATCTTGCTTTTATATTTTAATCATAACTCAGGCACAGTTTTATAATTATATAACTGTCTATCTCTTCTGTCATTTGTGGAATTCTTGAGGGAAGGAGCTTATCATTCATTTTTCTCCACATCAGCACAATGTTTAGTACAAAAGGTGCTCAAAATTATTTTTCAAAAAATACATGAATTTGTGAATGATTATAGCTATTTCACTCGATTTAATAGACAGATCTAAGTTTGATGAAAAGTGGTCTTCTTCATTGCAGAAATATAGTGCTCTTTTCTGTTTGTCCCCAAGATGGCTAGACCCTAGACAGTGGTGGTCCTCCCTCCAGGTCTGGTGGGAATCCTTATGCTATCAGTTAGGCTGCTACCTGGGGATTAAGCCTGTGGTTACTTTGCAAATGACTTACTCAGTTTGCAAACTATTGCTTGTAAGAGGAACATTGCTACAACACAGTAGATTCAGCTTCAACTGACCTTTCTTTTATTCCAGGAACAAAAATGTCCCTTTTATTAACTCTGCTAATCAATACTCACATGCAGTATGTTCATATATCCTGTCTACTGCTTATCAGCTATATACTGCAAGGGACTTCTTTCTCTGTTCAGTCACTGAATGTGAGAATGTCCCATTTAGTCTTCTTTAGTTAAGCATTATGTTTCACTTCATATGGCAAGAAATTAACTCAGTCTTCAAATGATTTTTCCCAGCTAGGTTTTAAAATTAAAAATAAAATAATTTCATGATATAGTCACTCCCTTAATATTGTAGGGGAGTATAAGCATAATAATGCTTGCATTATTATCCTAATTCAGATGAGATGAAATGTTGCATTTGTACACATCAAGACTAAGAACACTTCAATTTCTTGCATTCCTGGAAAAAATTATGCAAAATAAATTATCCACCAGACACTACGTGCTTACATATAATCACCACTTTATCAGCCAGAGGCTCCTGACAAGGTGTAAATGGACCTTAGAGTACGGCATGAGGCAGAACCACATCTGTGAGACTGTGTGTAAATGTTTTGGTTTGTTTATATTTGTGAGTTTTATAAGTCTGGAAGTGCATGACTTTTATTATATTCTTAAGATATTCTTAATCCCCAAAAGATGAAGGAAATCAATTTGACAGAAACTTTTTAGGCTTTAGAACACACACTGAAACACAACAGGGTACTTTGGACTGTACCAGGGCAACCTATGTTCTTTTGAATCAATTTTTAAAAATCAGGATATGACTCCATTAAAAAATACTAAAATAGATTGATAATGATAAAAAACTAAAATAGATTGATAAAATAGATTTTTAAAAAAGTTTCACCTCAGCCTTTAGAAATATTTGCATAAGATTTATCCTCTTGGTGCTTATGAAAATATCATAAGAAGACAGGGTCCCATTTGGTTTTAGCTTTATTCAAAAGTCTTGTGGAACTAGACATTTGTGAATAGTACTGAGCTGCTGAACACAAAATGAGCATCTCTTCTATGACTTGTAAGTAGCTTTCCCTAGACTAAAACTATTTTCTTGTGGAAGATAGAAACTGTTTCAAAGAATTTAATTTTAACATAATCTTGGGGCTTGCAGCTGTATTTATTTTGTTACATAAAGTGTCGGCACTAATTATCTTTTTAGTTAGGGAAAAATTTAAAGATTGAGATACATAAAATAATTTTATAAGTGGAGAATGATTTGAAATATGGTTTTATCTCATATTCAATAAGTGTTTTACATTTAAATGGATTATTTGTTTTCTTTATATAAATTTCAAGCAATTATTCATTGAATACTTTTTAAGCATGTATTGTTTGTATGGGCACTGGAAATACATCAGTGGACAAGAGACGAGGTTGCTTTTTTCATAGATTTGATATTCTAGCATGCAAGAAATATAACAAACAGAAATGCAATGTTTAGTATCAGATAAGATTTTTGCTACGAAAATAGAGTAAGGAAATAGTTAACGGCTATTTGACAAGGTAAGAAAAGGTGGACTGCTGAAGTTTCTCTGAAGAGGCAACTTTAGACCATAGAGATATAAAATAAGAGAACAGATCATGGAAGAATAAAGAAGGAAAAGAAAAATGAAGACAAGAAGAAAGGAGAAAAGATCAAAGGAAGCAAGAAAGAAGTTTGCTTTTCACCCCAGCTGAGTGGCTTTCATCAAAGCACAAAACACAACAAAAATGCTGGCAAGGATGTAGGAAAAAGTAGTGGTCCTGTACTGTTGGTGGGAATGTACACAATTAAAACCATTATGGAAATCAGAATGGAGATTCCTTGGAGTGACTGATAAGTATGACAGATATATATTTTAAAAACATATGCACATAACCCATACACCAAGAATCAAACTGGATATCTATATTTACTAATGAAATAGCCATTGCTTACATATGTTATGTACATGTGCCAACCCCACACAAGGAATGTAAACATTATATACTGCAAACATGTACTAGTCAAAAAAGAGAAGCTGGGTGTGTTGGTGCACTCCTGTAATCCCAGCACTAGGGAGGCTGAGGCAGGAGGATCACTGTGAAAGAGGGAGAGTAATAACTGGAGTTTACAAATTACATAAAAATCTTCAATGTTATTATATAGTTACAACTTATTTTTAGTTAAAGAGGAGAAATGTTTTACTCATTGTATTACCCACTTTATTCCATAGACTTGGCTCTGAATAATTTCTGTGTATTTCTAAAAAAAAAAAAAAAATCTGCCTATGCTCAGTGATGGAGAAATGCAACCCAGAAAATGTACTACTAGCATCAAGGTCTTTAACAGACATTCAAAAAAATTCAGCAACTATTAACTTTTAAATTGTAAATCTATCTACTCCTTTCCACTTGAAGACAACCTTGATAGGTTACAGTCTCTAAAGTTTAGGCTTTAACAAGACTACAAATTAATAGAATGTTGTTGGTGTATAATATTAGGAATAGAATAAAATCAGGCAATTTATTCTATTGGTATACATTTTCATATGGTTGAAGGATCTTTGTTTTTTTGAAATTTTAAAAATCAGCCTGTCACTTTTGGATTAAACCACATTTCTTAGTAGTTTTTTCTTTAGTTTTAACATCTGATTTTTTTTTGTTGTTTTATTTTTGGTACCAGGGAGCAAACTCAGGAGCTTGTACTTGCAAGGCAGGCACAGTGCCACTAAGCCATTAATATCTGTTTTTTTCCCTTGCATTGAGTCCCATCTGGAATATGTCACAAGAAAAGGGAAAGAAGTGAAAAGACAACTTATCAAATGTGAGAAAACATCTGTTAATCATATATCTGCTAAGTGAATAATGTCCAGCATGTACAAGAAACTCCTTTAATCCAATAGCAAAGGCAAACAATTCCATTAAGAAACAGGCAAAGGCTTTCTCTTGAATGATTCTGTCTTGTGTGTTTTTCTCTAGAGTGTGTTTTCTCTAGTAGTTGTCTATCTTTGTCCACTTCTCCCACCTAAGTTCATGCCCCCAGCCCATGAAAGATTCCACAGAGGTTGACATGAGCCCACTATTTTTTCAGTTGTGTATTGAAGGCCCACAAAGATGAATTTTAAAGTGGATAATGATGATCACCAGTTGTTAAGAATAGTCACTTCAGTGGCAGGGGCAAAGAAAGAGTTGCATATTGTCAACAGAAATGGTCAGTTACAAAGGCAGTTCTATTAAAGTAACACTGGAAACTTTGAAAATGTTTGTATTGCCAATGTTTCCCTTGGGGGCTTTGAAATGACACACCTGCCATTTTCAGGTTGCAGTGTGTTTTGGGGCCTGTGCATATTAGTAGACAACATTTGGTAGCTATGGAGTCAGAAGATGAAGAGGAAGAGGATGTAACAATTCAAATGTGTCAGGAAATCATCTGTCTCTGGAAATGGGAGCAAGTTTCCACAGAAAAAATAAAGTTTGATGTTGATGATGATGATGATGATGATGGAAAAAAGTGGGGGGTGAAATGGGGGAAGAAAGGGAATAAGATTTTGATGAAGAAACTGAAGAGAAAGCCCCAGTGAAGAACTCTATATGGGAACTTCAGCTAAAAGTACATAAAGCAAACAAACCAGAATGGAAAAGACTCAAAACTATCAACACCAAGATCAAAAGGCCAAGAGTTCTTAAAAACACAACAAAATAGGAAAAAACAAAACAAAACAAAAAAAACAACCCTCCTAAAACACCAAAAGGACTTAATTTTATTGAAGACGTTAAAGCAAAACTTCAAGGAACTATATAGAAAAATGTTATTCTCTTCCCAAAGTGCAAGCCATATTCACCAGTTTATGTGAAGAATTTCTCTGACCAGGATGCTATTTAAGATCTCTGTGGAGGAAGTCTCCTTAAGAAAACGTTTAAAAAATAGTCCTATCAACAAATGGGCAAATAAATTGAACAGAGAATACTCAAAAGAGGTAGTACAAATGGCCCATAAATATATGAAAACATGTTCAATATCTTTAACTATTAGGGGAATGCAAATCAAAGCAACACTGAGATTCCATCTCCTCTAGTCATCAAGAATATATAAAGCGATGAGTACTGCTAAGAATATGGGAAAAAGGGACCCTCTCCATCACTGGTGATTATATGAACTAGTACAATCACTATGGAAAGCAGTAGGGAGATTCCTCAAAAAACTAAGCATAGATATTTCTTTTGTTTCAGCTATCCTCCTCCTTGGTATATTCTGAAAAGATATAAAGATAACATACTATAATGATACATGCATAACTATGTTTAGAGAGGCACAATTTACAACTGCTAGGCTGTGGAAATAGCCTGCATGTCCACCAACAGATAAATCAATAAAAAATATGTGGTATACATACACATGCAGTATTCAGCTATGAGGAAGAATGACCTGTCATTTGAAGGAAAACTGATGGAACTTGAAACCATCATGTTAAGCAAAATAAGCCAGACTTGGCAAGTTGAATATCACATTTTTTCTTTTATATAAGTAACCCAAAATAGTAAAGCAGATATGTTTTTTAAAAATTTTTATTGAGTTTATTTGTACAATCTAGGTATACAATACAATTACATTCATTATTGGGATCCTGTACATTTACATAATAGGTCTTGATTCTCATTTTTCCCCTTGTCCCTGCCCACCCTTCATCCCCTCCTCCCTTCCCCATTTACAAACACTTTATTTCCATTTTTTCAGTTTCTCATATTTTTTCCTCTCTTATTACCTTTCCTCCACCATTCCCACTTTCCCTACACCTTTAGCCATTTACTTATTTCATATTATTAATTATCTCATTAGGACCTTGTGTACTAGTATAGTTTTTCACACCAGAGAAACTGTTTGGTACTTCAGTTAAAGAATTCTCTATATGAACATTAAAAATAGGGAATCCGTTTAAAATAAAACTAAAAAGGAAAGTAAAAGAGAAAAGGCAATGATGTAACATTAAAATAATCCTTAATTCTGAAGATGAAAATGGTCCCTTAACATATTTAAGTTGCTTCTTGCTCTTGTAGTCTTATATTATTCTCTTTTTTATTATTTAGAGAATACTTTATTAGTTTCTGTAATCAAACATACCTAGATATGACCTTACATATTTAATACAGTGCATTACTCCTGTCGAAATGGAAAAAAAATTAACGTTTCTAGACCAATATGGCTGTCAATTTCTGTACAATGCCAACTCAACACAGTAACTTGGGATAACTTTTTCTAAAATCGACAGCACAGTTAAAGTTTCCAAAATTCAAATTATATGTTTCTGTAATCAAACATACCTAGATATGACCTTACATATTTAATACAGTGCATTACTCCTGTCGAAATGGAAAAAAAATTAACGTTTCTAGACCAATATGGCTGTCAATTTCTGTACAATGCCAACTCAACACAGTAACTTGGGATAACTTTTTCTAAAATCGACAGCACAGTTAAAGTTTCCAAAATTCAAATTATATATACACAAACACACACATACATGTAAAGACTAATAATAGCAGTATGTTATGCATCAATAGCAGCAATAGCTTTTCCAGGTTTTGCAGTCTTCTGAACAAAATTATAGACATTCAGCACACTCCATTAAAAAAACAAAAACAAAGAAGAATATTACCCAGAAAACAGCAAAGTTCTGTTGCTGTTGTGGTACCTGGCACCATTTTTTTTTATTAGCATCTTAATCATCGTCTGGAGAGAGAACATTCTAGAGTAAAATCAATAAAAATAGTGCTGATAAAGCATGGTCACTACTACTACCCCTGCCTTTTTTCTGGGCTCCTGTCACATGGAGAATTGTTTTTCATCCTTTCACTTTCAGTCTATGGGCTTCTTTTTGCACTAGGTGTGTTTCTTGTATACAACATATTATTGGATTTTGCTTCTTATCCCATTCTGCCAGTCTCTTTCTTTTGATTGGTGAGTTGAGGCCATTGACATTGCTGATTATAACTGATATGTACTGACTTATTATTGTCCTGTTATGGCCTTTTGTTGTCTCTTTTTACTTTTTCACCTTCTCCTTTTAGTTTCTTGCCTTGCCTATTTGATTTGCACTGTTGGGCCTCATGGTGTTGTTGCCTTCATTGTCTTTTTCTAAGATCTTGTTTAGAATTGCTTGTAGTGCTGGTTTGGTATTCATGTAGTTTCTCAGGTGTTCTTTGTCATGGAAGTGTCTTATTTCCCCATCCATTTTGAAAGAGAGTTTTGCAGGATACATCAGTCTAGGTTGGAGGTTGTTCTCTTTTAGTACTTGAAATATCTCACTCCAGGCTCTCCTTGCCCTAAGGGTTTGTGTTGAAAAGTCTGCTGTGATTCTGATGGGCTTTCCTTTGTATGTGATTTGTTTCTTTTCTCTTACTGCTTGTAGTATTTTGTTCTTCTGTTGGGTTTCTGGAATCTTGATTATTATATGTCTAGGTGTAGATTTTTTTTGATTGTAGCTAGTTGGGGTCCTATATGCCTCAGTTATCTGAATGTCAAATTCTTCCCCTCTTTTTGGGAAATGTTCTTTCATTAATCCTGTGAACAGCTTTTTTCAGTCATTTGTATTATCTCCTGCTACTTCATGGATTCCTATCATTCCTTCTTTTTATCATCTAGGAGTTGTTGGATCGATTCCTCCTGATCCCCTACTCTTTTTAAGAGACCTCTCTTCATAGTCACTGACTGCAATCTTATCTTCTATTTCTGAGATTCTATCTTCGCATTCTTTTATTCTGTTGTGTACACTTTCAATGGAGTGTTTAATCTCCTGGATATCTGTTTGAATCTGTTTTATGGATTCCATTTCTTTCCTATTTTGGGCCCAGATTGAGTTCCCCAACCTTTTGAATGGTTGAACTCCACACTGTTCTACTACAGGTTTCCCATGCCCTTTCTTTAAAGATATTCAATCTTGGGAACTCCGAAAAATACCCTCTATGACCACCTCTGCCTCTGCAGAGTGGGTCCAAAGACTGGCTCAATCACCAGGTCTGAGAGTGGGCGTGGGGTGGGGTGTGGAGGAGTTGTGGAGGTTAAGGGGCGCCCCTGCTGCCTTCCTGGTGCTGAAGCAATGGCCGCTTCTGGTGGAGGAAGGTGTGGCTGTTCTTCCTGCAGTGGACCAGAGCCCAGGCAGCCCTCCTGGTGCTGAAGCGATGTTGTAAAGCAGATATGATAAGAAACTATATATAAGATTTTTGGAGATGGAGGAGTAGGGGGAACGAGAGAGAAGGGGGAAAAGGAGAAAAGGAAGAAAAGAGTAATGGGGATGGGAAAAAATCAGAACATGTTCCATACGGTACCAATATGTCAAAACAAATCCATTTTTGAAAAAATTTCTTAGATAAGCTTGAGTACATACTACAAAAAAAAAACTTTTAAAACACGTAGAAATAAAGCTTGAGTGATTTTATACCTTATTTTTCTCTTCCTCACTAGTGTAGCAAGTCATGGAAAAATAAATAATAGACTCATCAAGCATCACAAGTCAACGCTTTCCAAATTTTGGTGAAATGAATACTTAAGAATTTTTTAGAGGCATTATTTATGTAAGCTTGGTTATCTATAAAAGTTAATGTTTATACATAGGAAATGGCAGAGGGCTGGCTATATATTAGAAATGATAGTAAAGTATATGGCTGTTGGTATATTATTTTTTCTACCTTTTCTTAGGTGCTTACATGTTATTAACTACCACCGACCACTCTATTATTGAACATTAGTAAGATTTTTTTCATCATCTGAATTAATCACACACACACACACACACACACACACATCTGCAGTGGTTTTTAATGAAATCTGTGGCTTTGATGGATCAAGGATTGCACAAAGCATTGTACAACAGATAAGTTAAAATTCAACAAAAGATACCTAAGTAATAAAGTTGCTTGGTCATTTTCCTCGATCATCTTGCTATGAGAAGCCCCAGCCCAGTTTTTGGCCATGGTGCTGGAACACTGCCCCTTTCCTGCTCCCTGTAGGTCCCTCCTGCCCCCAACATAATTCCTTCTTAAGCCTTTGGAAGAGGCTCCAAATTCTCCTCATAGTAATATGTTACATAACTTTACTTCTCTTTATTTCATTTCTTTGCCTTCCACTTTGATCATTTTTACTCTTCTTCAATACCCAAGCATTCATAGTTTTACTTAAAAAGCCACTTATTTTAGAGATAAATAAAATTACTTATTAGGAAATAGCATTACTCTTGTCAGTAATGTCTCTGAGTAATGATTGAATGCTCTTCCACAGAGCAATTATGGTACACATTTATATGTGTATAAAATATTAACTTTGCATGAATCATTTTGGTGAGTTTTAATAACTATGACTAAAATGGATTGTAGTGATAAATTATGTTCTTGGGCTTAAAAGATGAGAAAGCTGAGGAACATGCAAGTTTTCATTTATTTAAGATCATAAAGCTAGCAAGTAACAGAGCCAGAATTTGGCCCTATGTCTTTGAATTTCTATGTCAGAACTGTTTGTATTACAACAGTTGACACTGATACACATGCACTGATATATACACATAGGAAATCCAAAATGATACTGTACTTGAAAACTGTACATGCACTGTTGAGTCTGGGTGCTGGTATATTCCTTGCAATACAGATTAGTTTTAAGAGGAAATGGGTTTAAATATAGAACTGAAGCATTTCTACTGTGCGTTAGTTACAAACCAGGGTGAACTCTGGAGCCACCTCTCATGATGTTCTGTACACATTGTCTTAATTTTTAAAAATTTGTAAATTATTATTATTATTATTATTATTATTATTATTATTATTATTATTATTATTTGATACTGGGGATTGGACTCAGTTCCTTGCACTTGCAAGGCAGGCCACTGAACTGCTGAGCTAAATCCCCGGCCCCTAAAATTTGTAAATTATTTAAAAAATGAACAAATATTAAGTGGGCATATTAATGAGGTTCACTGTGATATTTCTCTACATGAATACAACATGGACTGATCATATCCAATTAGCAATAATCATACCTCAGATAAATCTCATTGGCTAAGATACTGTCTCTATGCAAAGCTTGCTCATGTTCAACTTTGCTTTTTCTATCACCTCTATCCTTCCCAGCCTCTAGTAATAATTATTTTCTAGTCAACTTTTCTTTTAGGCTCTACATATGAGGGAGAACAGCTTTTTGTGTCTGGCATATTTAAATTATTATAATATCCTCTAGATCCATCAATTTTTCTTCAAGTGACATGATTCACTTTTCTTTATAGCTGAATAATACTCCAATTGTGCATATAATAGCATATTCTGTTTGTTCATTCATCTGTTGACTGCCACGGATTGATTCTTTATCTTAGCTGGTGTTACCAGCACTGTGTTACATATGGGCATTCAGATATCTCTTTGGTATGCTGGTGTTGTTTTCTTTGGATATCAACCTGTGAGTGGGATAACTACATCATATGATAGACCTACTTTTAGTCTTTTGAGAAACATTCAAATTATTCTCTGTAATGATTGTACTAGTTTACATTCCCTCCAACAATGTATAAGTATTCCTTTTTATTCACATTTTTGTCAGCTTTTAATTTTTAAAAAAATTATAGCTGTCCTAATTGGTTTGAGATGGATTCAGTGTGGTTTGGATTTTCATTCCCCTGAAAGCTAATATTGAATATTTATATATTTATTAGCATTTGTATTACGTATTTTGCGAAATGTCTTTTAAGATTATTTGCTCATTGTTAAATTACTTGCTTTTTGTTGTTAAGGGGTTGGAATTTCTTGTATAATTTCTGTCTATCAGACGAATAGATGACAAATATTTTCTCCAATTCTGTAGGCTTTCTCTTCACTCTGTTGATCCTTTTGCTGTGCTGAAGCTTTTTAGTTTGATATTAACCTCATTTTGTTAGTTTTTACTTTTGTTTCCTATTCTAGGGGTGCTATTAGAAAATCGTGACCTTGAAGTCTTGAAGTGTTCCCCCTATGGTTTCTTCTAGAAAGTTCAGTTATTTCACTTAGTAACCTATAGCATGCAGTGGGCATACAGATCTATTTCTGTTGGCACACAAGACAAGTTACTGTAGCATCACCATAGCAGCGGAGATCTAATTGCATCATTGGTACTTTGTGATAAATGAGTGGGTTTTGCATTGCAGTTTGAGTCCCTGGTCTCTGAAATGTTCTCCATGACTCATTTAGGGTTTTGATCTATTTTGAGTTGGCTTTTGTACTGGGTCAAGTTAGAGTCTTCTTCATGTTGGTATCCAATTTTACTAGAAACATTTGTTGAAGGGTTGTCCTTTCTCTGATGTATGTTTTGGGCTCATTTGTTGAGAATTAGGTGTGTATGTGTGGGTTCTGGAATCTCTACTTTGTTCCATTGGTCTGTGTATGTGCATTGAAGCCAATAACAGTATTTTAGTTATTCTGGCTCTCTGGTATTTCTTGAAATCAGAGATTATGATGCCTTCAGCTTTGTTCCTTTTGTTTAAGATTTCTTTTGTTATTTGGAGTATTTTGTGCTTTCATATAAATTTTAGGATTGTTTTCTCTAGTTCTCTGAAGAATGTCATGCATATTTTGATGATGATTTTGACATCTTCTTATGTGAATTATACAAGAAGCAATGAAAAAGGGAAGAAAAGCTTCACTGTAGTTTGGGCCTGGACATGTCATGGTTTGGACATCCTCAGTGGAGCTTGCAGAAATCTTTGAACCTACAACATTTATATATACTTATATCTGTATCCATGTCTACCCCTGTGTTTATATTGTTAATTAAGTAGATTCTTTAATAACAAAAACTTACTTTTACATTGGAAAATAATATAGAATGAAAAGAAGTTGATATATTAGAAATCAAAGATTTTAAGATAAAACAAGCCTTCTAGATGTATTATGATATGATCTTTATAATGATCTCAAATGAGAGGTCTGAAATAATTGGTAGTGTGAATAGAATCTAAGAAGTATATACATTTGTGAAATGAAAGCTTTGAATCTATATACATATTTTACCTCCAGCTCTGACAAGCTGTGAAACTCTAGCATTATAAAACTTAGACAATATTTTAGAACCTCTTTATAGACTAAATTAGTTGTGCCATTGACAATTGATTTCAGTTAGGATTTAGTGCTTTCATTTTTAGAATTTTGTTCAAACTTTGGGTCTAGTGCTATTGGGATATTTCTTATCATTCAAGTACCATTACATTAATATTAAATGTTTTTCATTGGTAAATGCTTCAAGTATGTAATGTTTACATTCATCCTGGAGAATTAGTACATAGCACAGCTTTTTAATCCACTTCCCTACTTTTCCATTCTCCTACCTCTCTCTATCTCTTGGTCCTCTTCCCTTCTGCAAAAATTCTATCTCCCTGTTTCCTATCATCTATCTTTAGTTTGTCCTTAAATTTATATATTTTTTGGGTTTGCTATATGTCTAAATTATTTTACTTAAGCTTTTGGTCTCAAGGTACATACATTTTCCTACAAATGAATCAAATTTATTTTATTTATGGCAGAGTAGTACTCCACTGTATGTAAATACTATCTTTTATTTATTTTGCTCTTTACCTTTGGTTTGCTCATATGAGACAAACCATATGATATTAAATATTGTGGGTCTGATTTATTTCACTTAACATGATATTAATTTGCATTCATTTTCCTACAAATGTTTCAAATTCGTCTTTTTATTTTTAATTTATTTTACCATGTATATCACATTCAACATAGGGAATTTATACCTGTACATAACATCCTGATTTATCTTTTTTTCTTCATTACCCTCCTCTCCTTCAACTCCTCTTCTCCAACTTATTTACAAAAGCTTTATTTCCATTTTTTTTTGTCTTTTCTTCTCTGTTTACCTTTTTCCTTCCCTATTCCTTTCCCTTGCTCCTCTTCGCATTTGGACATTTTCTTCCTACTTCCCTATATCTGTCATCTGTTTTGGTTCCTACTCACCCTTTTAGATCTTCACATAAGAGAAACAATGCAATATTTAAACATGTGTGTATGATTTATTTCACTTAGAAGTATGGTCTCAAGGTGCATTTATTTACTGAAAAATGTCTCAAGTTCATCCTTTTTAAAGGCAGAGTAGTACCCCATTGTGTATAAAAGCCCCATCTTCTTTATGCATTCACCCAATGATGGGCATTTGGACTGTTTACAAGATTTAGCTTTAAAAATTGTTCTGCTGCCAGGCATGGTGGCTCATGCCTGTAATCCCAGAACTCGGGAGGCTGAGGCAGGACGATTGCTGTCAGTTCAAGACAGCCTGGGCTACATAGTGAGTTCGAGGTCAGTCTCAACTACATAGTGAGACCCTGTCTCAAAAAACACAAAATGACACCAAAAAACAAAACAAAAAAATTGTGCTGCTATAAACATGCATGTGTGTATATTGCTGTGGTATTATGTTTCTATGTCTTTTGGAAGGATACCAAGAAGGGGAATACATGGGTTAAAGGACAATTCTAGTTTTAATTTTTGAGGAATCTTCATACTGATTGCTATATTGATTGTATCATTTTACACTCCCACTAACAGTGGCGAAGGGATCCTTTTCCCCACAGCCTCACCAGAATTTGTTGTTGATTTATTTCTGGATGATAGCCATTCTTTCTGGAGTGAGATGCAATCTCAGTGATGTTTTGATTTGCATTTCTTGCATGACCAGTGATGTTTAACATTTTTCATATGATTATTTGCTATTTGTACTTCTTCATCTGAGAAGTGTCTATTCATTTCAGATGCCCATTTTTGGATTGGGTCTTTAAATTAGGGGTTCTGATTTTTTCAATTCTTTATATATTCTAGATATTAGTCCTTTGCCTGAGGAATAGCTGGTAAAAATTTCCACCCATTTAGTGGTTTGTCTCTTCACTCTGTTGGTGGTTTCTTTGGTTGTGCAAAAGCTTTTTATTATGATAAAATTCCAGTTATTGATTCTTTGTAATATTTCTTGTGCAATGAGGTTTTGTTCATAAAATCTTTGCCTACACCTATGTCTTTATGAGTTCTACCTATTCTATCTTCCAGCAGATTTAGTGTTTCTCTTTTAATATTTAGATCTTTGATCAATTTCAATTTTAGTTTGGTGCATGGTGAGAGATAATGGGCCTAGAATTCTCTCTCTCTCTCTCTCTCTCTCTCTCTCTCTCTCTCTCTCTCTCTCTCTCCCCTACTATTTGTATACTGGGGATCAAACTCAGGACCTTTTGCTTGCTAGGCAGCATACCAGCACTGAGCTGCCTCCTTGGTTCTTGGTCTAGGTTTCATTTTCAGCATGTGGAAAGCCAGTACCAATACCATTTATTAAAGAGGCGATCTTTTTTTCCATTGAAGGTATTTGGCCCCTTTGTCAAAGATAAAGAGGCTGAGTGCATTTGGAGTTGTTTCTGCATCTTCTATTTTGTTCCACTGACCCTTGGATCTGATTTTTTTTGCCAGTCAGTACCATGCTGTTTTTTTTTTTTTTTTTTTTTTTTTTTTTTCCTCTTTAACTGAGGTCCTTGCACTTGCAAGGCAGGCCACTGAACTGCTGAGCTAAATCCCCGGCCCCCATGCTGTTTTTATTAAGGCAGTTTTGTGGTGTAATTTGTAGTCAGGGATTGTCATGTCTTCTTTCTTGCCTTTGTTATCTAGAATTACTTTTGCTATTCTAGGTCTCCTCTGAATCCATATGAATTTTAGGATTGTTTTCTCTAATTCTGGGAGATATGTTAGTATTTTGATTGGTTTTGCATTAAATCTGTATAGAAGTTTTGGAAGTATGACCATTTTCACTATATTCATTCTGCCTACCCAAGAAGAAGGGATATAATTCTATTCTATGATATCTTTTTGATCTTTTTCAGAGTACTGCAGTTTTAAAGGAAAAGGTCTTTTACTTCTTTTATTAGACTGCCTTGTATATATTTCAGTATTTCATTTTTAAAAATCCTATTATGAAAGGTTTTGTGTCCCTAATTTTTCTTTCAGTGAATTTTTTTTTTTGTGTATAGGAGTGCTATTTTTGAGTGGTGACTCTATATCCAGTATGCTACTAAATTTGGTTACTAAATATAGGAATTTTTTGCATCTTTTATGTAGAGTATCATGTCATCCTCAAATAATGATAATTTGACTTTTCTTCCTTTATAGCAGAATAGCATTGTATAAAAATACCACTTTTTAGTGCATTGGTCTATAAACAGGCTTCTTCCAATATTTGTCTGTTATGAATTGTGCTGCTCTTGATATTGGCATACATGCATTACTATAATATATGTCTTTAATTCTTTTTTTCCAGTTTTTTTTATTGAGTTTATTGGTACATTTTAGGTATACAGTACAATTACATTCATTATTGGGATTTTGTGCCTTTACGTGACACATGGTTCTCATTTTTCCCCTTTGTCCCTGCCCTCTGTTCACCCCTTCCTGCCCTCCCCATTTACAAACACTTTATTTCCATTTTTTTCATTTTCTCATCTTTAATTCTTGAAGGAAAATACTTAGTATAAGGTGAATAGTTGGGTTGAATGAAATTTCTAGTTTTGTTTTTTTAAGGAGTCTCCATACCGATTTCCATGATGGTTATATTAGTTTACATTCCCACAAACAATGTAAACAGACACATTTTCCTGTGCAGCTTTGCCAGAATTTATGATTATTTGATTTAAAATAGTCCTCATTCTTAATGGAGTAAGATGAAATCTCAATGATGTTTAAGTTTTCATTTCTTTAATGGCCACTAACAGTGAACATTTTTCATGATTTATTTGCTATTTGTATTTTTTCTTCTGCAATGCTTCTATTCTTTTTAGTTCCCCTTTTTTGACTTGGTCTTTTGTTTTAGGTTGTCAATTTTTTCTTAGTTCTTTATATATTCTAGATTTTAATTTTTTCTGAGGTGTAACTGACAAATTTTTTCTTATTCTGTAGGTTATTTTTTTCACTCATAGTTGTTTTCTTTACTGTGCAGAAGCTTTTAAATCTGATATGTCCCCATTTGTTGATTCTTGATGTTATTTCTTGTACAGTTGGGGTTCTGTTCAGAGAGTCTTTGCCTATACCTAAGACTTCAAAGTTTTACCTACCTTACATTCCTGCAGTTTGTTTTTGCTTTAATATTATATCTTTGATACATTTTGATTTTAGTTTAGTGCATAGTGAGAGATAAGGTCTCCCTTCACTCTTTTGTCAATTTTCCCAGTACCAATTGCTGAAGAAGCTGTCTTTCCTCCAAGGCATGTTTTTGACCCCTTTGTCAAAGATCAAGTGGTTAAATATATTTTGAAGTTGTTTTGTGCCCTCTATTCAGTTCCATGTTTGTTTTTTACATCATTATCATGATATTTTTCTCCTTATAGTTTTGTAATAAAGCTTGAAATTTGGCATTGTGATTCCCTTTGCTTTTCTCTTATTACTTGAGGATTGTTTTTTGAGATTCCAGGTCTTTTCTAGATTCATATGTGTTTTATTATCATTTTTTCTAGTTCTGGGAGAAAGGCTATTGATATTTTGACTGGGATTGTATTACATCACTTTATCAGTTTTGGGAGTATGGCCAGTTATTAAAATATTGGTTGTGCATATTCAGAAAAGGGATATATTTCCATTTTCTGATGTTATGTTCAATTTCCTTTTTCAGATTTTTGTCATTTTTCACTCCTGATGTCTTTCTCTTCCTTGGTTAGGTTAATTCTTAAGTATTTAAGTTGTTTGTGATATTGTGAAAGATATTGTTTTCCTAATGTTAAATGAATTCATTTTTGTCATATAGAACAATTATTGATTTTTTGTTTTAATTTTATGTCCTTTTACATTGCTGAATTTTATTATTAGTTCTGGAAGTCTTTTGGTGGAGTTTTTTTCTGTCTTCAATATAATGGATTGTATTATCTGAAAATAGTGATGATTTGATTTCTTTTCCTATATATATCCTTTCTCTCTCTCTCTCTCTCTCTCTCTCTCTGTATCTTTTGGTACCAGGGATTTAACTCAGGACCTTGCACTTGTGAGGAAAGCAGTGGAAGCACTGAGATGAATCCACGGCCCTTTATTTCTTTCTGCCTGATTACTTTGACTGCAGTTTTGTGTACTATATTAAACAGAAGTGGTGGTATTGGATATTTTTGTCTTGTTCCTGATTTTAAAGCTTCCAGATTCTCCCCATTTAGTTTGAGGTTACCATTTATTTATCATAAATGGATTTTATCAGAATAAGTTAATGTCCTCCTTTATCTGTTTTCTTCAGGATGGTTTCAAAATCATGAATGGGTGTTAGATTTTTTTTCAAAAGCCTTTTCTGCATCTACTAATATAATCCTGTGATATTTGTCCTTGATGCTATTTATGTAGTGTATTACATTTATCAATTTGCATATGTTGAATGATTTTACATCTGAATGATAAAACCAAAGGATGATCATGATATATGACACTTCTGATGTTTGCTGCATTCTATTTGCCAGTATCTTGGGGAGGATTTTTGCAACTATGTTCATTAAGGAGATTGAAATGTAGTTTTCATTTGTAATTGAGTCCTTCTATGCTTTTGGAATCAGAGTGATGCTAGCTTCCAGGGATGAGTTTGGAAGCATTCCTTCTCTTTCAGTTTTTTAAGGAGTTTGATGAATATTGGTATTATGGCCTTCCTGCAGATCTTGTAGAATTCAGCATGAATTTATCAGGTCCTGGGCTTTTCTTAGACAGTAGGTTTTAAAAAATATTATGGCCTCAATTTCATTGTTTGTTATTGGATTCTATCTCCAAACAGTCACTCTGGAGATCAGTGTTTCAACATGTGAATTTTGTTGATCCAGTTCAGCCTGTGATATCCAGTATCATGCCTTTGTCATGCTGTAAATTTTTTCTCCTCATCTCCTGTTTTTGCCTTTCCTCAAAATTTCTATTTTCCCTCTCAGAATTCTTTGCTTTGCTAATCAGATATACTAGTTTTTAGTGACTACTAATAATTCAAGATATTATAGTCTAAAATAATATATTTGTATTTAAAAAAAGAAGAGTTTTGCATTACTTTAGTGCAAGTTGAGTAAGTTAAGCATTGCTTTAGATGGTAATTTTAGCCATACCTGTATAGAAAACATAAAGACTTTTAATATCATGGTTTTATGTTATTCTGTTAGAACCCTGCTTTGCCTGTAGATCATAGTAAACTTCAGACAGAATCTCTTAACTTAATCAGTTCTAATGCACTACCCAGAAATATCACTCAGGACATTATTAAAAGAGCCAAATCAAGTATTATACATAAACATTAAAAAATACATGAAGGAAGTCTTTTCTGGAACTATTGATGTGGAGAAGCAGTCTTGCAAATTTTCTACTATTAAATCAAGGATTGTTGTCACTAATATATTCAGTAAGTATGAAGGACCTTGAAAAATTTTCTGGCACCCCACATTAAAGAATGCTTGGCACTTTTGTTCTTCTGATTACTGATTTGTAAAGATTTTGTTTGAAATGATAGTTTTATATTGTGTTTAATTTAATAATAGCTCTACTAATTATATATGATTAGGCTTCATTAAGATATTATTAATGGGCTTTTATCTCTGGTTTTGGATTTCTTCAGAATGTCATTCTGCCTCAAAAACAGCAGCATATCAAGCTTATACATTGAACCCCTAGATTTTGTAAAAGGTCTGCCTTTTGCTGTGAAATAAATTAATGCATTTATCCTTGGGGAATCTTTCTCTGAAATGTATAAACAATTTATCTGTTGCATAATACTTTTTACTCCAGAAAAACCTAACATCTCTCACAAGGCCAACTAGGAACATGTTGATTGTGAGAAAGTAATTATGGGTGTTACTCACATCTACAAAGATCTATTTGTGCACCCAGTCTTTCCATTCATTGCAAGCACATGAAGTCTTCTGTACTCACTGACCATTGTCTCAGACCCCTACAGTTACTGTAATTTATAGGTATAATGAGATAGATGGAAACATAATTCTTGAATAAATAGAAAATTTGAGTGCAACAGATGCATTCTCAGACTTTCAGGAAGAGCCTTAAATGTTGAATAAAATCACAGGGAAGATTTTAGGCAGACAGTATTTGTTGAGTGGCTCTGAGAGCTGGATTGCACTTGTGCTAAAGGAAAGCAAACAAAGCTTCCTGTGATCTTACAGCACACTTACACAATTCTGTTTTACATACTGTTCAGGAACAGACTGTTCTAGTTGCTAGAGAAAGTTTACTTCAATCATTGTAAGCATATATTTGGGTTAACTGCAGATCTTCCCCCCCATTAAGTTTATTGGTACATTTAAAGCAAACAATACAGTTACATTTAATATTGGGATTTGTACCAAGTGCAGATCTTTAACATTAAAAAAACTACGATTCACATTTCTTATGAGAAATTTTTGTTTCATAAATGGTTGAATCAATGATACACTTCAAATGCTTCTGTGCCAATCCTGTTAATTTTGTTATATAAATAAAGGAGATTTTTAGGAAGGAAGACAATGTTCCTAGGCACCCTAGCAGATTCCTACTATTCCTCTGAAAGAATCTAATATTTGGGAAGATGAAGGAGAATCTCTTTATTTTATGGATATACCTGCCAAAGACAGGTGGACATTTTTCTTTGTTCATTTTAATTCTGGCCTTATCATCATTGCTATGTGTAAGAACATTTCTTTTCCTCTCTTTCTTTCTCTCTCTCTCTCTCTCTCTCTCTCTCTCTCTCTCTTTCTTTCTTTCTTTTTCTTTCTTTCCCCTTAAGTCTATTGGTGCATTAGAAGCAAACAATACTGTTACATTTGTGATTAGGATCTTGTGCCTTTACATGATATATCTTGGTTCTTATATTTTTGCCGTACCCTTGTCCTCCCTTCCACTCCATTCAACATTCCCTATTTACAAAGACTTTGTTTCCATTTTTTTTCTTTTCCTTATTTCCTTTCCCTTTCCCTTCCCACTTCCCCTTTAGTCATTTTTTTCCTATTTCACAATATCAATTATACCATTTGAACCTTATTTACACTTTTAGATGTTTCATACTAGAGAAACTATTTGATATTTACTCAGGTGTGTCCTATTTATTTCACCTAAGAGTATACCTCAATATGCATCCAATTAGCTATAAATCTCTAGTTTCTCATTCTGTATGGCTGAATAGTACTCCCTTTTATAGAAAAACCACATCTTCTTTATCCAGTCTCCAGTTGATGGGCATTTGGGTTATTCATAAGTTTTAGATATTACAAACTATGATGCTATATATGGGTGTTCATATATCACTGTGGTATGATTCTTATAATTCTTTTGGAAAGATACCCAGCAGACAGATAGCTGGGTCAAATGGGACCTCTAATCCTTGTTCTTTAAGGTATCTCCGTATTGATTTCCGCAGTGGTTGCACCAGTCTGTTCCACCAACAATGGAGAAGGGTTCCTTTCTCCCCACACCTGCACCAGCATTTGTTACTGGTTGATTTCTTGATAGCAGCCATTCTTTCTGGGGTGAGGTGGAATCTCAGTGTTGTTTTCATCTGCATCTCTCGAATGACCAGTGATGTGGAATATTTTTTCATAGATTTGCTTGCTGCTTTTACTTTTTTGGGAAATGTCTGTTCATTTCAGATGCCCACTTTTGAATTGGGTCTTATATTTGCTGGGGTCTGATTTCTTTGAATTTTTTTATATATCCTAGATAGTAGTCCTTTGTCTGAGGACTAGCTGGTTAATTATTTTTTTTTATATTATAGGTTGACTCAGCACTGTTGGTGGTTTCTCTTGCACTGCAAAAACTTTTTAATATAATTAGGTCCCAGCTGTTTATTCTTTGTGAAAGTTCTCATGCTTGCTGAGGATTTGTTCATAAAGTCTTTTCCTATGCCGGTGTCTTCAAGATTCTACCTAATTTGCTTTCCCATACATTTAATGTTTCTGTTTTGATATTTAGATCTTTAATCCATTTGTATATTAGTTTAGTAGATGGTGAAAGATAGGGACCTAGTTTTAATCTTTGGCAAGTTGAAAGCCAGTTTTTCCAACAGCATTTGTTAAAGAGGCCCTTTCTTCCAGTGAAGATAATTGACTCCTTTGTCAAAGATAAGGTAGCTGAGTATGTCTGGTGTTGGTTGTGCGTCTTCTAGTCTATTCTGTTGATCCTCAGGTCTGTTTCTTTGCCAGTACCATGCTATTTTTATCACAGTGGCTTTGTAGTATAGTTTCAAGTTGGGTATTGTGATACTCCTGGCCATGACTCTGTTGCCTAGAGTGGCTTTTGCTATTTTAGGTCTCTTCTGGTTCCAAATGAATTTTTGGATTGTTTTCTTAAGCTCTGTGAAATATACAGTTGGGATTTCAACTGAGATTGCATTGAATCTGTATAGCAGTATTGGAAATATGGCCAATTTCACTATGTTGATTTTTCCTACCCAGGAGCAAGGGATTTCTTTCCATCTTATTATATCCTCTTCTAACTCTCTTTTTTTTTTTCAGAGTGCTGTAGTTTTCAGTGTAGAGATCTTTTGTCTCCTTCATTAGATCGATTCCTAGGTATTTCATTTTTTTATATTATTGTGAAAGGAATTGTTTCCCTAATTTCTCTCTCAGTGAGTCTTTTATTTGTGTACAAGAAGCCTATTGATTTTTGAGTATTTACCTTTTATCCAGCTGCTCTACTGAATCTGTCAATTAAGTCTAGAAGTCTTTTGGCAGAGTGTTTTTGGGTCCTCTGTGTAGAGCATCATATCATCAGCAAATAGTGACAGTTTAAATTCTTCATTTCCTATTTTATTGCTTTTATTTCTTTCTCTTGTCTAATTACTCTACCTAATGTTTCTAGAACTATATTGAACAGGAGCAGTGATAGTGGAGATCCTTGTCTTGTTCCTGATTTTAGCATGAAGATTTTCAGTTTTTGACCATTTAGTATGATATAGGCTTTTGGTTTTCAATAGATAGCCTTTATCAAGTTGAGATAAAGACTATATATTCCAATTTTCTGTAGGGTTTTTAATCATGAATGGGTGTTGAATTTTGTTGTATACATTTTCTGCATCTACTGAGATGATCATATGGTTTTTGTCCTTGCTTCCCTGGGATAAATATGACTTGTTCAGGGTGTATGATCTTCTTTATTCTCTTTGCCAGTATCTTATGGAAGATTTTTGCATCTGTGTTCATCAGAGACATTGGCCTCTAGTTGTCTGTTTTGGTTGGGTCTTTTTCTGGTTTGGGAATCAAAGTAATACTTGCTTCCAGGAATGAATTTGGAAGTATTGCTTCCCTTTCAATTTCAGTGAAGAGTCTAAAGGATAGTGGCAATAGTTCTTCTCTAAATGTTTTGTAGAATTTAGCAGTGAAGCCATCAGGACCTGGGCTTTTCTTTCTTGGTAATGTTTTAATTACATTTTTAGTTTCACTGAATGTAATTGGTGTGTTTAGAGTTTTTATATCTTCTTCGTTCAACTTTGGCTGTTTGTAGTATTTAGGAATCTGTCCATTTCTTCTGTATTTTCCATTTTATTAGTGTACAGGCTTTCAAAGTAGGTATTGATGATCTTCTGGGTTTCTGCTGGATCTGTTATGTCTTCACATTTTTCATTCCCAATTGAATGAATTTGAGCCTTTTCTTCCCTTTCTTTTGATAAGGTTGGCTAAGAGTTTATTGATTTTATTTATTCTTTGAAAAACAAAGTCTTTGATTCATTATATTTTTTATTGTTCTCTTAATATTCATTACCTTAATTTTTGCTCTGATCTTTATAATTTCCTCCTCTGTACAAGGTTTCCATTTTTCTTGCTCTTTTTGTAGGAAAGGAGCTTAAGTTTAAGCACTAAGTGTTTATTTGAACTCACTCTGTTTTCCTAGTATGGGCATTTACTGCTATGATTTTCCCTCATAGAAGTGCTTTCATTTTGTCCCATAGATTTCTGTATGTTGTATTGGCATTATCACGTAATTGTAGAAACTGTCTAATTTCTTCTTTATTTTCTTCTGTGACCCAGTGCTGTTCAGCAAGCTGATTTAATTTCCATGTGTTTGTGAAGTTCTTGAGGTTTCTTAGGCTATTGATCTCCAGTTTAATTGCACTATGGTGTGATAATACACAGGGGGATAATTTCAATTCCTTTGCATTTACTTAAGCTTGTTCTATGAGCTAGCCTGTGGTTTATTTTGGAGAATGAACCATGTTCGGCCAAATACAATGTGTATTCTGATTTTGTGGGGTGGAACACTTTGTAGACATCTGCTAAGTCCATTTGTTCTAAGACTTGGTGCAGTTCTGTGATATTTTGTAGTTGATATTTTTTGTCTAAATGATCTGTCTATTTGTGTCAGTGGAGTATTGAGGTCCCCTTAGTACAGTTTTATTAGTGCTTATTTCATTTTTCATATCAATTAATATTTGTTTTGTATAGTTGGGGGCATTAGTATTCAGTGCATATATATTTATGATTGCCATTTCTTCCTCTCTTTCTCTTTACAAGGATATAGTGGCCTTCTTTGTCTCTTAATTAGTGTTGGTTTGAAATCTGTTTGCAAAGAAGATAGTTACCCCCACTTTTTTCTGGCTTCCTGTCACATTTAGAACAGATTTCCATCCTTTTACTCTTAGTCTATGAATTTCTTTGTGAATTAAGTGGGTTTCTTGTATATAGAATAGTGTTGGATTTTGCTTCTTAATCCATTCTGCCAGTCTGTTTCTTTTGATAGGTGAATTGGGGCCATTAATATTGATGGTTATAACTGTTACATATTGGCTTTTCATTGTCATGTTCTTTTTCTGATGTTGGTTTTTTTATTTTTTCCCCTGTCTCCCTTTAATTTCTTGCCTTGCCTGGTATATTTCCTCTGTTGGCCCTTATGGAGTTGTGATCTTCATTGTCTTTTTCCAGGGTATTGTTTAGAAGTTTTTGGAGTGCCAGTTTGGTGTTCATGAAATTTCTCAGGTGTTCTTTGTTGTGGAAGTATCTTATTTACCCATCAATTTTGAATGATAATTTTGCAGGATACATCAGTCTAGGTTGGAGGTTGTTTTCTTTAGGACTTGACATACATCACTCCAAGCTCTCCTTGACTTGAGGGTTTGTGTTGAAAATTCTGCTGTGATTCTAATGGTCTTTCCTTTGCATGTGATTTGTTTCTTTTCTCTGTTTGTAGTATTTTGTTCTTCTGTTGGGTTTCCGGGATCTTGATTACTATATGTCTAGGTGCAGATTTTTTTTTTTTATCATGGCTAATTGAAGTCCTATATGCCTCACTTATCTGTATGTCAAATTCTTCCCCTCTGTTTTGGAAGTTCTCAGTCATTAATTAGGTGAATAGTTTTTTTTATGTCATTTTTACTTTCTGCTGCTACTTCATGGATTCCTATCTGTCTCATATTCTTGTTCTTTGCTTAATCTAAGAGTTGTTGCATGATTCCTCATGTTGGAATTTTGGGGGGGGCTTTTTTTTTCCCCATTGAGTTTGTTGGTACTTTTTAAGTATACAGTACAGTATAATCCCTTACTGTTTTAAAGAGATCTCTCTTTTTCTGGTCATTGCAATCCTATCTTTTATATCTGAAATTCTATCTTCACATTTGTTCGTTCTGCTGTGAATGCTTTCTATAGATTTTTTTTTTTTTTATTCTCCTGGATATTTGCTTGAATCTGTTTCATGGATCCTATTTCTTTCCTGTATTGGTCATTCAAGGTTTCCACTTCTTCCCTATGCTGGGCATTCGTGGTTTCCATCATAGTCCTGAGCTCATCTATTTTTTAAACCTGTTTCTGTTCTAGAGTCTCTAATCATATCTTTCATTCTTCTCACCATCTCTATGGTTATCTGGCAAATTATTTCTGTTTTGAATTTTTCTACAACCTCATTTAATCTGTTTTGTTTTGTTTTGTTTTGTTTTACTTCCTGTGCTAATAGTTCAGTGTGTCCAGATGGTTGACTGTCTTTATGTTCCACCTCCTTTCCCCCAGAGTTTACCTTTGGTGAGGTGGAAGTCTGTGCTTATGCCTTGTTTTAATATCTTTTCATTTCTACTTTTGTTGTTGGTACTGTCCTTGGTTCAATTCCTGGGTTAATACTTTGACTTTGCAGATATAGCTGGTCTTTTAATTTTGAGTCTCTAATGACTCAGGCAATCTCATTTTCATTATATCAGGAAGGACAACTGATTAGGTCAATCACAACACCTTAGCCCAAGTAATACAATCAGCAACACAATAGCAACAAGAACAGCTTAGAAAATGACAATTTTTGGTAGTTATTAATCTATCACCTTTATCAGTGTGAATTAAATCAAAATTGAGAATCAGCCAAAGAAAAGTTTATAGTGAATAAACTCTTCAATGTAGAAACATTATTTACCCTTCAGGTTGGGGACTTAGAAGGAGTTGAGGAGGGTGGGATAGATAGGCTAGAGAAAGTTTTGAAGTGACTTTAGAGGACACAGGAAAATCATAGAAACTCTAGGAAGCTATTGAAGAGAAGAGGAGAGGACAGAACAAAATATTCCCAAGAACAGAACAAACTAAGCAATAGGGAGGATAGACACAGTAACTGTTTTCTTTTAAAACTAATAGCAATTGAGAGAAGGAAAAAAAAAGAAGAAGAAAAGAAAAATGAAGACACATTCAAATTAGGATAGGAACAGGAACAAAAAGGGAGAGAAATAAAATTAAGGTGGGAAAGAAAGTGAGAAAGAGAAAGAAGAAAAGGAAGGTAAAAAATGAAAAAAAATGTGAAAAGACAAAGAAAAAATTAAAAAAATGTTTAATGATAAGAGAAAAATACCACTTTGAAAATAAAAAATAGAAACAGAAATAGTGGACCTTTTTCAGGGTATGCCTCTATTGACACAGTAGACAGCATAGGCAGGAGTGTGTAGATCTAAATTCCTTTGTCTCAGCAAGCCAGCAACTGTCCCCTGAGGTTCAGACTGATTTCTGGCTGCAAGGCTCAAGTTGAGATCGCTGACATCCTGCTGGGTTTAACTCTGCAAGGTTTTACTGCAGGTTCCAGCTGTCTTTCCCTTGAAGTTAGATGAGGTTCTGATGTGAGGTGCTGGTCCCTTTGACTTGCCAACTATCGTGGTGTGGTGTGCTTTGATCTCAGTGATTTTTCTTCACTTTTCCAGTGGGGTTCAATTTTCATCTATGAGCCTCAGAGAGGCCCTCTTTCTCTTGTTCACAGGGGCTGTATGTGTGTGTGGGGTGGGGAGGGGAGGGTAGGGTGGGGGTGTGGACCCAGACACCGATGTGTTGGTTTGCTTGGCTAGGATCCCTTTCATGCTGGGCCAAAGGGGTTGGCCTACCAGAGGGTCTTGTGCTGCTTCTGAGTGCTTCTGTTGCTCCATACCTGAGAGGTGGTCCCATCAGAAGGTCTCATGCTGCTTCTGTGATCTTCTGTTTCTCCCCACCAAAGAGGTAGGCCCACCAGAGGGTCGTGTGCTTCTGTTGGTCTCCTCTTATGTGCTGGGCCGAGGAGAGGTCCTATCAGAGGGTCTTGTGCTGCTGCCATGCTCCTTTGCTGCACTGGGCTAAAGCAGCATGCCTATGAGAACACTGTAGATATTTATACTGTTAATCGTTGTAAGGAACTGAATATGGAAATATAAAAAACAGACAAAAAAATAACTTGGCCCTCAAGGCTCAAGTTGAGGAATGATTGAGAAGTTTGCCTATTGTGTTTTCCTGATGTATAGTATTTTTCTTTTTTCTTTTTTTTTCTGCTGTTGTTTTTTTCCCCCCCTGTGGAATCTTAAGAATAGATTTGTGTGGAGCTTATTAATTTGTTGAATTTCAGATCAAATATTTCCCAGAATTCCTCGGAAACATTAATTTTAAACTTTTCATGAGCATGCTGTATGCTTTAATCACTTTCATCAAAATATGCATTGTCATTATAATAGGAAGATATATTCTATTGTCCTATTTTTCTGTAATTCTACATTTTATTTATTTGTTTTTCTCATTGAGTTTATTGGTATATTTTAGGTATACAGTACAGTTACATTCATCATTGGGATCTTGTACCTTTACATGCCAGGTTTTAGTTCTCATTTTTCCCCTTATCTCTGCCCCTCCTTCACCACCTCCTCCCTTCCCTATTTACAAATACTTTATTTCCATTTTTTCATTTTCTCATTTTTTTCTCTTATTTCCTGTCCCCTAACATTCTCACTTCCCCTACACCTTTAGCTCTTCCTGTTTCACACTGTCAATTATACCATTAGGATCATATGTACCATTATAGTTTTTCACACAAGAGAAATATTTGGTATTTATACAAATGTGACTTATTTATTTCACTGAGGAGCATATCCTCAATATGTATCCATTTTCCTATGAATGACTCATGTTTCTCATTCTTTATGGCTGAGTAGTATTCCATTTTATAGAAAAATCACATCTTCTTTATTTAGTCTCCAATTCATGGCAAATGGGCTGTTTTACTAGACACTTCACATAGCCTGATTTTTTTTTCAGAAGTAGCACTATGTCTATCACTCTTGTTCAGATCAAGCAAGTGTATCCTTTTTCTGTTTAAATCACATAATCTAGTCCCTCAATTATATAGGGATATTATTCAGAATGTCTTTAGGGCCAGGGATTTAGCTCAGTGGTTCTACTCCCTGCTTCATAAGTGCAAGGTCCTGAGTTTGATCCCTGGTACCTCCACCACCACCACCAACAACAACAACAACAACAAAATTGTTAGGATGTTCTTGACTGCAAGTTTGTATTTATTTATTGAGTTCTAGGTGTATATACTCAATTGTTAAATGGTAGCATTTTTATTGGTTGTCTCTCTGATATTTCAAACTGTGATGTCTCTGATAGTGTTAAACTTTTAGCTTCTTTGCATTGACACCATCCTTGGCTTGCTTTACTTCCTTCATTTCTTTATTATTGAATGGCCCATTAGATCTTCCCAGTGGTCTAAGTCTTTTTCATTTCTAGAAGACAAGCTCTCCCAAGTCTTGTTATTTAGACCTCTGCATTAGTCCTATTTCCTATCTGTGGGACATAATACTAGATACCTGCCACTTAAAAGAGGAGAGCTTAATTTGGCTTAGTTTCCAGTAGGTTTAGTCCAATGTTGGCTGGCTGCAAAGCATAAATGACATGATGGAAGGACCTGGCAGAAGACAGCTGCTGATCGACGGCAGCTAGAAAGCAAAGAGAGAAGGAAGGAACAAAGGATAATAATATATCCTCCAAGGCCACACCTCTAAGTGACCGACCTCTTTGAACTAGTCCCCACCAGTAAACACATGAGATTTTTTAGAATATTTTAGATTTAAACCACAATAGTCTCATAGACATTTCTTTAGTCATTCTCCTTCTGTCCATTTATACTGGTCGAGTTCAGTCATTCTTCATGTTTCACCTTGATTGATTATTTCAGGTCCTCTTAAATAGTACTTACAAACACCAGAATCCCCTCTTCTAAATCACCATTTTCCCTAACTAAAGACCCAAATCAGGATAATTATACTGAAGTTCATATTTGATTAAGAAGTTTCAGCTAGGGATTTGGCTCAGTGGTTCCACTGCCTGCCTTGCAAGTGCAAGGGCCAGAGTTTGATCCCAGTATCCCCCCAAGTTTCCTTTATTTTAAGATCACTGTTGTTTTTATGTAATTTTCATTATAAAAATCCAAACTCTTAGCCTATTAGCTAATGTTGTTTAATTTTTTTATGGTTCAGAGACATCTTTGCATTTATCAGGAAAGTTGTGAAGCCTCTTCCTGCCTTATGGTATGTGGTATCTGCTGATCTTCTGTTCAGTCTCTGCACTTTTTTTGTAAGGCCTTTGAAAACAGTCTAGTCCTTTTTAGCTGAAGTATGCAACATGTCATATATTACAGTCATTTAAAAAGTGTTTGCAGAGTTAATAATTGAAACTCTCCTTCCAATACAAATTTCAATATATATGGTCAATATAGTAACAAATATAAAGTATAGGTTGCTTTAGAGACTATATCTGTATCCATGTTTTAACACTCCATTTTCACCCTTTACTAGGGGTTTTTATTATATTTTCCCCATCAGTGGAAGTATCTGAAGATCTGAAAAGATTGTAGTCTAAATGAAGTCCTCAATATTTCCAGGTTTTCAAAATTCCATATTTTCTGAATGGATTGGTTGTTATTTGAGTTTGGTACAATAAATACCTAGAAGAGGATGTCTAATACTCAGTTCTTAGTTCTTGCTAAAAAATGGAATGAATTTACTTCCATTTCAATTTTGTTCCTTTAAGATATTGAAACATAGAAGCAAAGGATATAGATTGTATGGTATTCCTCATTTTTCTTTTTTAAAACATGTTCTATATAAACATGTTCCCAGAAATTCTCTTCTTGGCAAGGCATTCATTGATGATATATTTATCCTTGTGAAAGAACTCTATATTTTGAATCATTTTAGTCTATCAGAAAAATTACACTGGCAAATTTCCCTAATAGTAAGTGTCAAGCTGAACTAGATATAGATACTTAACCAAAATAACCTGAATGATATTAAAAGAACATCCTGTGCACATAATCAAATTACAGTTTTAAGGAAGATTATAGATGAACTACATTTGCATAATTACAAAGAAATGTACATTTGTCAATTGTAGAATAAAAAAATGGATGGTCATTCACAAGTGAGGAGGGAAACACTCAAGCATTTCCTAAGCAGTGAGAATTGAGTCATTTCTTTCATCTTTCTTCCATAGCCAACTTCTATAATTACTTTAGAATGCTTAATAGGCATGTTGTTTAATCTAATAGGATAGGCAAATATCTTTTGTGTATGAAAGAGTGACCACATTTAAAAAAACTGGCATATGAATAGCTGAAGTGAAAACCATGCATTCTGGAACTTGAACTCCTGAATCCAAATTCCATTTCTGAATTTTACCAGCCATCTTAATCTGGGAAAGTCATTCAATTTTTCTGTACTTCTGTTTTTTCTTATGTAGAGCAGACAACATAGGATTAAGCATTTATCTAGTGGTTAGAACTGCATCTAGCACTTTGAAGCTTGTTGGACATAAGATGTGGGAAGGTGGCCCTTTTATGAAAGGCACCTACTAGGACTCATTGAGAATATTTAACATGTCAGCAATATGCACCTACTTTGTATGTTTTGTATTTATTGCTAAAATGTTTGCTTTCATTCAGTAAGTTTTTGTTATTTTACCTGTAGTTTGAATCTGGAATGTCCCCAAAAAACCTATGTGTTAAACTTGATTTTCAGCTTGGTGCTATTAGGAGGGTGTAGAAACTTGAATAGTTAGGGTTTATGGGGAGGCTTTAGGTCATTGGGGAGCATATTCTTGAATAGGATTGTGAAGTGTCACTATCTTTCTCTTCCTGGACATGACATGAATGATATTTTTATGTGCTGTCTTGTCATTGGTACCAGATGAATGCCAACCAATCATGGACTGAAACCTCCAAAACCGAAAGGCAAAATAAACCTTTTCTCACTTATTATAACAGGTACTTATTATAGTAATGGAAAGCTGTCTAGCATATTTTACAAATGAAGAAACCAAGGCTGAGTGGTTGGATACTTGCCCTAGCTTAGTAAATGATCATGCTGAGATCTGATTCACTGTCTATAATAACAGGACTTAGAGAAATTTAGGTAAGAATATGGTCCATTTTAACATCTGATATTTAAAGATTTAAAATAATATAATCTAGGTTATCATAAAAATATCTCTTGATGAAAGACATGTTTGCTATCATGGTAAAGTGGTATAGAAGGTAATTTGTGACTCAGTACATTCTGTTGCTGCTCACTTTGGTTTGTTAAATTTGTGAGATGACAAAAATATACAAAGAGACATTTAATTAACCAGCACGTATGTAGTTTTCTAAGTTCAATTTAAAGGAATAAAAAGAGTTTTTGTGAAGTATTTAAAAATGAAGTGATTTTTGTACTGCTGCAAAGGAAGATATCATTAAGTATTTTTAAATTTAATAGGGAAACAGTGAAAAATAATTATAACTGAATCCTTAGTTTTCTACTAAATGAATATTATATTACAGAGCTCTGTAATATTTGTTTCATATTTTAATATACATAAATACCATTTGTGATGATATATCTATAATTGATACTACCAATTCCATGTGATGAATACTATTATTAGCTTGGATAATAGCTTGGATTGTATCTTGGATGAAGCTGTGTTCATAGCAACAATGATTCACACTTTATTTACATGCTTGAAGTTTCCTTGCTACAGGAAGGGTGACTGTGGGGCCCTATGCTAGATGGGCTGAGGATACCAGGTTAATTCAAATAGCTTTGAAGACTGTCACCACCATGGAATGTGTAGTATAAGGAACAGCAAGTTAATGAGTAAAATAGTACCTCTTTCCATCTTTCTGTCTCCCTCTTCCTTCCTTTCTTTTTCTTTTTTCTTTCCTTTTCTTTTTCTTTTTTCTCTCCAAGAAGGCAGTGGCACCACTGAGCTAAATCCCCAGCCCTTAGTACTTCTTTATTTAAACAATCTTCTTTTCAATTTGCAATGACTTCACCATTCCCCCAAGGAATATGTGAATATTTATTTAATATTTGCTAACTTAATCCTGTCCCTGAATCATTTTATCAGAATGTAAAACTCTCTGTATCAGAGATTAATTTTTTTCTCAAAAAAATTTGCTTTACACCTTCAAGATATAATTTTAAAAATTTTTAGTCTTAAATCTGAGATCTTGTGAGGGCACCCCATTCCACAGTGACTAAATTGATTTCCTTCCTAGTATTACCCTTTTTTTTTTATAGAAGAAACAAAACATACCCTTCAAAATCCTCAGAGGTACTCTTTCTTTTCAAGATCTTGTTTTTTTCCCCCTTTTTATATTTATATTCAGACTGCATCAACCTTCTCATCAGTTTTATACTCCCGTAAGGCCCTGTTGTGTTCAGCTATTTTCCACTTGAGCCAACTTCTGACTCTAGGGAATGGCAGCAGTAAAAATTTTAATACTGATTCTGTCCTCTGCTGTGATAGCACCCAGGACATCTTCAGTTCAATTCCCTTTTAATGAGGAGAGAGAGAGGTACTAGCATTTATTGAGTGGTGCAACAGTGGGAGATTAATGACAGCAGGCAAAAACTGAGAATAGAAACAGGCAGTAGTGTAAATTTTTTTGAAGAGTAAAACTGATTGTTTCAGCCTTCCCCCAAGTCAACAGCAGTGGCTATGGGGCTGGAGGGGTGGCGGAGTCTTATTTCCTGGTTTGAAGCAAGTATAGAAATACTGTGGAGCTGTTACTCTCACATTATCAGATTGGTTATATTGCTTATACATGTGGTTATAACAAGCTCTTTTTACTTCTTTTCCTCTAAGCTAAAAATATATATGGTAAATTTCTCTGATATAGTTTACTAGGGTGTACTTTCTAAGTTGTACTGTCTCAAACAACAACAACAACAACAATAACAACACCCCCAAAACAAAACAAAACAAAAAAACTCAATAGAAAGTTTAGAGCTGTAATGCCCATTTTCATTGAGGTTAAGGGGCAAGAAATTAAATAATATTATAGCTATATATTATGATACTTGTTTAAAAGCACAATATTTACCATAGGTGCTTTACAAAATGAGAGATTTTTGGTTGTGTTTTGAGTCAGGTCAAATATCTTGAGGTTGCAGAATTGTGAGGCATTTGGTTACATGCCCCCCTTCTTTCTGAAGTCAGATTATCATATAACAAAAGAATATAGGTGTCTAGTAATTATATTTTGTACATCCACATCCACTTATTATACATTTAAATATTATTAGTGAGCAATTGGCTCAGTTTTAGTATATTACAAGAATTCCTATAAGCATCTTATACAATACCAGGTTTTCAGGAAAGACATCTTGAACCACGGAAACGGACATTTATCTTTGTGCTCTTTTTTTGTCTTAAGGTATTAACTCATACTGAGTTAAATGAAAATTATATTTAGGATACATTTAAAAACTTAGCTGGATTAAGATGGCCTAAATTAGGCCTGGCTCTGCCAGAGATTAGCAAGGAAACTAAGGCCATGACAGTGGATTTTCCAATCTTCTTTGCTTTCTGATTTAAATTTCCCTAGCAATATTCCCTTTCCAGAGAAGTCTCAGCCTGTTATTTCCCTAAAGATGTCTTCCTGAGAGAACCAACAATGTCTTCATGGTCTGAGAGTAGGCAGTAGTTTTCTGGTCTAGTCCTAACACAGTGGTCTCACACAGAAGAGATACGGTGTTCATCAAACTATCAAACCCCTTTTTGATAATGTGAATAGGAATTACAGAAAGATTTTCCACGGAAAGTAGGACAAAAAGCAACCAATATATACACATGTTATGTCTTATTTTCTTGATGTTTACCAATTCCTCCTAGGAATTTCATTTAGATTTACACTTTGAAAATAATTGAACAATCCTTATCATTCTTTCTTTTAAATGTGTTCCGCCTAGCCAACCTCTTTTTTTCAACTTTATTTTTTATGAGTACATGTTTGTGATATATACTAATTGCATTCAGTTTGGGGGTTTAATATATTATGTAGCACACCTTAGTAATTTTTACCCTCCCTATCTTTCCTGCTTCCCCCATGCCCTTTCCATCTCAACTGAGTAGACCTGCCTATATCTTAATATGGCTGTTTAGTTTGTTCTTTAATTTTTTTTTTATTTTTTCATTTTCTCCTATTAAATTGGAAATAAAATGTTTGTAAATGGGGAGGAGAGGAGGGGGTGAAGGGAGGGTGGGGACAAGGGGAAAAAATGAGAACCAAGACCTGTCATGTAAAGGTACAAGATAATGAATATAACTGTATTGTATACCTAAAATGTACCAATAAACTCAATGAGAAAAAAATTGTTTATATTTTGTGTTTCTCATATTAGACATATTGTATGATATTTCACCTTTTATGAATGACTTATTTCACTAGCATTATGGTCTGAGGATCCATCCATGTTTCTCCAAATGACTTAAAATTATCCTTCTTTATGTCTAAGTAGTACTCGTGTGTGTGTGTGTGTGTATCTCATATTTTCTTTATTCATTTATTGATGAGCATTTAGGTCACTTCTATGATTTGGATATTATGAGTTGTGTTGCTATAAACATATGTCACTGTAGTTAGATGACATTAGCTCTTCTGGAAAGATATTCAGGAGAGATTTGGCTGGGTCAAATGGAATTTCTGATTTTAATTTTTTGAGGAATTGCCATACTTCTCTTCATAGTTCTTGTAGTGTTTTACATTTAAGGTATTTATTGGTACATTTAAAGTATTACTAAGGTAATATAGTGACATTAATCATTTGAAATTTGCACCTATATATAATCCATCTTGGTTCTTATTTTTCTCCATTTCCCTTTAACCCCTTCACCCCTTCCTATCTATAAAGACTGTTTCCATTTTTCTTTATCTCATATTAATTCCAGTCCCTTCTTTCTTTTCCCCTACCACTCCCACTTCCCCTTCCCTTTTGCACCTTTTCTTTCTATTTCAGATTATCTATTATACCTTGTAGTCCTTACTTACACTTACAGTTTCTCAAACTACAGATACTATTTGGTATTTACACATGGGTCCTGTTTATTTCACTTAAGAGTATTGCCTCGGTGTGCATCCATTTAGCTATAAATGTCTCTAGTTTCTCACTCTTTATGGCTGAGTAGTATTCTACTTTTATATTAAAAAATCACATTTTGAAAAATCCAGTCTCCTATTGATGGGCAATTGGGATGCTTCCAAGTTTTCACTATCACAAATTGCTCTGCTATGAACATGGGTGTGTTTGTGTGTGTGTGTGTGTGTGTGTGTGTGTGTGTGTGTGTGTGTCACTGAGGTATGATTCTTTTAATTCTTTGGGTAAGATACCCAGCAGGGCCAAATGGGACTGCAAATCCTAGTACTTTGAAGTATCTCCGTATTGATTTCCACAGTGGTTGCACCAGTCTACATTCCCAACAGCAGTGGAGCAGGGTTCCTCTTTCGCCACAGCCCTTCCAGCATTTTTTTTTTTGAGGCAGGGCCTCACTGTGTAGTTGAGACTGACCTGGAACTATGTATCTCAGGCTGGTCTTGAACTCGCAGTGATCCTCCTGCCTCAGCCTCCCAAGTGCTGGGATTACAGGCATGTGCCACCATGCCCAGCCAGTATTTGTTATAAATTTATTTCATGATAGCAGCCATTCTTTCTGGAGTGAGGTGGAATCTCAGTGTTGTTTTCAGATACATCTCTTGAATGAACAGTGATGGACTTCTTTTTATAAGTTTATTTGCTATTTCTACTTCTTTAAGAAATGTCTGCTCATGTCTGATGCCTATTTTTGGATTGGGCCTTTAAATTTGGGAGGTCTGATTTTTTGAAGTTCTTTATATATTCTGGATAGAACTCTGTATGAGGAACAGCTGGTGAAAAGTATTTCCCACATTGTGGGTTGTATCTTCACTTTATTGACTGTTTCTCTTGCTGTGAAGAAGCTTTTTAATAAGAAGACATCCCACTTGACTGTGCTAATTCACAGGCAACTGAGTTTTTTTTCATAAAATATTTTCATACACCAATTTCTTCAAGAGATCTACCTAACCTCTCTTTAAGCCAGGTTGTGCTTCTGTTTTAATGTTTAGATCTTTAATACATTTTGATTTTAGTACAGTGCATGGTGAGATATAGGTCTAATTTTAATCTTTGTCAAGTTGAAATCAAGTTTTTTTTTCACTGAGTTTATTGGTACTTTTAAAGTATACAGTACAGTTACATTCATCAATGGGATCTTGTACCTTTACATGACAGATTTTGGTTCTCATTTTTCCCCATACTCTCACCCTCCCTTCACCCATCCACCCTCCCAATTTACAAAGACTTTGTTTCCATTTTATGTTATTTTTTCTTTTCCCTTATTTCCTTTCCCTTACCTTTACCACTTCTCCTATAACTTTAGCCCTTGCCTTCCATTATCAGTTAGACAGTTTGAATCTTATTTCCACTTTTAGTTTTTTACACAAGAGAAACTATTTGGTATTTACACATTTTGTCTTATTTATTTCAATAAAGAGTACAGGCTCTTTCTTTATCCAGACTCCAGTTGATGGGCAGTTGGGCTGTTTGCAAGTTTTAGCTGTTACAAACTGTGCTGCTATAAACATGGGTGCACATATATCACTGTGGTATGATTCTTTTAATTCTTTTGGAAAGCTACCCAGCAGAGGGATACTTGGGTCAGATGGAACCTCTACCTAGTTCTTTGAGGTATCTCCATATTGATTTTTACAGTGGCTGCATGAGACTGCACCCCCACCAACAATGGAGAATGGTTCGTTTCTCCCCACAACCTGCCAGCATTTGTTATTGGTTGATTGCTTGATAGCAGCCATTCTTTGGAATCTCAGTGTTGCTTTCATCTGCATCTGACCAGTGATAGTGAACAGTTTTTCATATATTTATTTGCTGCTTTACTTCTTTGTCTGAGAAATGCCTGTTCATTTCAGAAACCCAGTTTTAAATGAGGTCGTTATTTTTGGGGGGGTGATTTTTTGAGTTCTTTATATATTCTAGATAATAGTCCCTTTTCTCAGGAGCAGCTGGTAAAATTTTTTTTCCACATTGTAGTTTGTCTCTTAGCTCTGATGGTGGTTTCTTTGGCTGGCCAGAAGCTTTTTAATAAGATGAGATCCCAGTTGTTGATTCTTTCTGCTAGCTCCCATGCTACTGAGGATTTGTTCATAAAGTCTTTTCCTATGCCGATGTCTTCTAGAGTTCTGTCCAATTTATGTTCCAGCAAGATTAGTGTTTCATTTTTTGTGTGCATCATATTAATATTATTTTTTTCTTTTTCTTTTTATTGATTTTATTGGTACAATCTAGGTATACAATACAGTTACATTCATTATTGGGATCCTGTATCTTTACATAATAGGTCTTGATTCTCATTTTTCCCCTTGTCCCTGCCCTCCCTTCACGCCCCTCCTTTCCCCATTTACAAACACTTTATTTCCATGTTTTCGATTTCTCATATTTTTTCCTCTCCTTTATTACCTTTCCCCCACCCTTCCCAGTTTCCCTACACCTTTGGCCCTTTACTTCCTATTTCACATTATTAATTATCTCATTAGGATCCTGTGTACTATTATAGTTTTTCACACCAGAGAAACTATTCGGTATTTCAGTTAAAGAAATCTCAGTATGAACATTAAAAATAGGGAATCCTAAAATAAAACTAAAAAGGAAAGTAAAAGAGAAAAGGCAATGCTGTAAGGTTAAAAGAATCCTTAATTCTGAAGATGAAAATGGTCCTTGAACATATTTAAGTTGCTTCTTGCTCTTGTAGTCTTATTTTATTCCTTTTTTCATTATTTAGAGAATACTTTATTAGTTTCTGTAATCAAACCCACATAGATATGACTTTACAAATTTGATACAGTGCATTACCCCTGTACAAATGGAAAAAAATAAAAAAAAATAACATTTCTAGACCAATGTGGCTGTCCATTTCTGTACAATGCCAGCTCAACAAAGTAAATTGGGATAAATTTTTCCAAAGTTGACAGCACCGTTAAAGTTTCCAAAAATTCAAATTATATATATATGTATATATATTTATATTTATATAAAAAGACCAATAATACCAGTATGTTAGGCATTGATAGCAGCAGCAGCTTTTCCAGGTTCTGTACTCATCTGAACAAAATTATAGACATTAAGCACATTCCATTACAAAAAAAGAGCAATGAATAATATCTAGAAAACAGCAAATTTCTGCTGCTGTTGTGGTACCTGGTACCATTTTTTTATTAGCATTTTAATCATCATCTGGAAAGAGAACATTCTGGAGTAATATCATTTAATATAGCTCTGATAAAGCACAGTCACTACTGTGTATCATAAAGCAGGTAAAAGATATTTTACATTCTCAGAGGGTATGATACAGTACCATCCTACATCAATAATACTAGAATCAATTTTGGTTTGAAATTTGCTTTGTGTGCAAATAAGATTGCTACTCCTGCTTTTTTCTGGGCTCCTGTCACATGTCTATCCTTTCACTTTCAGTCTATGGGCTTCTTTTTGCACTAGGTATGTTTCTTGTATACAATATATTGTTGGATTTTGCTTCTTATTGCATTCTGCCAGTCTATTTCTCTTGATTGGTGAGTTGAGGCCATTGACATTGATGGTTATAACTAATATGTACTGACTTTTTATTTACATATTATTGGCCTTTTTTTGACTCTTTTTACTTTTTCACCTTCCCCTTTTAATTTCTTGTGTTGCCTATTTAATTTGCTCTGTTGGGCCTCTTGGTGTTGTTGCCTTCATTGTCTTTTTCTAGGATCTTGTTTAGAATTGCTTGTAGTGCTGGTTTGGTATTCATGTAGTTTCTCAGGTGTTCTTTGTCGTGGAAGTGTCTTATTTCCCCCTCCATTTTGAAAGAGAGTTTTGCAGAATACATCAGTCTAGGTTGGAGGTTGTTCTCTTTCAGTACTTGAAATATCTCACTCCCTGCTCTCCTTGCCATAAGGGTTTGTGTTGAAAAGTCTGCTGTGATTCTGATGGGCTTTCCTTTGTATGTGATTTGTTTCTTTTCTCTTACTGCTTGTAGTATTTGTTCTTCTGTTGGGTTTCTGGGATCTTGATTATTATATGTCTAGGTGTAGATATTTTTTGATTTTTGCTAGTTGGGGTCCTATATGCCTCAGTTATCTGTATGTCAAATGCTTCCCCTCTGTTTGGGAAGTTTTCTGCCATTAATTCTGTGAACAGCTTTTTTAAGTCATTTGTATTTTCTCCTGCTACTTCATGGATTCCTATCAGTCTTATGTTATTCTTCTATGCATCATCTAGGATTGATTTCATTGTTGGATCGATTTTTCCTGATCCCCTACTGTTTTTAAGAGACCTCTCTTTACATGGTCACTGACTGCAATCTTATCTTCTATATCTGAGAGCCTATCTTCGCATTCTTTTATTCTGTTGCATACACTTTTAATAGTGTGTTTAATCTCCTGGATATCTGTTTGAATTTGTTTTATGGATTCCATTTCTTTCCTATGTTGGGCATTTATTATTTCCATTTCTTTCTTATGCTGGGTCTTCATGGCTTCTATTGTGGTCCTGAGCTCATCGATTTTTTTTTTTTCAGTTTCTGCTCTAGAGTCTTGAATCATGTCTTTCATTTTGCTCCGCATCTCTATGGTTATGTGATAAATTATTCCTGTTTTGAAGTTTTCTAGAGTCTGATCAATCTGTTTTGTTACTTCCTGTGCTTTGAGTTCATGGTGTCCCGGTGGTTCCCTATCAGCCTTTTCGTCCTCATTTGTCCTACTGTTTGCCATTGGTGAACTGGAAGTCTGTCTTTGTGTCTTGCTTAAGTGTTTTCTCATTTTTCTTTTTGTTGTCAGGCTGTCCTTGGTTTAATCTCTGGGTTATCACCCAAATCTTCCTGATATAGTTGTGACCTAGCTTCTGGGTCTCTAATGACCCACAGACATTCTCATCTTCATAACATCAGAGAAAACAGCTCATCAAATCCACCACAATCTTTTATCCCGACTGATACAATCAGCAACACATTAAGATCAAGTACAACTTGGAAACTGACCACCTGTTGTAGTCAGTAGTTTATCACCCTTAAACCATTTTGAATTAAATTTAAATCAAGAAGCAGTCCAGAACATGTCTGCAGTGAACAAAGTTTTCAATATAATATATTTGTCATTTAATGGCTCAGACAGAGCTGGGATGCAAGACCCCTGATTTCAGTTAGCTGATGGCTGAACCCCATGACACAGACTGACCTTGGGCTGCAAGGCCCAGATTGAGTTCCCCAACCTTCTGAATGGTTGAACTCCACACCATTCTACTATAGGTTTCCCACACCCTTTCTTTAAAGATGTTCAAACTTTGAATCTCAGAAAAATACCCTTGATGAACGCCTCTGCCTCTGCAGAGTGAGTCCAAAGACTGGCACAATCAGAGGTCTGAGAGTGCGTGGATGGGTGGGCGAAGGTAAGGGGATTTATGGGGGTTCAGGGGCACCAGTGCAGCTACCGTCCTAGTGTTGGAGTGATGGTGGCTCCAGGCAGGAGAAGGCGTGGCTCTCTCTTCATTCTTAATATGTAGAAATGTAATCTACTTGGGTTTTAGTTTAGCGCATGGTGAAAGTTAAGGGTCTAGTTTTCATCTTTGGTAGGTTGAAATCCAATTTTTTCAACATCATTTATTAAAGCCACTATCCATCCTCCACTGTGGATGGTTGGCTCTTTCATCAAAGATGAGGTAGCTGAGTACATCTGGAGTTGCTTCTGTATCTTCCAATCTGTTCCACTGATACTCTGGTCTTCTCCTTTGCCAGTACCATGCTGTTTTTATCACAGTGGATTTGAAGTATAGATTCAAGTTGGGACTTATAATACCCCCATCATATCTCAGTTATCTAGAATTGCTTTTGCTATTCTAGGCCTCCCCTGGTTCCAAATGAATGTTTGGGTTATTTTGTTTATTTCTGTGAAATATACTGTTGGGATTTGAATTGGAATTACATTGAATATGTATAGCAGTTTTGGAAGTATGGCCATTTTCACTATGTTGATTATTCCTACTCAGGATCATGGGATATCTTTCCATTGTCTTATATCCTCTTTGATGTCTTTTCTTCAGAGTGCTGTAGTTTTCAGTGCAGAGGTCTTTTCCTTCCTTCATTAGATTGCTTCCTTAATACTTCATTTTTGGGGATCCTATTGTGAAGGGAATTGTTTGCCTAAGTTCTCTCTTAGTGAGTCTATTATTTGTGTACATAAAGGCTATTGATTTTTTTAGTGTTTACCTTGTATCCAGCTACTCTGCTACTCTGTGTCAGAGATACCTTGTATCTCAGTTACTCTTTGTAAATTAAATTAAATCTAGAAGCCTTTTGGCAGACTTTTTTGGGTGTTTTACATAAAGTATCATATCTTCAGCAAATTATGACAGTTTAACTTCTTCCTTTCCTATCTTTATGTCTTTAATTTCTTTCTCATGTGTAATCACTGTGGCTAATGTTTCCAGAACTACATATATATGTACAT
>NW_022900942.1:25506497-25552084 GCF_012274545.1 Fukomys damarensis | reverse complement strand
GGATATTGAACTTGAGACTTTGCACTTGTGAAGCAGGCAGCAGAATTACTGAGCTAAATCCCTAGCCCCTCCAGAACTATATTGAACAGAAATGGTCAGAGTGGACATCCTTGTCTTGTCCCTAATTTTAGCTTGAAGATTTTCAGTTTTGGGCCATTTAATATGATGTTGGCTGTTGGTTTTTCATAAATAGCTTTTATCAAGTTGAGACAAAGACCATCTATTCCAGTTTTCTGTACGTTTTTGGCATAAAGGGTTGTTGAATTTTGTGAAATGTTTTTTTGGCATGTATAGGGATGATCATGTGGTGTTTGTTTCGTGCTCTTTTAAATAGTTTATCACATTTATCAATTTATGTATGTTGAACCATCCTTGCATCCATGGGATAAATCCTACTTGGTCAGGGTGTATGGTGTGTATGATCTTCTTTATGACCCTCTGTATTCTGTTTGGCAGTATCTTATTGAGGATTTTTGCATCTATGTTAATCAAGAAGATTGGCCTGTAGTTCTCTTTTTTGGTTGGGTCTTTCCCTGGTTTGAGAATCAAAGCAAAACTTGCTTCCAGGAATGAATTTGGAAGTATTGCTTCCCTTTCAATTTCACTGAAAAGTTTAAACAGTGGTGGCAGTAGCTCTTCTCTGAGGTCTTATGAATTTAGCAGGGAAGCCATCAGGACCTGGGCTTTTCTTAGTTGGTAAACTTTTAATTACTTTTCCAAGTTCAATGATTGTAATTGGGGTGTTTAGAATTTTTTATCTTTTTTGTTCAACTTTGGTAATTCATAAGTATCAAGAAATATGTCCATTTCTTCTGTATTTTCCATTTTATTAGAATACAGGTTCTGAAAGGTGGTATTAATAATCCTCTGAATTTCTGCTAGATCTGTGGTGACTTCACCTTTTTCATTCCTATTTGCAAGGATCTGAGCCTTTTCTTTCTTTCTGTCAACAAGGTTGGCTAAGAGTTTATCTATTTTATTTTTTCTTTCAAAAAAACAACTCATTGATTCATTGATTTTTTTTAAATCATTTTCTTAGTTTCCATTACACTGAATTCTGCTCTGATCTTTATAATTTCCACTTTTGTAAGAACTTTGTGTTTTTCTTGCTCTTATTTTTCTAGGAGCCTAAGAGTCATCATTAGGTTGTTTATTTAAGCTCACTCTGTTTTAATGTGGGTGAAATCACTGCTATGAATTTCCATCATAGAACTTCTTTCATTTTATCCCATAGATTCCTGTATGTTTTATTGGCATTAACATTTATTTGTAAAAACTGACTAACTTCTTGTTTAATTACATCTGTGACCCATTGATTATTCAGGAGAGTGTTTTTCAATTTCCATGTGTTTTGAAGTTCTTATGGTTTCTTATGCTACTGATCTCCAACACTATGATCTGATAATATACATGGGATAACTTTGATTCCTTTGCATTTGTTTAAGCATGTTCTATGAGCTAATATGTGGTATATTTTGGAGAATGACCCATATGCAGCTGAAAAAAAAAGTATAGTTTCATTTGTGAGGTGGAACATTCTGTTGACATCTATTAAGTCAATTTGTTCAAAAGCTTGTTTCAGTTCTAGTATTTCATTGTTGATTTTTTTGTCTAGATGGTCTGTCTATTTGTGACAGTGTGGTATTCAGGTCCACCACTACACTTGTATGAATGCTTATTTGGTTTTTCATGTCCTTCATAATTGTTTTATATAGTTGGGGGGTATTAATATTTGTTGTATATATATTTATGATTATAATCTCTTCCTCTTGGATTGCTGTAATTACAAGGATGTAGTGGCATTCTTTGACCTTCATAATCAGTTTTTGTTTGAAATTTACTTTGTGAATAAGATGGATACCTCTGCTTTTTTTCTGGGCTCCTATTGCATAGAGAACTGTTTTCCATCCTTTCACTTTCAGTCTATGAGTTTCTTTTTGAACTAGGTGTGTTTCTTGTATAGAACATATTGTTGGAGTTTTCTTCTTAATCCATTATGCCTGTCTATTTCTCTTGCTTGGTGAATTGAGTCCATTGACATTGATGGTTATAACTGATATGTATTGACTTATCATTGTCATGTTATTGTCCTTTTGTTGACTCTTTTTAATTTTTCACCTTCTTTTAGTTTCTTGCCTTGCCTATTTGATTTGCTCTGTTGGGCCTCATGGTGTTGTGATCTTCATTGTCTTTTTCTAGGATCTTGTTTAGAATTGCTTGTAGTGCTGGTTTGGTATTCATGAAGTTTCTCAGGTGTTCTTTGTCATGGAAGTATCTTATTTCCCCCTCCATTTTGAAAGAGAGTTTTGCAGGATACATCAGTCTAGGTTGGAGGTTGTTTTCTTTTAGGACTTGAAATACCTCACTCCTGGCTCTCCTTGACTTGAGGGTTTGTGTTGAAAAGTCTGCTTGGATTCTAATGGGCTTTCCCTTGCAAGTGATTTGTTTCTTTTCTCTAACTTTATGTAGTACTTTGTTATTTTGTTGTGTTTCTGGGATCTTGACTATTATATGTGTACATGTAGCTTTTTTTTTTTTTGGATCATGTTTAATTGGAGTTCTATGTGCCTCACTTATCTGTATGTCAAATTCTTTCCCTCTGTTTGGAAAGTTTTCTGTCAGTAATTCTGTGAACATCTTTTTAAAGTCATTTGTATTTTCTCTTGCTACTTCATGGATTCCTATCAGTCTTATTTTTCTTTGCATCATCTAGGAATGTTGGATCCATTTCTCATGATCCCTTGCTGTTTATAAGTATCTCTCTTTTCACAGTCACTGATTGAAATCCTATCTTCTATATTTGAAATTCTATTTTCACATTCATTCTTCTGGCTGCAAATGCTTTCTATAGAGTTTTTAATCTCCTGGATATCTGTTTCATGGATTGCATTTCTATCTTATGCTGGGCCCTCATAGCTTCTATCATGTTTTGTCTGTTTCTGTTCTAGAGTCTCTAATCATTTCTTCCATTGTGCTCACCATGTCTCTAGTTATCTTGGAAATTATTTGTGTTTTGAATTTTTCTAGAACCTGATTGATCTGTTTTCTTACTTCCTGTTTTATGAGTTCAGGGTTTCCTGGTGTTTTATTGTCAGACTTTTCCACCTCTTTTCCCCTAGAATTTGCCATTGGTGTAGTGGAAGTCTGTATTTGTGCCTTGGTTCAGTGTCTTCTCATTTTTACTTTTGTTGTGGGGCTGTTCTTGGTTTAATACCTGGTTTAGTACTTGGATTTTCCTGATACAGATGTTCTTCAGGGTTTGAGTCTCTAATTACTCATAAACACTCTCATTTTCATAATATCAGGAAGGACAACTGATTAAATCATTCACAACCCTTTAGCCGAATTGATACAATCAGCAACACAGTAGTGTCAAGCACAGCTTCAAAATTGACCATTTGTGGCACTTATTAATCTATCACCTTTAAACTTATGAATTAAATAAAAATGGAGGAACAGCACCAAATATGTTTATAGTGAATAAACTCTTCAATATAGAAACTTTACCCTTCAGGATGGAGACTTAGAAGGAGTTGGGAGGAGAGGAATAGGTAGGTAAAAGAATAGGAGGGGGTTTCATGTGAAGCCAGAGGACACAGAATGATCATGTAATCTCTAGGAAACTGTTAAAGACAAGAAAGAAGGAGAATGCAAGAACAAACACAAGAATAGAACAACTTAACAGTAATAGGGAAGGTATAAATTGTGCTCACTTTCCTTTGAAACTAATGTCAATCAAGCAAAGGAAAAAGATGAAAAGAAAAAGAAAGAAGAAATCCAAATTAGTTAAGGAAAAGGAACAAAAAGGGAGAAAAAGAGTAACATTGAAGAGTAAGAGACTGAGCAGGAAAAAGAAGAAACAAAAAAGGAATAATTTGCAGAATGGGAAAAATAAAAAAAATTTAAAAATAATGAAAAATTTAAAATAAGAGGAAAAGAAAGAAAAAATATTGAAGTGCTCCTTTTAGGGTTTATCTGTGCTATCACAATAGACAATATGCGCAGCAACGTGCAGAATTAAGTCAATAAGTCTCAGCCAGCCAATGGGAGGCACTTGAAATTCAGGCTGAATTCTGACTTCCAGCCCCATGTTGAACTCCCTGACCTTCTGCAGAGTTTAACTGACTTCCTGCACAGTTTCTACTGCAGGTTCCAGCTGCCCTTCTCTGGAAGATATTCCAAGTTCTGATGGAAGGTGGTGATCTACCCAACTTACCAACTATGTAGGTCTTATGTGCCTTTATTGCAGTTGTTTATTTCCAGTCTATCTTCTGGAGCTCAGTACAATGGACTTTATGACCACCTGTCCCTCTGCAGTGTGTATTCAGGTGGTGGCACAACCCAGAGGCCCAAGATCACAGGGGCATGTGTGTGGGGGAATGCTGCAGAGACTCCCATGTGGCTGGGCAATCCTTACTGGTCTGCTCTGATGAAGGCCCAGGGAGCTGGAGGTGGGAAAGCAGAGAATTCCCTGCATGGCTGAGTGGTCCTCACCAGTCTACTCTGATCAAAACCCAGTTTTTCTAGCTCCATTTATTAAAGAGGTTTTCTTTCCTCTAGTGAGGGTGCTTGACTCCTGTATTTTTATTGAATGTTTTATTTTCAGTAGCCTAATTTTTTGAAGTTTTGTATGTATTTAATAGTTTGAGGATTATCTGGTAAAATTTCTTCCTTCTTTAGTTTGTTTCATCAGTCTGTTAGTTGTGAGGGAGCTTTTACTTTTAGAATAGCTCCATTTGTCAATTCTTGATATTATTTATTGTGCAGTTGGGGTACTGCTGTGTCTGTCTTCTAGAATTTTACCAATTTTTTCTTCAGTATATTCAGTGTTTTTGTTTTTTTAACATAGGGGTTTGATCCATTTTGATTGGATTTTAGTAACAGATAAGAGATACAGATCAAGATTCATTCTTCTGCATGTGGATAACCAGTTTTCCTAGCACTATTTGTTAAAGAGATTATTTTTTTTTTTCTAAAATGGGCCCCTTTGTTAAAGATCAACTAGAAGTAGGTGCTTGGAGTTGTTTCTGCATCTTTTATTATATTCTATTGGTTAATATTGTCTTTTTTTTGCCAGTACCATGATACTTTTGCTACTGTGGCTTTGTATCATAACTTGAAATTTGGAATTGTAATACCTCCTATCTTGCTCTTATTGCTTAAGATTGTTTTAAATAGTCCCTATGATTTTTTATTTCTTGTTATTTTAAACCCCCTTTGTACCTCTTATCAATACCCATATGTTAATCTGAAATATTTTCTGAGTGAGATTATTTTTAGGAAAGGGTGTTTGCATATTCAATTAAAGCAACTGAAGCCCCTTTAAATAGCCCTCTGTTTTTGTTAACAAGTAGAAGCTAGTATTTGACACTGTGCATTGTAGTAGTTTTATAGTTTTCCACTAGCTTTTCCTTTTGACTCAAAAACATTTCAAAAAGTTATTTTTTGGAGCTATTGTTTGCAGTAGTTGCCATTTAAAAGAAATTGAGGAGACCATCCATCAACTTTCTACCCACTCCAGATTCTGGAAAGGCTTTCCTGCTGCTCTGCAATTTTCTTAAGAGAGGGAACTTGAGGAAGGTGAGAAGCAGTATAATCACAGAGGCAAATAAAGCATGGATTTAAAGAAAAGATTTCTATCAGCATCTTCTTCCTTTTTTTACTTTAAAACAAGAATGATTGATTTACAGTAAGCCTTCCCTAATGGTATTTAAGTTTCCAACTGCCAAATCATATATGATCTGCCAATCAGTTTTAAATTTTGAGACAAGTAACTGTCCTACATCAAACTGTTGGTTTTCTATTCACTTTTACACCAAGAAACTAATTTTCAAAACTCTGTGGTAGAGGCTATTTGAGTTTGAGGGTTCAAATTTAGCATAAGAAAAATGAAAATAAATTATTTTAGGAATTTAAAAAAATTATAAGTATAAATCTCTCTATAATAGGAAGCAATCTTCTGTGGCATAGTGATCTGAGAGTTTGATACCTAGGAAAGTGGTCTGAAGAGTGTTTATGCTTAATTATACTCTAAAAATATTTATAATGTATTGTATTTTAGAATGTAACTTGTTGTACAATGTCATGTTAGGTGCTAGGGACTGTTGTGTCCAAGTCGCGAAATCCCCAAGAAGATCACCAAGAAACTCTTCTGATATAATTACACAAGGAGTTTATTACAAGCTCGAGCCTGGACTCCCAGTGTCACCGACACAGCGGCTACAAACTGGAAGCCCTGACCCATTTATTTAGACTATCTTTATAGGGTTAGGTTGGCTTGAAATTCTCTCTAACTTATTGGCTTTTTTCCTAATACTTTAAATCTATTGGATGTTGCCAGGGTACTTGCAAAAGTGGGAAGAAAACTATCTCAGGATGGGGAGGGGGCCAGTTTAGGAGGAGGTCAATGCACTCAGGAATGTGGTGAGCTTCTCTTATTTATACAGAACCTCCTGTTCTTCGAGGTTGGAGTGGTTTTTCTCCTGCTTGCCTGTCTCTGCCCTTATCGTAACCAAGCAAACTAAGCAAACTAAGCAAACTTTTACTGATTGGGATCATCCTGGTGTCGGCTCTGGCACTTTATGGTTTTTCAATTTAAAAATGGAGTCAGTTAAGCTAAGTGGGGAGGGTTTTGGGAATAAATTTCTAGGGTGCTCCAGGACCATAAAGAAAATACTCTGGTTGGTGAACTCTTTATTATTAAGTAAACTATCTCGAGTTCCTGCTTGGGTTTCTGCCTTGTTGGAAGGCTAAGAAGGAAATCTTCAGTTTCCTTTGGCCTCACCCCTAGGAAAGGTAGATCTGCAACATGCTTTTGGCTTCAAATACTAGCTTTGAGTTCTAGCACTTAATCTATGCTCATTCCTTTCAAGAGACTCTAGCAGCTTTGAAGAAAACATGTTTCCAAAATGACCCAATCAAATGAATAATTCAAATAATTCCAAAGGAGAAATGTTTACTTGGGTGTGACTGTCCCTTCCTGTCCCAGAGTGTGACTATTCTATCCCTACCTGTTTCAGTCTATTGGGTTGGAAACTATTAAAGAACAGAGCACTAGGATAGCTGTGCTGGTAAAAAGAACGTATACAGAACTTTAGCCTCCTGTACTAATGATCAGTATAGTGGGGCCCTAAAAACCTTTATCAACTACTACTACAACTGCTCAAGAAGTAAACACTGATCTTCCCAAGAACCATCATAACATTATTTCTCCTATCAGAATACTCAGTGAATTTGGATGGTTGTCTAAAGATTTTAAAGTTCTAGTAATTATGATGATGTGTCTCACAAGATACAAATCTTTGTGAGTGCCCTGGTGGATATACTTTCAATTCTTACCACTAACTACTCAATTTTCTCTTTGACCTACTCTGCCTTAGAAGTACTGATTTTTATTCCTTAGTATACCCATCGATATGATAGAAGAACACTGGCTATCTTCCTTTCTTGTATTCTGCAGATTCTCATTTTTGGCATAGAAATGATGTTGCAGAAGGTTTCTTTCGTTCCTGACTCTACTGGCTATCAAGGCTGTGAGCTCTTTTATTATGATGGGGAAAGATATTTCTAAGTCAATTTTATATTCTTGCTCAAGATGGCACCAGAAATTTTTCTCCTTGATTAAGCTTATAAACTTGAGTATACTCTATTAAGCATCTTTGGTTTTAGTTGAATGATGCAGATCAGTTGTGGAAGATCTATAAACCGGCGGCTCTGAGCCATTTATATAACAGAAACTTCTAGGTTGTCTCACTACGTAATTCTACTGAATAAATGGATTCCAATCTTTTAGAAAAATACATGTGTCACCTCTGTGAGGGCTCATATCTAGAGAAAGAAAGAGTATTCAGTTGGCTTAACTTGAATCATTTGTCTCTCTTTGGCCTTGAGCAGCAAAAGGAGGGATCAAAGGATATGAGAGCTTTGTAATGGTATTCAGGGCCTTTGAATATTTAATTTTATCCAGTCTCTGCATGACAAAGAAGGTTTCATTCTCCTATGGAGGCAGTAATAAGATGTTGAGTGACCCTGAAATGGCAACTTCCTTCAATGAGAACTAATTTTCTCTCAAAGATAACACAGTTCACATTCATCTGACAAACCCATACTCCTCTGATTAGTATAATATTGATCCCACATCCTGCAAATAATAACTTTTTATTGCATTAAGGAAAATTTTGCCTTCTTGGGCCCTTTGTCATTATAAGGCACATCAAAAAATTATTCCTTTTTTATAATCTCAGATCTCTTGCAAAACTTAAACTCCTAAACTTTTGATGTTCTCACAGGGAGAGAGTCCAGAAAAGGAAGGATATCAGTGACCTCCTTTGTCCTTAGTGAGGTAATACACTACTTGAAGGACTGAGCAGTTCATGTCAATAATGCCCTTTATTTACTTATGAAGATTTCTTATTAATTTCTCAACCATCTCAAAAGTTTTCTCCCTGGTGAACTGCAGTAGCTCCTTATCTAAACTTTTGGTTATTCTCACACATTTTTAGTCTTCTTTATTTTCAAAATTACTAATATTTAGAACTATAGTCAGTATAGTGAAAAAGGACACCCAAAAAGTGATTAGCCTTCTATAAAATCAGACATTATCAATTTAAGTATAAAATTTATTATACAAATCAGCATACTTTTGAAAATAAAAAGAAACATTTATCAAAAATTATATTATGCCATTGATTTTTAACCAAGATTCCACATGTATTTTTGAATTAGTCCTTTTGATTTTGACTCTTTAACTTCCCAGAAGGTTAAGAAAATTTGATATATATTTTTTGAAAATCTTATGTATAGAGGCACAGTGATGCTCAACAACTAGGCCGCACACCAAGAGGTCTAACGGGAGATTTTACTTAGGAAGACAGGCGAGGAAGAAGGAGAGAGGGAAGAGAGAACAAAGAGAGGAAGGACCTTTTATTGATTTTGGGATGGGCTATTGCTTATTTATGAGGAGTGGGCTACTTTTAACCTATCACAGGCCCGGTTGGGTCTTTTATGGGTTCAATCCTGTAGAAACTCAGGTTTAACTCCATTGGACACTGTGGCCTTTTGGGGAGGGAAACTAAAGATAACAGCATGAGGTCATTTTAAGAGCCAAGAAGCACCAGGAAAATGCAGCCTGTGATGGTGGCATCAGGTCCCTAACAATATGACACTAGGCAACTTAATTTTCTTGGCACATTGAACCTTACCCAATCTAATTTTATTCCTCTATTTTTAATTAATTTCTACTTCCTAATTTAGTTTAGATATATGTGTACTTCAAGTATATTACTTTGTCTCCCCCACTTACCCACCCTTTTACATCTGTAGTTTTCTACCATTTTGATCCTCCACTTCCACCAAAGTGGAGGGGAAAGTGCATTGATACAGAAATAAAAAGACGTGGATGTATTTAACTGTGTAACTTTGAATTGATTATTTAACTTTGCTAGCTGCAAATGACAGTCATTGCTAAGCCTACCTAGCTACTTAAAAGAAAACATAAAGGCAAAAAAGAAACAACACTCCAGTACATGGTTCATGTAATGATTGTATAATGATAACTAATATTTGTTGAATATTTGCCATGCTTCAGGAGAGGCTGATTTAAAAATTTTTTTTTCTTTTTATTGATTTTATTGGTACAATCTAGGTATACAATACAGTTACATTCATTATTGGGATCCTATACCTTTACATGATAGGTCTTGATTCTCATGTCTTCCCCTTGTCCCTGCCCTCTCTTCACCCCCCTCCTCCCCTTCCCATTTACAAACACTTTATTTCCATTTTTTCATCTTCTCATATTTTTTTCCAGGAGAGGCTGATTTTTAACCATTTGTTGAAGCATCAAACTTACATACTGATTGGGAAGTGACCACTGTTCTTAATTAACATGGTCTTCTGCTCCCTTCCTCAAGACTTTGGATCTTTCTAGAACCTCAACAAAAAAGTAATGTCTAGAATGTCAACAGATCTGTAACACCCACTTTTTTTTTCTCATTGAGTTTATTGGTACATTTTAGGTATACAGTACACTTACATTCATCATTGGAATCTTGTATCTTTATGTGACAGGTCTTGGTTCTCATTTTTCTCCTTATCCCTGCCCTCCCTTCACCCCCTCCTCCCTTCCCTATTTACAAATACTTTATTTCCATTTTTTCATTTTCTCATTTTTTTTCTTTTCCCTTCTTACCTTTCCCCTGCCCTTCCCACTTCCCCTACATCTTTAGCCCACTTCTTCCTATTTCACATTTTCAGTTATATCATTAGGATCTTATGTACCATTATTGTTTTTCATTATTTGGTATTTATACATTTGTAACTTATTTATTTCACTTAGGAGTATATCCTCAATATGTATCCATTTTCCTATGAATGACTCTAATTTTTCATTCTTTATGGCTAAGTAGTATTCCATTTTATAGAAAAACCACATCTTCTTTATCTAGTCTCCAACTGATGGGCAAATGGGCTGTTTTCCAAATTTTAGCTATTACAAACTGTGCTGCTATAAACATAGGTGTGCATATATCACTGTGATATGATTCTTTTAATTCTTTTGGAAAGATACCCAGCAGAGGAATAAGTGGGTCAAATAGAACCTCTGGTCCCAGCTCTTTGATTTCTCCATATTGATTTCCATAGTGGTTGCACCAATCTGCACTCCCACCAACAATGGAAAGGGGTTTCTTTCTTCCCACAACCCTGCCAACATTTGTTTTTGTGTGATTTCTTGATAGCAGCCATTCTTTGTGGGTTGAGGTGGAATCTTGGTGTTGTTTTCATGTGCATCTCTTGAATGACCAGTGTTGTGGAACATTTTTTCATATATTTACTTGCTGCTTTTACTTCTTTTTCTGAGAAATTTCTGTTCATTTTGGATGCCCATTTTTGAATAGGGTCTTTATATTTGGGGGCACTGATTGTTTTGAGTTCTTTATATATTCTAGATAAGAGTCCTTTGTCTGATGAGCAGCTGGTAAAATTTTTTTCCCACATTGTAGGTTGTCTTTTATAGGTTGATGGTTTCTTTTGCAATGTAGAAGCTTTATAATAAGATGAGGTCCCATTTTTTTTATTCTTCGTGCTTGTTCCCTTGCACTGAGGATTTGTTCATAAAGTCTTTTCCTATGGCAATGTCTTCAGGAGTTCTACCTAACTTATCTTACAGCAAATTTGGCATCTCTTTTTAAATATATAGATCTTTAATCCACTTGGATTTTGGTTTAGTGCCTGGTAAAAGATAAGTGTCTAGTTTCAATCTTTGGCAGGTTGAAATCCACTTTTTCCAACACCATTTATTAAAGAGACTATCTTTACTCCACTGAGGATAGATGGCTTCTTTGTCAAAGATGAGGTAACTGAGTACATCTGGAGCTGTTTTTGTATCTTCCAATCTATTCCACTGATCCTCAGATCATTTCTTTGCCCTTACCATGCTGTATTTGTAGTATAGTGGCTTTGTAGTATAGTTTCAAATTGGGAATTGTTATACCCCCTACCGTGTCTCTGTTGCCTAGGATGGCTTTTGCTATTCTAGGTCTCTTCCAGTTCCAAATGAGCTTTTGGATTATTTTTTCTAGTTCTGTGAAATATAGTGTTGGAATTTCAATTGGCATTGCATTGAGTCTGTGTAGCAGTTTTGCTAGTATTCTAACAACCACTTCTAATATTATTTTCTGAATTAGTTGATGATGAGAGATCTCCAAACATTCTGAACTTTAGGAAACTATTAGTTCTCTTGGTTCTCTCTACTCATTGTATAACTATATATTGCATATGTATGAACTCTGTCTCTGGAGAGATCCAGTGGGAACTAAAGAGCCAAGGAACTCTTCTGCCTGGCAAGCACCAGGCAAGCTATTGTGATTCCTGTATGGTGATCACCATCCCTTAGTGTATTTGACTGTGGTGGTGGGACTAGCATTCAGTAAGCAATTTTCTAATACCCACCTGTCTTTCTGAGGTTGTGATTATCTACAGCTGGTCACGACTTTCATTGGCTGTTTTTTGGGAACTTCAAACATCATTGATTTGAGTTTGTGAGATCTTGAGGGAGATACTGAATAAACTAGAGAGGGGCCAATAATGGGAACTTTCTCAGACATCAGCAAGATGCTTCTGGCTCTGTTGGCCTAATAGGCATTGCCTCACATAAGACAGAGGGTGGACAGGGACTGTCATGCTATCATTGGCCTTTTTGGCATTCCTTTCAATTCTGCATCCACTTAATAGCTAAAGTCTTTTAACATCAATAAAATGTTTGCTTATTAAAAATTTGATATGTAAATAGTATCAATTAATAGTTCCCATAAAGGTTTAAATATTATATAAAATAGCTGTTGTTTATACTTCTACCACTATAAGAGTAACGGGCTCATAAATCAATCCTTTACCTTTTAAAATATAGAATTTAAAGAAACTTTGACTAATTATTATGGAGAGAAAGGAAGTAATGAAAATTCAACAGAGCTCTCTCTGTAGCATCTCAAGTACATTTACATGATTAAAGTTTTGTTATTTTTAATCACCTCAGTTAACTTTGTACAGAAGGAAAAGGAATTTCAGAGTATGGGGTAAGCATCCCATCCAAAAGAATATCACTGTGTTTGAAATATATAGTATGATAATAAAAATGCACCAGATGGTGATACAGTTCTAGTGTATCCATGACCACTGACTAGTTGCATAATCCTTTTACAGCTAACATCTATGATTAGATCACATTGTCATGGTAACTGGAAAGAAAGTCTTATAATAATGAATGTTCCACTTAGAATTCTCTATCTAATCATCCTTTTGGTCAACAAGGTGTATAGCATGCTGTGATTTTTGACATAGACCAATGAATCACCAGTACAGAAAGAACTTTAAAGGAAATAGTGTTAACATTTCCACTGAAGAAACATATTATCCCAATTTAAAAAATTTAGTTCATATTGAAAAGTGCTTCCCAGGGCAAATAGACAAGGTCATTGTAACTTTTTAGACATAGAAATTTATACTGCTAAGAGTTCTTATTCCAATAAACTAAATGCCAATGAATCATATTTTAAGTTACACGTGATGTGCCATTTCAATATGACTTCTCCATGTGATTTTCAATGTAGTTAATGGAAGTAATAGTAGCATAATTGCTTTTAAATTTTCTTTACACTTACTTATAGATGAAAATATAAATTACCACTGTGGAATTAATTTATATAGATTGCATCCCCTCGTTATTCCAATTTGTCTCACTCTCGGTTAACACCTAGAAGATACTTCACCATAGAAAATACAGTACCCATAAAAATAGTGTTTATTTACTTGTGTTTCCTTTATTATCCCAAATTTTAAATGGCTGGGTTTATACACAGTATAAATTAAGATTCTTACCTCATACTGTATATAAAAATAAAACAAAATAGGTGAGTGACTTAAGTCTTAGAGTTAAAATCATTAAATTATTAGAAGATAATATTAGAGATGTAGCTCAGTGCAAAAACCTGGTACTATCCAAAAAATTCTTAGAAGAAAACACATAGGAGTGAATTTTCTTTTCTTCTTTATTTTCTTATTCAGTAAGTTCATTGGTATATTTTAGGTATACAATATGATGATATTCACCACTAGGAATTTGTACCTTTACATGATATATCTTGGTTCTTACTTTTTCCTCATTTCCCTGCCCTCCCATTAACCCCTGCACTCCTCCCTATTTACAAAAATTTTGTTTTCATTTCCCCCCTTTCTTGTTTTATTCTTTTCCCTTCTTTCCTTTCCCCTTTTTCTCCCACTTCCCTTTCCCCTTTGGGCCTTTTCTTCTTATTTCACATTATACATTCTACATTTTGATCCTTATTTACACTTTCAGTTTCTCATATCAGAGAAACTTTTCGATATTTACATATGTGAGTCCTACTTATTTCACTTGAGTATGGCCTCAGTGTGCCTCCATTTAGCTATAAATGCTTCCAATTTCTCATTCTTTGTGGATGAGTAGTACTCCATTTTATTTAAGAAATAGCCACATTTTTTTTTTTATCCAGTCTCTAGTTAATGGGAAATTGGGCTGTTTCAAAGTTTTAGCTGTTAAAAACAGTGCCGCTATAAACGTGTGTGTGTGTGTGTGTGTGTGTGTATATATATATATATATATATATATATATATCACTGTGGTATGATGCTTTTAATTCTTTTTTGGCAGATACCCAGCAAGGAATAGCTGTGTCAAATGGGACCTCTAATCTGAGTTCTTTGAGGTATCTCTCCATACCAATTTCTACAGTGGTTGCACCAATCTACACTCCCACCAAGAGTGAAGAAGTGTTCCTTTTTCCCCACAGCCCTGCCAGCATTTGTTATTGTGTGATTTATTCATAGCATCCATTACTTCTGGAATGAGGTGAAATTTCAGCATTGTTTTCATTTACATCTCTTGATTGACTGGAGATGTTGAGCATTTTTTCATATGTTTATTTGCTATTTCTACTTCTTTGTGTGAGAAGTGTCTATTCATTTCAGATGCCCATTTTTGGATTGGGTCTTTAAATTTGGGAGGTCTGATTTTTTATGTTCTTTATGTATTCTAGATAGTAGGCCTTTGTCTGAGGAAGAGCCGTTGAAAAGGTTTCCCATATTGTGGGTTTTTTCTTCACACTCTTGCTTGTTTCTCTTGCTGTGCAGAAGCTATTTAAAAAGAAGACATCAAACATTGTTTATGCTAGTTCACGTGCACCTGAGGTTTTCTTCATTAAATCTTTTTCAACACCATATCTTCAAGAGTTTTACCTAAACTGAAAGTGTAAATAAGTACTAAAATGTATATTAGATAATGTGAAATAGGAAGAAAGGGTGCAAACAGGAAGGGGACATGGGAGGGGTAGAGGAAAAGAAAGATGGGAAAGGAACTAACATGAGAAAAAAAGAAAGGAAACAAAGTCTATGTAGACAGGGTGGGGTGGATGGGTAAAAGGGAGGGCAGGGAAATAGGGAAAAATAAGAACCAGGATGGATTATGTAAAGGTTCAAATTTCCAATGATGAATGTCATTATATTGTATACCTTAAATGTGCCAATAAAATTAATTAATTAAAAAATAAAGAGTTCTAACTAACCTCTCTTCTAGATTGTTTAGTGTTTCTGTTTTAATATTTATATCTTTGATCCATTTCAATTTTAGTGCATGGTGAGGGATATAGATCTATTTCTAATTTTTAGCATGTTGAAACCCAGTTTTTCCAGCACCATTTATTAAAGAGGTTATTTTCCCTCTAGTGAGGGTGTTTGGTTCCTTTGTCAAAGATGAGGTGACTGAGCGTGTCTGGAGTTGTTTCTGCATCTTCTAATTGGTTTCACTGATCCCAAGGTCTGTTTATCTGCCAGTACCATGATGTTTTTAATCACAGTAGTTTTGTAGTATGTTTTTAATCATAGTAGCTTTGTAGTATAGTATCACGTTGGGGATTGTGATACCCCTGACCTTGTCTTTGTTGCCTAGTATTGCTTTTGCTATTCTAGATCTCTTCGTAAATGAATTTTTGGATTGTTTTCTCAAACTTTGTGAAGTGTGCTGTTGGAATTTCAATTGGGATTGCATTGAATCTATATGGAAGTTTTGGAAGTATGACCTTTTTCATTACATTTGATCTTCCTACCCAGGACAAAGGATATCTTTCCATTTTCTGATATCCTCCTCAATCTCTTTTTTCAGAGTGCTGTAATTTTCAGATTAGAGGTCTTTGATTTCTTTTGTTAGGTTGATTCCTAGCTATTTCATTTTTTGGATGGTATTGTGAAAAGGAGTTGTTTTTCCAGTTCATCTCTCAGTGAGTCTGTTCTTCATGTACAGGAAAGCTACTGATTATTGTCTGTTGACATTGTATCCAGCTACTCTAGTGAATTTGGTTATTAATTGTAAAAGACTTTTGGTGGAGTTCTTGGGTTCTTCTATATAGAGTATCATGTCACCAGCAAAAATGGCATTTTACTTCATTTCCCATCTTCATGCCTTTTATTTTTCTCATCTTATTGCTGTGGCTAATGTTTTAGAACTATATTGAACAGCAGTGGTGACAGTGGATATCCTTATCTTGTTCTTAATTTTAGTGTGAAGAATTTCAGTTTTTTACCACTTAATATGATGTTGGCTCTTGGTTTTTCATTTATGGCTTTAATCAGGTTGAGATAAACTCCATATATTCCAATTTTTTGTGGGGTTTTCATTATGAATGAGTGTTGGATTTTGTTTAACACTTTTTCTGAATCTGTTGAGATGATCATATTGTTTTTGTCCCTGGAACTATTAATATAGTGTATTTTATTTATTGATTTGTATATGATGATCCATTCCTGCATTCCTGGGATGCATGATCTTGATGATCTTCTGGAATCTGCTTGACAACATCTTATTGATGGCATCTATGTTCATTAGTGAGATTGGCCCATAATTGTCTTTTTTGGTTGGTTCTTTCTTTGCTTTTGGAATCAAGGTGATGCTTGCTTCCAGGTATAAATTTGGCAGTATTGCTTCCCTTTCAATTTCATTAAAGAGTTTAAACAGTAGTAGTATGTTCATGTCTAAATATGTTACAGAATTTAGCAGTGAAGCCACCAGAGCCTGGGCTTTTCTTAGTTGGTATTCTTCTTTGTATTTTCTATTAGCTGCTGTATTGATTTCTTGTGGTCCCTTACTATTTTTAAGAAAATTTTCTTTTCCTGATCACTAATTGCAATACTGTCTTCTATATCTGAAATTCTGTCCTCACATTGGCTCATTCTGCTGTTTAAACTATTAATGGATTTTTAAATCTCAGAAATCTATTTGAATCTGTTTTATGGATTCAATTTGTTTCCTATGCTGGGATTCCATCATTTTCCCTGACTCATTTATTTATTTATTTTTTAATCTGTGTCTTCTCTAGAGTTACTAATCTTGTCTTTCCCTGTGGACACAGTCTTTGTTGCTATCTGAGAAATTATTTCTGATTTTATTTTTCCCAGATCCTCTTTTGTTGCCAGTGAGGGAGTCCAGGTGGTTGAGTATCAAATTGTTTCTTCTCCTTGCCCCTTGGATTTGCCTTTGGTGATCTGGAAGTCTGCTTTTGAGACCTGTTTGGGTATCTTCTTATTTCAACAGATGCAACCTTCTGAACCTTTGTTGAGGTACCTCATTGCTCTCCCAGTGGGCTTCAATTCTGAAAATGTCTCTGATAGCCCTTCTCTGCTGTTCACCACTTTGACAATACCTGGGTTCAGAATGTTGGCCTTCTGGATCCCTGCACTGCCCTGTTGTTCAGGTGGGCTTCTGTCTGTTGTCTGCTGATAAGTATTGATGACATCCTCTGGCTGGGGCCTTCATGCCTAAGCTGGTGGTGTCTGGGCAGGGCCCTAGTTGGGGCCTGTGCACCCCTGCCTCTGCTGTCTGTGTGTGCTTCTGGCTAGGTCCTGGGCTGCCCAGTTGATGGTGTCTGGGAAGGTTTCTGGCTGGGGTCTGTTCACTTACTGTTGGTCTCTGAGTGGGGCTCTGTCTTTGGCCTGCACACCTGCACATCTGTTTTCCAGGTGGGCCTTTGACTGGGGCCTGCACACCAAAGCCACTGGTGCCTTAGTGGGGCCCTGGCTGGGGCCTGTGCACCGTCTGGGCAGGCTTCTAGCAGTGAATATTCTTTCTTTTTTTTGATGAGAAAAATATCACTTATATCTGACCTAATATTAGAATTTCCAGGAACACAAACAAATCATTGTAGTAGCTATATTTTACCTTTACAAAGATTAGAAATTGCAACATTTTCATATTGCATCACATTTGTTATAAGTATCTTAAAATATCACTGATGGTTATTTGTGCTTTAAAACTATAGGAGTTATTAGGTCAGTTTCCAGAGCTTAATAAATTGTATTGTATTGCATTGTATTGCAAAAATATGATGCAGTTATTTTGATGGTATTTACCTGTGCAAAGTAAATATGATTACCTTTATTTAATTTTATTTATTTATTTTTCTCATTGAGTTTATTGGTACTTTTTATGTATACAGTACAGTTGCATTCATCATTGGGATCTTGTACCTTTACATGATGTATCTTGGTTCTTATTTTTTCCTCATACCCATCCCTTCCCTTCACTCCCTACACCCTTCCCTATTAACATAGACTTTGTTTCCATTTTTTCCTTTTCTCATTTTCTCATTTTTTTCTTTTCCCTCCTTTCCTTTCCTCTACATTTCCACTTCCTCTATAGGAGTGAATTTTCATTACCTCAGATTTAACAATTTTTCCTCTGTAACAATATCGCAACACTCAAGAAAAGAAAAGACTGGACTTCAGCAAAATTAAAATCTTTTTTATATCAAAGCCACTAACAATAAAGTGCAAGGAACAATACAGAACAGGAGGAAATATTTGTGAATCAAATATCTGATAAACCTCTGTTATCTAGACTATACAAAGAACTCTGACAATCAAACAGAAAAAAGAAAGAAAGATAAACAAAAACAAATTAGAAACAATGAAACAGATTATATAAAAATCTCTCATTAAGCAACTTAATTAAAAAATGAATTAAGGGCTTAAGTAGACAATTTTTTCAAACAGCCATTAAGCAGATGAAGAGACAATCAACATAATTATTCATTAGAGATGTACAAATCAAAACCACAAGATGCCACTTTATACCCACTAAAATGACCATTATCAAAGAAAATAAAAATAAGTATGGGTGAAGATGAGGGGATGGAATTTTTGTACATTAATTCTGGAAATGCAAAATGGTTCATCCACTGTGGAAAATTTTGGAAATTATTAAAATATTAAACTTTTTTTTATCATATGGTTCAGCAATTTTACTTGTAGGTTTATATGCTGGAGAATTAAAAACTGGTATTTTGACCAACCCTTTCATATGTATGTTTATAGCAGCCTTATTCATGGTAGTCAAAAAGTGGAAAACAATACAAATGTTAATTAACTGATGAATGGAAGAACAATGTTTGATCTTTTCATATAATGGAATATTATCCAGCCATAACAGGAATTAAGTACTAATTTGTCTTACAACATGGATTTTTCCTTGAAAATAAAGTGCTAAGTGAAAGAAGCCAGACATAAAAGCACATGTTTTATAATCCTATTTGTATGAAATATCCAGCACAGGCAAATCCAAAGGGACAGTAGATTGGTGGCTCTTAGGAGCTGTAAGGATCTGGAAATCAGTGTCACTGAGGAGAAAATGGGAAGAACTGCTTCATGCAGTGACGGGAAACTTTCAGAGACCGAGTGTCCAAAATGAAACCCTAAACCCATACATATAGCAAGGTGCCAACAGTTTAATTAAATCTGATGGTGAGGCAGCTGGGGTAATGCTGAGGTAACTGAAGCTGACAGAGAGGGCTCTGTGGACTGCTGTAGTGTATTTACCATAGGTTCACCACCACTGCCTTAATGGGCATGGAATTGCTTTTGGGGATGAAATCTATATTCTGGATCTAGGTTGTGATGAGAACTGTACATTATTGTGAAAGTACTGTGTGTCACATACAAATGGTTGAAATTATAAATTTTATGTTATGTATAATTTTTTCATAAAACAGAAAAAAGAATTGGAAGGATTGTTCTAAAAATAGTTTCTGTAAAAAAGTGAAGTGGCTAATTAATAAATCTGAAATTTCATTTGAAGGTTTAATCAGTCTCTGATCTCATTTCTTTGGCAATTTACCTATAAATCTTATTGATCCACTTTCTGCTTAGTTAGTATATTACTTAATCAAGGTTTTAAGTAAATTAAAAAGCCTGGGATGCACTTACTAGTTGTGGTATATAAGGAATGATTAAACTTCATGTAGTTGAATCCAGGAGGATCAGATAGGAAGTTACACTTTGAATATATCATCTTTTTATATTATAGTCTGAATTTTCACTGCATTTTCTTGTAAAATTTCTGGGAAACTTTTAGAAGTTATATCATATATATGTATATAGTGTTTATTTTAGAAGATTTTTCCTAAGTCTATATAAACTTAATTCTGTCAAGGCAGTTGCAAATAAGTGGCTGAGAAGAATGAGACTATTTCCTATGTTTGAATTATCAAGACGACTGTGGTGCCCTGAATATAATTTTAAAATTGTCTTACTTTATTTAACCTTTGATTAGGTGATAGGACTCACAAAAATACAAAAGTTACCAAGTTATACTGTGGAAATTATTCTTTTTCCTACTGTGGCTGTCATTCACTCTTCTCATAATCTTCCTGGAGATTTCACAAGTGTGTCTTATCCAAATGGCATCTAATACATAACACTCTTCTGAAGTAATTTCATTTATTGTGCATTTTTATAGTTTGTTATATACTAGTGTTAAAAGTCTACTTCACTAAAAATTATGGAAGGAAGTGAAACATTGTTTATGAGTAGTTAAATCTCAACACATTTGAATTAATTTCATTGTAACATTTATCCCAAATTGTCAAGGATAGATTGTTCTATTCCAGTAAGATTCTGTGACACTTTAGATACTTTTGTTCTTAGAGTAAATGTTTTATACAATAATTTAGTGTAAAACTATGACAGCTTTTCTTCTAACTCATATTGATCTATTCTTTGCATAATTGTGGGACTATTGTTTCAGATTCAGGTTCTATGTAAGGTGAAGATTAGGGAGGGAGTTGGGTTGGGAAGGGAGGGGGAGAAAAGATCCAAGATGTGTTATGCTTATGTACCTGCTTTAAAATGAATATAAACTTCATTTATTGCAAACAGGTACTAATGAAATAAAAAAATTTATTGAGTTTATTGGTACATTTTAGGTATACAGTACAGTTACATTCATTATTGGGATCTTGTACAGGTCTTGTATAAGACAAGATCTTGTATGACAGATCTTGGTTCTCATTTTTTCCCCTTCTCCCTGCCCTCCCCTCATCCCCTCAAAATAAAAATTTATAAAATTAGTGCTTAACAAATTGTCTTGTTTTAGTAGTTCTAGATAACCAACTCTAATTTTATTTTAAATGATGGGCTTTTTCCATTGTGTGACCCAATCTTACATATTTGCAGAAACTGAAGCACTTTCAAAAAGACCCTCCAGGGCTGGGGATTTACCTTAGTAGTTCCATCCCCTGCCGTGCAAGTGCAAGGACTTGAGTTTGATCCCTGGTAACAACAACAACAACAACAACAACAACAACAACAGACCTTCCAACAACAACAACAACAACAACAAACAACAACAACAACAACAGACCTTCCAACAACAACAACAACAACAACAGACCTTCCAAAAGCCCTAAATAAACTATGAAGTCATCTTTAAAACTATAAAAAACCTTGCGGTAAATTTACCTGGGAAAAAAGAGCTAGGAAAGAGAACAAAAAGTAAAGTCCATCACAGTTATAGTCAACTTTTTAATACATTGTTGGAAAACTCTTGCAAAATGTAAGATTCAAATACATTTTCTAGGACTTTCATCATTATAAGTAAATTATATTCTGTCCTAATCCAATAGTCATTTTCAAAAATTTTCATTGTAAGTGGGCATGGTTTCATAGAATACTAATACTTTGACTCAACTGCTAAATTTTGGTTTTAAAAATATTGAATCATTGCCAAAAACTTTGAAATGGAAATGTGATAAAATACCAGAAGCCATTTTTCTGAAAACAAATAATATTAAAGGTGAAGGATACCTTAAGTTCCTCATAAACCTCTTAATACACTCTGCATTTTTATTTGCTGTATATAAAACAAAGAACCAGAACAGTATTTTGTGGGAAAAAATTAAATATCAGTATGCTTGAGACAAATACAATAACATGATGTAAATTATGCAAGAGATTGCAGTTTTTCAGGATAGAAATTGTCTACTATAAATGAGAATCTGAGAGTTATGTTGAGGCTCTTTTGTTTATTTATACAATAATCTTTTGTATGTAAAGCAATTTTATATGTCTTCATTTAAAAATATGCAAGAAAATGACATAATTTAAAGTGAAGTGATAATTTAAAAATAATTTATCTAATTGCCATAATCCTATGAAAGCTCCTTAAATACAAATATATCATTTAGTTTTGGAGAAATGCAGCAAAATTTTAATAACATAGTAGTTTATTTTTTCCATTTGTTATAGATATCAATGCTGACCATAGTCATGAAAATAAAACTGTCAATGAGAGATAAGTTTAATAATCATCATTAACTTTTAATGAGCACTAGCTATGTGCAAGATACTGTTCTAAATGTTTCATATGTAATGAGCCCTTTAACACTTGCATTACTTTCTAAGACAGCCATTACAAAGTACTACAAATGGATGGCAATCTTTCATAATTTTTCATGGCTTATGAAAGCATCAGCCTTATCTCTGCCTTTATCTTCACACAGCACTCTCTATGCGTATCTTTCTCCAGATTCTCTCCTTATAAACAACATAAGTCATATTGCATCAAGGACTACCACACTCCAGTATGATCTTGTTTTAACCAGTGACATCTGTAACAACCTTAATTCTAATTGAAATACATTATGAGGTACTACAGTTTAGGAATTAAACATATGAATATCAGGGGAACACCATTCAACACATAACAATATACAGCCATAACCCTCAGGGAAGAGTGTCTAGTCCTGTCAGGCTAATATAATACTGTAAGCTTACTGGCTTATAAACAACAAAAAATTATTCTCCCAATTCTGGAGGCAGAGAAGTCCAGGATCAAGTTGGCAAATTTAGTGTCTGGTGAATTACATGTTTTTTCAGTCCATCTCACATGACAAAGAAAGTGGGTCTTCATGGTTTTCTAAGGGTATGTATCCCATGAAGGCTCCATTTTCATGATACAATCACCTCCAAAAGGTTCCCCCTCTTTATAGCAACTCCTTGAATTTCAACATATGAATTTTGGGGAAGCCAAACATTAAAACAATAGCAGGCAGTTGCAAATCACCTCCAAGGTTCCCCCTCTTTATAGCAACTCCTTGAATTTCAACATATGAATTTTGGGGAAGCCAAACATTAAAACAATAGCAGGCAGTTGCTTTTATCATCAATAATTAGGTAGGAAAAGTGGGACAGAGAGAGTTTCAGTTACTTGCCTAAGCTTGCATAGAAAAAAATGGACAGTGCTGGATCTTGAATGTAGGCAGTCTAGTTGCAGAACCTGCATATTTTCAACTTTATTATTCCTTTAATGAACCTTCAGATATGTTTTACTAGTATTTTATATTTTCATTAATATTCACATATGAGTTCGTTTCTCTTTTGTAATCATCTGCACATTTATTAATTATCTCATAATGTACTTTCCACATTATTTTATTTTTTGTTACTTCTCACACATTTTAATAGATTAGATTTTCATTCATTAATTTTATTGGTACATTTTAGGTATGCAATATGCTGATGTTCATTATCAGAAATTTATACCTTTGTATAGTGTATCTTGGTCTTATTTTTTCCCTATTTCCCTGCTCTCCTTACAATCTCTCCACCCTTCCCTAATTTTTCTTCCTTTTATTGAGTTTATTGGTACAATGTAAGTATACAATACACTTACATTCATTATTGGGATCCTGTACCTTAATATGATAGGTCTTGATTCTCATTTTTTCCCCTTGTCCCTGCACTCCCTTCACCCCCTCCTCCCCTCCCCACTTACAAACACTTTATTTCCATTTTTTCAATTTCTCATATTTTTTCCTCTCCCTTATTACCTTTCCCCCACCCTTCCCACTATCCCAACACTTTTAGCCCTTCATTTCCTATTTCACATTATTAATTATCTCATTAGGATCTTGTGTACTATTATAGTTTTTCACACCAGAGAAGCTATTCAGTATTTCAGTTAAAGAAATCTCTATGAACCTTAAAAATAGGGAATCCTAACATAAAATTAAAAAGGAAAGTAAAAGAGAAAAGACAATGATGTAAGATTAAAATAATCCTTAATTCTGAAGATGAAAATGGTCCTTGAAAATATTTAAATTGCTTCTTGCTGTTGTGGTCTTATCTTCTTCTTCTTTTTTTCATTATTTAGAGAACAATTTATTAGTTTCTGTAATCAAACCCAGTAGATATGACCTTATATATTTAATACAGTGCATTACCCCTGTATAAATGAAAAAAAAATTAACATTTCTAAACCATTATGGCTGTCAATTTCTGTACAATGTCAACTCAACACAGTAAATTGGGATAACTTTTTCCAAAGTTGACAGCACAAAGATTTCCAAAATTCAAAATTCAAACCATTAAAAAAACAAAAACAAAAAAAATAAAAGAATAATACCCAGAAAACAGCAAAGTTCTGTTGCTGTTGTGGTACCTGGCACCATTGTTTTTATTAGCATCATCTGGAGAGAGAACATTCTAGAGTAATATCATTAAAAATAGCTCTGATAAAGCACAGTCCCTACTACATATCATAAAATAGCTATAAGATATTTTACATTCAGAGAGGTATGATACAGTACCGTCCTATATCAATAATACTAGAATCAGTTTTGGTTTGAAATTTACTTTGTCTGCAAATAAGATTGCTACCCCTGTTTTTTTCTGGGCTCCTGTCACATGGAGAATTGTTTTCCATCCTTTTACTTTCAGTCTATGGGCTTCTTTTTGCACTAGGTGTGTTTCTTGCATACAACATATTGTTGGATTTTGCTTCTTATTCCATTCTGCCAGTCTATTTCTATTGATTGGTGAGTTGAGGCCATTGATATTGATGGTGATAATTGATATGTACTGACTTATTATTGTCCTGTTATGGCCTTTTGTTGACTCTTTTTACTTTTTCACCTTCTCCTTTTAGTTTCTTGCCTTGCCTATTTGATTTGCTGTGTTGGGCCTCATGGTGTTGTTGCCTTCATTGTCTTTTTCTAGGACCTTGTTTAGAATTGCTTGTAGTGCTGGTTTGGTATTCATGTAGTGTCTTGTTCTTTGTCTTTTTCATGTTCTTTGTCTTGGAAGTATCTTATTTCCCCTTCCATTTTGAAAGAGAGTTTTGCAGAATACATCAGTCTAGGTTGGAGGTTGTTCTCTTTTAGTACTTGAAATATCTCACTCCAGGCTCTCCTTGCCCTAAGGATTTGTGTTGAAACGTCTGTTGTGATTCTGATGGGCTTTCCTTTGCATGTGATTTGTTCCTTTTCTCTTACTGCTTGTAGTATTTTGTTCTTCTGTTGGGTTTCTGGGATCTTGATTATTATATGTCTAGGTGTAGATTTTTTTTTATTGTGGCTAGTTGGGATCCTATATGCCTCAGTTATCTGAATGTCAAATTCTTCCCCTCTGTTTGGGAAGTTTTCTGTCATTAATTCTGTGAACAGCTTTTTAAGTCATTTGTACATTCTTCTACTACTTCATGGATTCCTATCAGTCTTATGTTATTCTTCTTTGCATCATCTGGGAGTTGTTGCATCGATTTCTCCTGATCCCCTACTGTTTTTAAGAGATCTCTCTTTTCATGGTCACTGACTGCAATCTTATCTTCTATTTCTGAGATTCTATCTTTGCATTGTTTTATTCTGTTGTGTACAGTTTCAATGGAGTGTTTAATCTCCTTAATATCTGTTTGAATTTATGGATTCCATTTCTTTCCTATGTTGGGCGTTTATTGTTTCCATTTCTTTCTTATGCTGGGCCTTTATGGCTTATATCGTGGTGCTGAGCTCATCTATTTTTTTGTCAGTTTCTGCTCTAGAGTCTTGAATCATGACTTTCATTTTGATCCCCTTCTCTATGGTTACCTGGGAAATTATTTTTGTTTTGAATTTTTCTAGAGCCCAATTGATCTGTTTTGTTACTTCCTGTGCATTGAGTTCAGGGTGCCTGGTGGTTCACTGTCAGCCTTTTCATCCTCATTTGCCCTACTGTTTGCCATTGGTGAATTGGAAGTCTGTCTTTGTGCCTTGCCTAAGGGTTTTCTCATTTTTATTTTTGTTGTCAGGCTGTCCTTGGTTTAATCTCTGGGTTATCACCCAAATCTTCCTGATATAGCTCTGCCCTAGCTTCTGGGTCTCTAATGACCCAAAGACATTCTCATCTCCATAAAATCAGAGAAAACAGCTTATCAAATCAACCCCAATCCTTTATCCCTTCCAGCAACACAATATGATCAAGCACAACTTGGAAACTGACCACCTGTGGTAGTCACTAGTCTATCACCCTTAAACCATTTGAATTAAATTCAAATCAAGAAGCAGCCCAGAACATGTCTGCAATAAACAGACATTTCAATATAGTATAATTACCATTTAGGATGGGGGCTCAGACAAAGCCTGGATGCAAGACTCCTGATCTCCATTAGCTGATGGCTGAACCCCATGACACAGACTGACCTCGGGTTGCAAGACCCACATTGAGTTCCCCAACCTTCTGATCAGTTGAACTCCACACCGTTCTACTACAGGGTTCCCACGCCCTTTCTTTAAAGATGTGCAAAGTTGGGAACTCAGAAAAATACTTTTTATGACTATCTCTGCTTCTGCAGAGTGGGTCCAAAAACTGGCACAATCGGGAGGTCTGAGAGTGTGTGTGGTGGGGGCAAGGGGAGTTATGGGGGTTCAGGGGTGCCCACGTGGCTACCTTCCTGGTGCTGGAGCGATGTTGGCTGGGGGCAGGAGAAGGCGTGGCTCCTCCACCCTTCCCTATTTACAAAGACTTTGTTTCATTTTTTCCTTTACTCATATTTATTCCTTTTCCTTCTTTCATACATTATTTTAGTACTTGCATCGCAGTCTTATTGTATCACACAATTTATTTACATAACCCCCTTGTTTATCTCCAACCTAGAATTTCTTTAGATAACACTGAATTCCCATGTGCTAAATATTTTCATATATCATTACTGATTGTATTACTAAGGCAAAAAAATACGTATTTTAAAGATTTTTAATAGTTACTGCCAAATTGTTTCCTAGGATATTTTTGTTATTTAAACCAATAATGTTTTATTGCACCATCTAGGTCATTTCTATTTTAAAATTGTGACCAATTTGATAAAATTATCATTCCTGCTATTACTAATAGAGCTGAAAGTATTTTCACTGGCTTTTGAACTTGTGATTCATTTGTATGTATGTGAATTAATTCAGAGACTTCTATTTGTACTGAGTTTTGTTTGTTTATTTTTTTTTATAGTTAAGTGCTTTTAATATTTTATCTCTTGGGTCAACTCATTTTCTGCTTCCTCTTCTGTCTCTCTTAGAGAGAAGCTATATTTCTCTCAATAAAATTTTCCTACTCTTAAAAAAATTTAAGTCTTGGCTTATATTATGGTTTGCCAACATTTTTCCTGTTCTATATTTTAATTTTCTTAATTTTTATATGCATTATTTAAAAATATTTATCAACTTTAATATTTATTATTGCCTTTTAAAACTTAAAAAGACCTTCTTACTATAGCTTAGTTCTTGATAAACAAACTACTTTTTTCCAAAATAATATACTTCTAATACCATTTATTTATATTATCAAAGCTTGAAGGCAACTGCATAATTTTTCTTTATGTAGTATATCACAAATATGAGGTCTTTTAATATAACTCAGAACAATCACCAGAGATACATAATTCATATATTTTATGGCTGGGACTCAAGAGACTTTTCTTAAGGCATAGAATATTGTCTAGAATACCACAGTTCTCTAGTTTTTTTCCTACTAGAATATTGCAAACATAAACTATTAAAAAGTCAGGTTAGGTAATATATTATTTTCATACAGAACAAAGTACCCTTTTTAGTTATTCTATGAATTTAGACATATATTCATGTATTCAGTGATGCATCATTAACACAATCAAGACACAGATGATTTCCATTATCCCTCTAATTCCTCTATGGTCATTATAGGCAGTACTCAACCCTCATTGCTAGCTCATGGTAACCAGTGATCTGATTTCTGTCTCTGTAGCTGTACATTTTTGTGAATGTCTTATAAATGAAATCATAGAGCCTGCAACTTTTGATTCAACTTTATTCATTTCCATAAAGGATTTTAATATTTGCCAATGTTGTTGCATCTGTCAATAGTTCATTCAGTTTTTACTGCTAAACAGCATTCTCTTACATGGTTTATCTGTTCCCCATTCACATTTTTATTTTTTATTTTTAGCTTCTATAAATAAAGATAAAATGTATTGTCATTGGTCTTTGGATATATTTTCATTTATTTTGGTTAAATACTAGGGATGAGATTGTGATTGGTATGGCAATTGAATTTTCAACTTTATAAGAAGTTGTCAACTTGTGTACCAAAATGCCTTCACCATTTTCATTCCTATCAATAAAATATGGAATTCCCAGCTGTTCTTTATCCTTGCTTAACAGATTTAAAAGTTTTATTTATTTTAATATATGTGTAGTGCCATCTCTTTTTTGTTTTAATTTGCATTTTCCAAATAACTAATTATCTGAGTATTTTTAGTTTTGATATGCAATATACATCTCATTTTTTCTTAAACATTTTATCTATTTTGAGTTATTTTCTTATCATTGACTCATAAGGCTTTTATACATTTTGATATATTTCTTTTATTATAGCTAGATGCTCCTCCATTAACAATGAGGTTACATCACAATAAATCCATCATCAGTGGAAAGTATTTAATAAACCTAACCTATGGGACATCAGCCCAGCTTTCTTTAAAAATTCTCAGAACACACACATTGGTCTAGAGTTGAACAAAATCATCTAAAAAAAAGTCAGTTTTAGATAATAATTTGTTGAATAGCTGACATAATTTTTAAAAGCTGTGGCAGCACTGTGCACTTGTAGATTACTGGTTATTTGCCAGACTCTTGATGATAAAAAAAATAATTTCTGTGGATCAAACATACAGCACAGTGAGTAGAGTGTAAAAAAGGCAGATTCTAACTCAAAAGTAAAATGAATTTATTTCAAATGTATTTTATTCATTTTAGCTATTCTCTGGATTGAAAAAAATATAGTGAATGGAATTCCAGAAGTATTGCTTAGATTTTAAAAAATTATTGCATAACTTTTTTTTGGCAAAAGAAAGAAAAGGGTCACTTAATGTAGTTACATTTACCTAAGAAAATATATTTATTCTTATTACTCACTAATGTTTCTGTTATGAAAAGCTCATGTCAACATATTTTTATTTAATGCCTCTTTCTCAAGTGTCTATTTAACTTTGGTATTTGAGAAGAACTTTTCAGACTCCTTATACCAAGATTAAGATATATTCGTACAACATTAAAAATTTTACAAGAAATTAGAGGTAATATTTCCTGCTGAACTTGCAAGGCTTTTGTTTTTCTTTTTTCTTTCCAATGAATAGAAATCTTTTGAGAGTTGTTTACAAACTCAAATAATCTGTATGTTTTATGTTCATAATAAGATGCAAGGAAATCTGATGACCAGATACCTTCCTATGGTGAGGAGTAGCAATACCATGGCCAGATAAAGTATAAATTACAACTCTCTGATTTGTGAATTTTGCTAAGAGTAGATGCAGTTCAGCTGTTACAGAAAAAGCAGAAAAAGATGAACAATTAGAAAAGATCCAGATGGACCTTACATTCATTCTTTTTTTTCTTTTTTTTTCTTTTTTTTTTTTTTTTTTTTTTAAAATGGTACTGGGGATTGAACTCGGGTCCACGGCCCTACATTCATTCTTATTACAATAACAGTTTTATCATCCTGTACAACAAATGCCATTTTAAAAATCGCATTTCTTTCTCCCTCTGAGGCTGTTCACCCTTCAAATATCCTCTTCACATTATTTCCCATCCTTAGCTTCTGGCAACTACTACCATATTCTTATGCTATGAGTTGAATTGCTTGTATTCCACACACAGATGGGACAATAAATTATTTATCTTTCTGAGCTTGGCTTATTTTAACAGCATAATGTTTTCCAATTGCAATTCTGTGTTGGTACAAATGGCAGAATTTCTTCTTTCTTTTTAAGGCTCAACAATATTCTCATGTATATATACCACATTTTCCTTATCCATTCTTTTGCGATAGACATTGAGTTTAATTCCATAACTTGACTATTATGAATAGAGCCTCAATGAATAAAGCTAATAGTTGGGTAGTATACATTTCTGTGCTACTGGGAGAAAAACTTCATAATTTTATCATAGATGTCAAAAGTTTGAAGTCATGGATAGGTTGGTTGGTTTGGGGGAAGCTTAAGCATCTGGAATGTTACTGGCATGTGGTTAGGGAAATAACTGGGTGGGATCATGAAAACCACCCACTTATAATTGGCTCACATTCCTTTAGGTCAAGACAAATCCAGTGTCCAACCAATTTAAGGAAATGATCAGCTGTGTGTCTGAAAGCAGGAGAAACAGTTTGTATGAGCATCCTTAATGACTATAATGTATTATAGAAGTTTAAAGAAAGGAGAACTTCTGACTTAATGGAAATAACATGGAAGTCTTTATGGATGAGGTGACATTTGAGTTAAATCATTATTGAGTGGTATAGGTTTAGTATATGAGATCAAGTTAGATTTGTGAAAATAATGCATCTTGTAGAACTAAATTTAAATTTAAAATTTAAAGGCAAATGTTATTTGAATCTGTTTGGCTCTTTTTGGGACTTATCTTAGCATGGTATAAAATGGAAAGAATAATTATTTCTAGGATTTACATGATGGAACATGAATGAACATGAATGACACTGTCATGTGTGTTTCTTCTCACATTCTATACCACTTGTAATCATTCTGGCTGCCTCAAATCAACATTCTTTAATAATTAAATTTCAGGATTCTTCAATTTATAGCTAGCAAGTATCCCATAAAATAATTGACCTTTTTACACAGAGGTAGAGATTTAAAAAGTTTATCTCTATTGATCCCAACCTTCAAAATTTGCATAATCAAGTGAAGAGACAGATGTTCACTCCAGTTCTCACATAGTGCAATGAGATGACTAACAGAATAAATAAAATGAAATGTGAACACTGAGGAAAAGACTGTATATGAATTTTGAGTAGAAATCACAAAAGTGATCTTTTTGATGTACTGTAGTAGAGCCCCTAGAAGAGCAATTGGGAAGATCTAATTTCAAGTTGGCAGCAACACTGATTCAGCAATGGCATTGTGTATTATGCAATCCTAAGCATATCTAACAAATTTTTTATTTTTTAGTTTCTTCATCAGTAAAATGGGACTATGAGAGATTATTTCTGAAAGAACTTTTATAGCATGATGCCAATAGGTAGGGTGGAGGGGGTGAAGAGAGGGCAGGGGAATGGGGAAAGAATAAGAACCAAGATACATTGTATAAAGTTACAATATCCCAATGATTAATGTAACTGTATTGTATACCTAAATTGTACCAATAAACTTAATGGGTGTGTGTGGGGGGAAGAGTTCATTGTCAAATTCTTCAGTTTACAAATGAGATTCTTAGAGATAAAGTTCACTTGTCCAATGCTCCACAGTTTGGTAACAGCCAGACTAATTGACTATTTTTCTTTCATAGGCACTGCTTCTCAAAAAAATTATTTATTCATTAGAGTAGTCTTTGGCTGGAGATATAGCTCAGTGGTAGAGCACATGTTTAGCATGCATGAGAGTCTAGACTTGATACCCATCATCAATAAAGAGCTGAGTGTTGGGAGAGGGAATGGATGTGCTTTATAAAAAAAAGTACTTGGAACTATTAACAGTGAATTTGGGTTAAGTTTTCTTTCTGAAAATATGGATAATTGCTTTATATGTGTAATAGGTAAGAACAAATTATAGGTAAGAACAAATAATAGGTAAGAACAAATTATATAAAAGTTCAAATTGGATATACATAAAATGTTTCTGACATTACTGACATGTAGAAAAATCCAAAGCCCAAATGGAGAGAGAATATGTATTCATGGATTAGAATACTCAATATTGTTGAGGTAGCAATTCTTTTTTTTTTTTTAATTTTATTGAGTTTATTGGTACATTTTAGGGATACAGTACAGTTACATTCATTGTTGGGATCATGTACCTTTACATGGCAAGTCTTGATTCTCATTTTTTCCCCTTACCTCTGCCCTCCCTTCACCCCTCCTCCCCTCCCCATCTACAAACATTTTATTTTCATCTTTTCATTCTCTCACATTTTTTTCTTTTCCCTTTTTGTTCTCCCCCTACGTATCACACCCTCCCTACACCTTTAGCTCCTTTCTTCAAATTTCTAAATGTCAGTAATCTTATTAGAATCTTATGCATTGTTGCAGAATATTCACACCAGGGAAACTATTTGGACAGATTCAGTAAAGTATCTGGATACAAGGTGAATACCCAAAAATCAATAGCCTTTCTATACACAAATAACAGACAGACAGAAAGAGAAATAAGGGAAAAAATTCCTTTTACAATAGCATCCAAAAAAATGAAGTATCTAGGAATCAATCTAACAAAAGAAACAAAAGATCTCTACACTGAAAACTACAGCACTCTGAAAAAAGAAATTGAAGAGGATATAAAAAAATGGAAAGATATCGCCTGCTCCTGGGTAGGAAGAATCAACATAGTGAAAATGGCCATACTACCGAAACTGCTATATACATTCAATGCAATGCCAATTGAAATTCCAACACTATATTTCACAGAACTAGAAAAAAGAATCCAAAAATTCATTTTTAACCACAAGAGACCTAGAATAGCAAAAGCCATTATAGGCAACAGTCACATGGCACCAGGTGTAACAATTCCCAATTTGAAACTATACTACAAAGCCACTGTGATAAAAACAGCATGGTACTGGCAAAGAGATAGCAATTCTTAATAGAATAGAAAAAGAGTCAGCTCAATATTGTTAAGATAACAATTCTTAATAGAATAGAAAAAGAGTCAGTAATGGAAAAATGGTGAAAAGCTTCATAATGGTGAAAGCTTCATAATACCTATGATTTAGTAATAAAGAAAAAAACCTAGAAGAACATATAATCATTCTTCTAGTTAGATGTACTGTAAATAGTATCAGAATATATACCAAGTAATAAGTTAACTGCCTATTTGTTTCAACTAATATATAGAATAATAACTTACATGTTGTAAATAGAGATATATTGTTTAGCATTTTGTCTTTGATATAAATTTATCATTATCTTCTAGGCAAATTAATTTTTTGGAACTTCATTTTTCTGAACATGTCTTAGAAACTAGTGAAAGGCAAACCTCAGTTTGGAGGTAACTGCCTTTGGAGAGGGTGATACCGCTAGGAACTGGCTTTGCTCCCATGGAGGGGAAGTGTAGGAAGGAGGGTGTAGCTCTCTAACAGCAGTGAGCCTTAGTGACATGCTGAGGTGCTTGCAGTTGTCTGTATAAATAGTAAGCCCTTTTATATGATGGGCTGAATATTTTCCCTACTGTTTTCAGCTCTTTCCTAATAAAAACCCTATCAGGGATCCTAATGATTTCAAAGAGTCCTTAATATCACACTACAGAGAACTACTGTATGCCAGGACTCTGAGACAGCTGTGCTCTGGACAATGGGCCAAGAATGGGGTGACTTCCTTCTTTGTTCACCACACCAGTAAATTGGGCTCATTTCCTTGTTTTTAATATCTTACACGGAAAGTGTTCAATTTAGTAGTTAGGTATAGCTAAATTAGGGAAAATTAAAGCATATTATTTTTTTATTATTAGTTAGAATAGGCTGTTTTCCATTTAGTTTAGGTCAGAAACCATTCTTCAACACTGCATAGCACTATATAGCAGTGACATCATTAGCTCAGGCCTAACTCGAGACATATTTCTTATCTTTTATTTTTGAAATTATTTAAAGTAATCACAGGCCAGAATAGGAGAGAGATCCTGAAAGAATTAGATAAGTGAGAATGGAGAATGTGTGGCTCATGTGCTGCTTTTGGGACTCTAATACCTCTTTACATTTTCTAACCTGACTTAATGAAAGAAATCAGTGTACATTTGTTTTTAATATGTATTAAGACCATACTCTGCCCACATCAAAGGGATTAACTGCCAGGGATAAGGAAGAGGGTATTATTCCTTCATAAATAAAATTAGATATAAAAACTGTCAGTCTCTAAAGCTTTTAGAACTGCCCAGCAGCGTCTTTCAACATCTTCAATATTTCTATTAGCTTTCTCTTTTTTCTCTAAGCAAGCTTGCTTTCCCTTAAGCAGCATTTAATTTAAATTTGAAATAAAATTGCATATTGTCTTTTAAGGTTTGTTTTGGGTATGGCAGTACAGCCAGAGCCTGTTTCTTTTTTTTTCTTTCTTTTATTAAAGGCATGTTTGCATTCGTGTCCTTCACTGCCAACAGGAGGATTTCTGTTGTTTTTCACCTTAGTGGTTAGTGACCTGTGTGAGGCAGCAACAAGCCTGCCACTATCTCTGTAAGAAACTTGAAAAGAAATTTTCAACAGGTGACCTGCTGGTGAATTTATGATGGTAAGTACTTACTGATTTAAATGTTCTTGTTTCTAATTAAGCTCTGTATTACTCAGTATAGGCAGAGGAGCTGAGAGTGGATACTCATGCAGGCTGAATATCAATGGAAGTATGCATGGAAGGTGGTCATTCCATCGGATCCTTGGATGATTATAACTGAAAACTTATTTTTGGGTGGATTTTTGTTTGTTTTGCAGTTGGGAAAGAAGGGATTAAAGGCAAAATACTAGGATAAGCATAGTTCTGGTTGGTATTCAGGAAATATTTCCTGGCTGCACTGGAACATTCTTGTTGAGGTGTGCTGTGGAAGAGAGATTTGAATATGCCATGGTGAGGAAAGATGACATACAGACTTTAATTCTAGAATGAGTTTGAGCTTTTTATGATAAGAAGCATGAAATTACCTGTATCTCAGCAGAGAAATAACAATATAGTTGTTTTAGAAAAATGTGTCATACATTGGAAAGACTACAGCATGTAGCACATGTTCCCCAAATTTCCCCTTTTCTGCTACCTATAACCACATGGGTTTTGGTGGGACATCTAGATACAAGCCATAGCACAATCTAATGATGTCACTGCTATATAGTTTAATGCATAAAATCCCCTCCCTTCAATAGCAGGACTTAGAATAGAGCACCATGGATTGCTACAGTCCAGTCCACTGGTACCGGACACTCTGAACACTTTCTGGAAAATATTTGTCCAGCCTATCACTACTGGACCTCCTGAGCAGTGCTACTATTAATTAGGCAGCCCTTATGAGCTTGCTGAGCAATGCTATTCTAGAGTAGATTTTGTAGAATGGTGTATTTTTGATGATGCATCACTTGTGAGATTTTGCTAAGCAGTGATATTGAAGAGTACATACCCTCTGTGTACCTTCTGTTATAGCTGTCTCAGTGAAAAAAATCATGGCACAAAAATGTCTAGTTAAAGAATTCTTTAATAGCTGGTGAACAAGGATGAGCTCACATTCCATTTTCCTTGCTACTGACAAAGCAGGGAAGCCCAGCTTTTAAAGGTAAAAGCTACAAAATAGAATGTCATGCTCTCATCTTTGAACAAGCACAGGGGCACAAAAGCAGATTGCACATTAGATTAAAATCCAATTTTTAGGATTCAGCAGGAAATTCCTATCTTTATGGTTAGGACCATAGCATAACATGTTCTGTCCTCTGTTCTTAACCACAAGACAAGATATGACCTGTCCCTTGTTCTTAACCACAAAGTAAGCTATGTGGTGGTTAACTTATCACTGTGAACAAGCAGTCTGGGAGGAAAAGGAGTAAAGTTCAAGTTCAGGTTGTTGGGGCAGTTTCTGGTTAACTGACTTACTTCACCTTCCAGATAGTGCTGTTGGACCTCTATTGCACTTCTCCACTTCTCATGAATATCTTGTTAGCAAGTATCAATAACATCTATCTTCCTAAGTAAGTCTTACTAAACATCTCTCACAAAGTATCTCTGGGTATTATCTTTGGTTTCCTGGCAAACACTTCAGTGCCCCAGCATAGCTGGCTATGAATGAGACAAAATATTAATCATTTTAAAGGCTGGTTCAGGGAAAAACTGGATTGGGAAGAGATTTTTCTAACATCTCAATATCAAGTTGTCTCCCAGAACAGCTGAACAATTCTAATTTTTTGACAATTTCATAGGAAGATCCCTAAGTTATCAATTATCTTGTTATAAATCATCAGTTCTTACTGTTGATTTCTGGACTATTACCATAACTTTTTATATTGAGAAGATATGTAAATTATGAACATGTAATGTTGCTATTTTGACAACAATATATTTTTTTCTTTATGGTCTGAGGGATGTTCATTTTTATTTTTCTCTTTCTTTGTTCTCTCCTCTCCATCACAAAAATGCTCCTGATTTTTATTTGTTGATTTAGAGTCCTGCCAGTTTAATGAATTTGTGATTCAGTTCTAGCAGTCTTTTGGTGCAGTCCTCAGAGTTGTCTGCATGTAAGAAAGATCATATCTTCTGAAAAAGAGTGTTAATTTGACTTTCTCCTTATCAATTTAAATGCACTTTTGTCTCTTGCTTAATTGCTCTGGCTAAGATTTGAGATGCCATGCTGGATGCGAATGGTGAGGGTGGACATCTTGTCTTATTCTAGAGCTCAGAGGATACATTTCCTCATCCTTTATGACATTAGTAGGTGGATTTTTCATACATAGCTCTTTTATAAAAAATTTTTTATTGAGTTTATTGATACAATCTAGGTATACAATACAATCACATTCATTATTGGGATCCTGTACATTTACATAATAGGTCTTGATTCTCATTTTTTCCCCTTGTCCCTGCCCTCCATTCACCCTCTGATCCCCTCCCCATTTACAAACACTTTATTTCCATGTTTTCAGTTCCTCATATTTTTTCCTGACCTTATTACCTTTTCCCCACCCTTCCCACTTTCCCTACACCTTTAGCCCTTTAATTCCTATTTCACCTTATTAATTATCTCATTAGGATCTTGTGTGCTATTATAGTTTTCCACACCAGAGAAATTAGTCAGTATTGCAGTTAAAGAAATCTCTATATGAACATTAAAAATAGGGAATCCTAAAATAAAATTAAAAAGGAAAGTAAAAGAGAAAAGGCAATGATGTAAAATTAAAATAATCCTTAATTCTGAAGATGAAAGTGGTCCTTGAAAATATTTAAGTTGCTTCTTGCTCTTAAAGTCTTATATTATTCTCTTTTTTAATTATGTAGAGAATAATTTATTAGTTTCTGTAATCAAACCCACGCTGATATGACCTTCCATATTTAATACAGTGAATTACCGCTGTAGAAATGGGAAAAAAATTAACATTTCTAGACCAATATGGCTGTTAATTTCTGTACAATGCCAATTCAACACAGTAAATTGGGATAACTTTTTCCAAAGTTGACAGCACAGTTAAAGTTTTCAAAAATTCAAAAAAAAATATATGTATATATATATTTATATTTATATAAAAAGACCAATGATAGCAGTATGTTATGCATCAATAGCAGCAACAGCTTTTCCAGATTCTGCAGTCATCTGAACAAAATTATAGACATTCAGCACATTCCATTAAAAAAACAAAAACAAAAAAACAAAGAAAAGAATAATACCCAGAAAACAGCAAAGTTCTGTTGCTGTTGTGGTACCTGGCACCATTGTTTTTATTAGCATCTTAATCATCATCTGGAGAGAGAACATTATAGAGTAATATCATTAAAAATAACTCTGATAAAGCACAGTCCCTACTATGTATCATAAAGCAGCTATAAGATATTTTACATTCAGAGAGGTATGATACAGTACTGTCCTACATCAGTAATACTAAAATCAGTTTTGGTTTGAAATTTACTTTGTCTGCAAATAAGATTGCTACCTCTGCTTTTTTCTGGGCTCCTGTCACATGGAGAATTATTTTCAATCCTTTCAATTTCAGTCTATGGGCTTCTTTTTGCACTAGGTGTGTTTCTTGTATACAACATATTGTTAGATTTTGCTTCTTATTCCATTCTGCCAGTCTGTTTCTCTTGATTGGTTAGTTGAGGCCATTGACATTGATGGTTATAACTGATATGTACTGACTTATTTGTCCTGTTATGGCCTTTTGTTGACTCTTTTTACTTTTTCACCTTCTCCTTTTAATTTATTGCCTTGCCTATTTGATTTGCTCTTTTGGGCCTCATGGTATTGTTGCCTTCATTGTCTTTCTAGGATCTTGTTTAGAATTGCTTGTAGTGCTGGTTTGGTGTTCATGTAGTTTCTCAGGTGTTCTTTGTCTCATTTCCCCATCCATTTTGAAAGAGAGTTTTGCAGAATACATCATTCTAGGTTGGAGGTTGTTCTCTTTTAGAGAGCAGGCACTCCTTGCCCTACGGGTTTGTGTTGAAAAGTCTCTTGTGATTCTGATGGGCTTTCCTTTGCATGTGATTTGTTCCTTTTCTCTTACTGCTTGTAGTATTTTGTTCTTCTGTTGGATTTCTGGGATCTTGATTATTATATGTCTAGTTGTCGATTTTTTTTTATTGTGGCTAGTTGGGGTCCTATATGCCTCAGTTATCTGAATGTCAAATTCTTCTCATCTGTTTGGGAAGTTTTCTGTAATTAATTCTGTGAACAGTTTTTTAAAGTCATTTGTATTTTCTCCTACTACTTCATGGATTCCTATCAGTCTTATGTTATTCTTCTTTGCATCATCTAGGAGTTGTTGGATTGATTTCTCCTGATCCCCTACTGGTTTTAAGAGACCTCTCTTTTCATGGTCACTTACTGCAATCTTATCTTCTATATCTGAGATTATATCTTTGCATTGTTTTATTCTGTTGTGTACACTTTCAGTGGAGTGTTTAATCTCCTGGATATCTGTTTGAAGTTGTTTTATGGATTCCATTTCTTTCCTATTTTGGGCGTTTATTGTTTCCATTTCTTTCTTATGCTGGGCCTTCATGGCTTCTATCGTCGTGCTGAGCTCATCTCTTTTTTTGTCATTTTCCATTCTAGAGTCTCGAATCACGGCTTTCATTTTGCTCCCCTTCTCTATGGTTACCTGGGAAATCATTTCTGTTTTGAATTTTTCTAGAGCCCAATTGATCTGTTTTGTTACTTCCTGTGCTTTGAGTTCAGGGTATCCTGGTGGTTCACTATCTGCCTTTTTGTCCTCATTTGCCCTACTGTTTGCCATTGGTGAACTGGAAGTCTGTCTTTGTGCCTTGCCTGTTTTTTCTCATTTTTATTTTTGTTGTCTGGCTGTCCTTGGTTTAAACTCTGGGTTAATACCCAAATCTTCCTGATATAGTTGTGCCCTAGCTTCTGGGTCTCTAATGACCCAAAGACATTCTCATCTCCATAAAATCAGAGAAAACAGCTTATCAAATCAACCCCAATCCTTTATCCCAACCAGCAACACAATATGGTCAAGCACTACTTGTAAACTTACCACCTGTGGTAGTCACCAGTCTATCACCCTTAAACCATTTAAAGTGAATTCAAATCAAGAAGCATTCCAAAACATGTCTGCAGTGAACAAACTTTTCAATATAGTATATTTACCACTTAGGATGGGGGCTCAGACAGAGCTAGGATTCAAGACCCCTGATCTCAGTTAGCTGATGGCTGAACCCCATGACACAGACTGAACTCGGGCTTCAAGGCCCAGATTGCATTCCCCAACCTTCTGATCAGTTGATCTCCACACCATTCTACTACAGGTTTCCCATGCCCTTTCTTTAAAGATATTAAACATTGGGAACTCAGAAAAATACCCAGTATGACCACCTCTGCCTCTGAGTGGGTCAAAAGAGTGGCACAATCAGGAGGTCTGAGAGTGTGGGAGGGTGGTTCTGGGGCACCCGCACTACCTTCCTGGTGCTGGAGCAATGGCAGCTCCTGGTGGGGGAAGGTGTGGCTATCCTTCCCATGGTGGATCGGGGCCCAGGCAGTCCTCCTGGTGCTGGAGCGATGGTGGCTCCCAGTGGGGGAAGCTCATACATAGCTCTTTATTGTGTTGAGGTACATTCCTTTTATCACTAATTTGTTGAGAATTTTTATCATGAAGGTATGTTGATTTTTATGTTTTTTTGCTCTTATTAAGATGATTATATGATTTTTCATTTTTAATGTTAATTTCATGATTTATGTGTGCTCACTTGTCCATTAAAATGATAGACTACTTTCAATTTTCTAAAGCAAACTTGACATGTAGACACAAATTCTGCATTTTAATCATTTATGTAACAGTCAGTTTTATATTTGAGACATTTGAACTTCGACTAATTCAGTGGACTGGATAATTAACAGCGACAGGATAATTTTTATGAAGTGGTATTTTCTTAAAGATATCAATTCCTAAAAGAATATTTTCTCAGGGTTCTTACTAAAGCTGCTGTAGGGGATAAATATAACTCCCAACCTGTTAGATGTCAGATATGCCAAGTCTGTGTTCCCCCAAACTGAAGAATAAATTTTAAAGAACAATGGTGGTTAATAGTAGGAAAAATTTAGTGAAAGAGATAGCTCCTGAGAGACAGGAGGGGACTCAAAAGTGGGTTGCCTGGACTCCACTTGACAGAAGTTTTATAGAGCAAAATCATAAGGTGGGTATAAAAGCATGAGGTGGTTACAACATGGGTCAAAACTATAATCAACCAATATTATTACAATATAGCTGCTTAGGTAATATTGATTCAATGGGGAAGCAGGTCACATAACAAATGTACAAAGAAAGAACAAGGGCCTTTTTAGGAAGGGATGGATCTAGAAGTCCTGCTCACCCATCTGGGTGACTGATGGACCAGATGATACCAATTATAGTATAATCTTTAATTTGTTCAATTTATTGCTTATCCCTTGGGGAAGTATTTAGGCCTAGTTGTTCTGTTTTTATCTTGAGGCCTGACCTTCAATAGATTCATCTCTAGCCATTGTTATAATGTGTTTGCACCTTCTGCACTGACTCCCTCCTCCTGATTCTTTATCCCTGTCTGTCTGCCTATAATACTTCTACCTAATTTAGCTGTCTGTAATAAAACAGTGTAGATGTCATGGTCTCCAGGGAAACAGAACCAATAGGCTATAGGTCCCATAGAGCCAATACATTTACCTCCTGTATATATTAGAGATTAATGTCAAGGAATGGCTCAGGAAATTATAGGGGTTGGAAAGTCCACATTTTATAATACAGACTGGTAGATGAAAAGTTCATATAGGAACTTTTATGTCAATTTTGAGGCAGAATGTTGTCCTCAGGGAAACTTCAGTTTTGCTTCTAAGGCCCTTCAACTGATTGCTTACCCACATTATTGAAGATAATGTTTAGTTAAATTCAACTGACTGTAGATAATAACTGCATTTTAAACTGGGTGCTTTTTCCTAGTCAGTGACACATAAAATTGACTTTAACACATTTTCCTCAGGAACTAACTTTACTTTCTAATTCTTACAGTTCAAGGATTTGAGAATCTTTCATTTAAGACCCTATTTTATTTATTTATTCATTTATTTATTTTTGTCTTTTTTTGAGACAGGGTCTCACTATGTGAGATTATAGTATAATCACATAGTTGAGACTGACCTTGAACTCACTATGTAGCCTAGGCTGGTTTTGAACTCACAGCGATCCTTCTGCCTCAGCCTCCTGAGTGCTGGGATTATGGGTGTGTGCCACCATGCCCAGAAAGACCCTATTTTAAATAATGCATTGAATGTTCTTCCTTTTCCCCAAATGCATAAGATTATTGGACAATGCTCAAGACATTTCTCAAGTGACTGCTATACATTAGGGGCTTATGAGGTATAAAGATACATGTAAGACACTGAGTTTACTCTCATGGGCTCCCTTTCACTGTGTAGGCTTTTAGGTTCCAGTGTTGGAATTATCACAGTAAAAACCTCTTAATTTGACATTACCTCTGCCTTACTCTCTTCCTTGTGTTGTTTTGGGAGTTATTTCAGGAATTAAAAAGCTATAAAGGACAATTATTAATTTGTACATGATTGATCTGAATCATCATTCCTTTTTATCTTTTTGCCTGAGACTTATCTGTGTGACTAAATTTACATGTATATATGTACACATATACACAAGTTCACTTGTTTAAATTAATATTTGTATTTTTGTATTCATACTACGAGTGTATAATTTGCATTCATGATATTATTATAAAAATAAAAAGTAAATTTGTTTGAAACAAGTGAAGTGCAAAATTCAATTTTCATCTACATGTTGCTATCCTAACTTGAAGTCTCAAAGATCTACCAGTGTTTCTTAATGCAAAACACCTACACATGAATGAATGGATTTTTAAGCAAATAAAATGGATATTGCATTTCTAGATATCTTGCCCCATTTATCTCAGACCCTCAGTTGGTTTTCTGCCATTTCCTAACAGGAAAGATTGAAGTGTCTCACCAAGGGTCTTCTTTGCAAGGTAAAGAATGAGAATCAGCAGGGCTACTATGAGCTGCCAAGGTGATTTACTTATTTAACTCTTGCTAAATGTAGGAGGAAAAGCCAAGCCAAAACATTCTGTGCTTTTGCATAGAAACATGACAATTATTAGAATATAGGTCTGCTATCCTGTTTTGAAAAGTAGGAAAAAATAAAATGGCAAAAAATACAAGAAAAAGCTGAAACTGAGTGGCATCATTAAGATAATTATCAGAATAGAATGGCTCTTGGCTCAAGAAAAAAAATCTAATCTAAATGGGTCAAAGAACTAGATTAAAAACATTAAATATAAATCATTAAAACATTAAATCTGCTGGAGGAAAAATTGTAAAACTCTTGAAGACATAGGGATAGGCAAGTACTTTCTGAACAGAAACCCAAATGTATAAGAAATAACATCAGGAATCAAGTAGATTTATGTCAAATTACAAAGCTTCTGCACAGCAAAGGAAATAACCAACAGAGTAAAGGGATACAGGATGGGAGTTTTTTTTTTTTTGCCAACTATTCCTTTGACACAGGGATGATGTCAAGAATATACAAAGAACTCAAAAAAATTAGACCCCTTAAAATAAAAAACTCAATAAAAAATGGGCTATTGAAATAAATACAGACTTTCCAGAAGAAGAATGTTCAATAAGGCTATGAAAAAAATGTTTAGCATCTTTGGCCTTTAGAGAAGTGCATATCAGAACAACACTGAGATTTCATTCTACTCCAGAAAGAATGGCTATTATCACGGACTCATAAAACAATAGATGCTATGAGGTTTTAAGAAAAAAGGAAGCCTTCTGCATTGTTGCTGGGAATGTAAAATATAAACTGCTACAACCACTGTGGAAATCAGTATGGAGACTCCTGAAAACCTAAAACTAGAAATTCCATTTGACTCAACTATACCTCTTCTTGGTGTCTTCTTAATAGAGTTAAAGACATCATATTACAATGACACATAATATCCATATTTACAGCAGCATAATTTGTGATAGCTAAATCATGAAAGTGGCCTATATGCCCATTCACAGATGAATGAAGAAAAAGTGGTATATATACACACAATGGAGTGCTACTCATTCATAAAAGAAAGATAAATTTGAATCACTTGTTGGAATATAGATAGATCTTGAGAACATAATGCTAAGTAAAATAAATCAGACACAAATTATATATGACATGATAGTTTCTTTAATATGAGAAAGCAAAAATATAAATAAATTAAAGAGCAAGGTAAAAGAAAAATGGTAGGAAACAGGGAGTTACACTCTGTGGTGATGTGAAGGGAACTGGGGAAGAAGGGAAAGAGAAGAGGTATAGAGACAGTAAAAGTAAAAAACGATCAAATGAGATATGTATATGTGCCTATTCCCTAGAATGAATGTAATTATTTATTGTGAACATAAACTAATGAAAAATTGACTGTTATGGTAAAATAATGCTCATACTTTTTCTTCCTTCAGTATCTAGCTATTTGTAATATGAAATGCATTAATAAAGAAAATAAAAATAAATTTTTACATGTTAAGTATCTTGTTCTAAGTGCTGCTCTTTTTTAAGACTTTTTTTTTTTAACTAAGAGAGGTTCAATCCATTAACATGATACTTGTTATGGCATATGTTTGTAAGAGTCTACAGAAAATATATTTATCAGTGTAAATATTTGCATGTTACACAATTAGCAAGCATTCATAATTTCCCTATTTTGTTGGATAATGAAAACATTAACATTTTGTTTGAGTAGTTACAATAAATATTTAACATGAATAACTTTGGCAACACATTCTTTTTTGGGGCACTGTTCATGTAGCAGCCACAGATTGTGTATTATTATTTTAGTCATGGTGACCTTAAGTATGATGTAATATTTTATGATTTATGTCCTATACCAAGCAACAGTGTGTACATTTCCTAACCATTCATCATTTCAAACAATGCATCCATCAGTCAAAAATAAGTGTTATGAAACTAAAAATTAATGCTTGGAGGTAGATAGGGGACAGGAGTGGGAGATACAAGGCATCTGTGCAAAATTAATCTACATAGAAGGCCACTAGGAAAAAAAAATCTTAATCCATAAACTGAATTGGAAAATGATAGTACTCATGAAAATGTTATTTAACTGTGGGAGTTAGCTTCATTATGTCAACTTGATTGGCTTGGGAGCCATCTAGAGCATTTCAGACTTGATTGGCTTGGGAGCCATCTAGAGCATTTCAGGGCACAGTTCTGTTTGTGTTTGGGTGGGTCATGAATGTGCCTTGGATCCTTTATCTGCTTCCTTCTTCTTCCTCTCTGGCACTGTTTCCCTGCTTTGCTTCCTGGCTGTCATGAAGTAAGCATGTTTGCTCTGTCATACCCTTCCATCATGATGTTTCTGCTTGGAGCCATCTGACACCAGACTGAACCTGTGAAATCATGAGCAAATTAAACTTTTCCTCCTTTACATTGTGGGTGTCAGGTTTTGTGTCCAGCAACAGGAAAGCTGACAAGTACCTTTAAATCTTAGTTCTGATTTGGGAGCCCCATGGCGTAGGTCCTTTTCAATGGGTTCCATTTCTTAAGGTCATCCTAAAGTTCTGGGACTTCTTCAGGGAGAGAATTCTGTAGCTGGGCCTATTTGGGAATATGCTTTCTCTCATCTCTGGCTTGTTGTGTTACTGTTTTCTGTTGTCACAACAAAATACCCAGGACTAGGTGCTTAATTAAAATTAAAAAGAGTATTTTTTTTGTTTTGTTTTGTTTTTTGCTTACAAATATGGAGAGTGGAAGTCCAAGAGACTGGATTTAGCATTTGGCAAAGAACTTCTGGCTGCATCATAACATGATGGAGGGCATCACACAATGAGAAAGGTTAAGTGTGTTGTCTAAAGTGTCTTTTGACTTCATCTACTTATAATCAGCTCCCAAGGCCCTAATTCCAAATAGCATTAATATATGACTTGGAGGATGGCAAATTCTGGTGAACAAACCTGAACAGTAATACTTGTCCAAGCATGCAGGAAGCCTTACACTAGGGGCCCACAAAGCCACACCAGTGCAATTTTAGCAGGGATAAAGGTGGAGGAAGAGCATAAGCCCAGTCTACTCTCTGAACTCACAGCAACTCCCCCGCCTTGTAGCCTCAGACTTAGGTTCACAGAGCTTCCGAGGCACCCTTTGCCTCTGTCTCACTACAGTAAAAAACTTTAAAGAAAGGAATGTCAAAGGACTTAGACTTTAGAAAAATCTATATATTCCCACATCTTGGAGGCACGAAATTAAAAACCAAACTTTTTTTTTTTT